>NC_071573.1:68546226-68872297 GCF_024509145.1 Vidua macroura | reverse complement strand
TATTCAGTATAACCTCCCTACTTTTTTTTTGTTTGTTTTGTTTTGTTTTTTTTTTGTTTTTCAAGATTAAGCAAATGCCTGATCAGTGGAACTAATGAAAGGGAATTTCCAGCTCATCTGGACTTGTGATGCTAACTTTACAATGAGAGTCCTTCCCACATTGCATCCTGGTGCTCTTGGCTCTCCCATAGCCCCAGATGCATTTACAGTACCCAGTCACATTTACTGCACAAGCCCTGCTGCATCCACTGCTCAGCTGCTCCAGGGGTGTCTGCAGCACCCTGCTCCTGCTGCCACCATGCCCAGCCCATGTCCCTGCTGCAGCTAGAGAAAGAGAGAAAGAGTTCTTCCTGGAGAAAGAGCTGGGAAGTCAAATGCTGCTCCTGAAGGCCCCTCCCTGGCTGGAGACAGCCTGAAAACTTATAAAGAGGAGGACTAGTGTACAAACACACTGAGTTACAGCCTAACCCCCACTTCCTCAGGAAACTGGGCTAAAAGATCTGTTTTTTCTCTTGCTATGCCCCTCTCTTACACCACCAACTATGCAGATGCAGCTTTAAAAAAAAAAAAAAAAAAAGAGTCACATAGACATAAGGCTTAAGGGCCTATATCCCCATACAGCATCTGGATTTCTGTCTCAGACATGTTTCAGAAGTGTCACTGATTTCCTATTTAATATTCATGCTTTATAGCTGCACAAAGCCAGCCTCTGCACAAAGAGTGATATATTACTCTCCTATCCTCCAAGAAGATCCTTAATGAGGATATTCTGGTTTCTTGATATTCAACGGAGGCCTTCTGTTGGTATCAGCAGATCAGCATACACTCGAACGCACGGCACACAGACAAGGAGACGTCAACTCTGCCTATTAAAACAGAGCTACAGGAGTAAAAAGGACCTTGAATGACCACCCAGGTGGCTTCCCTGCTCAAGGCAGGAACAACTATACTTATGTTATTCTTTTTATTAGGTCACCTGACCTAGCTGGGGAAAAAGAGATGTGCTTTGAGATTCACAGTCCCTTCCTGAGCCTGAAACCTCTCCCCTGTGTTACCCTGGTCCAGCCCTCAGACATGCCAGTTGGTCTGGTAAGATCTCTGCCTGCAAGCCCTGCCTTCCTTCCATTGCCATGGTTACAACGCTGCTATTACCGTGCATGTTGAGCCTATTTTTAAAAGCCTGCAGTGACAGGAGATGCTGGTTAAGGCCTTAATCTCAATAAGGTCTAAAATTACAATGAGTGCTTACTACTTGTGCAAGTGCTGCACTCTGAAAGCTGAAGATGGGTGGTGAGCTGCTCTGCATTGCCTGCATCCCAGACAAAAAAAGAACATTTTAAGGGAGAGACCTAAAGGACAAGAAGAAAGTAGTCCTGCTGATATTAACTGGGTGAGTTAGGTCAGCAGAAAATCTGTAATGACATGTCAGAAAGCAACTCGTGCACTGGAGGAGACAGGCATCACAGGAGGCTGGAGGAGAAAGATGCCCTCTTGGAGGTGGCTGACAGATGGGAATAGAGAGGAAGGGAGGGTCTTTGGTGATAAAGATAGGCATCTTGTGCTGAATGATGACATCAGTAGAGGAGTACGTAGGGAAGGTTATACTGCTAAAAAATGAGGAAATGGAACAAATTTCTTTAGTGAAGACATTCTGGACAGATGGAATTACAATCTGAAGGTGCCAGAGAAAATGATGTTGCAGTAATTCATGATGAGTGCTTAGATGTGAATTTCAACTGTGTGGGGTGGATAGCACAGGGCATTTATAAAGAGACTGTATGCAAGAAGAATCTTTGCCGATCTCAGAGCAAAGACACGGGGAACTAGGAGGAGGACAGATTTTGGCCTGGTTGAGGGACACTGATGCTGTCCATGGCAACAGCAGTGTGAGATAATGGGGAGAGTTGCAGGTGGAGGGAGGAAGGGAGGTATCAATGGATATCTGTTTAGTCATGCTGAATGAGACTTGATGGCTTGGTATCCACAAAGAAGTGAAAAAAGACTGATTGAGGTTATAATAAGCTTGCATGAGGAGAGAGAGAACTAGTTTTATGTTGCAGTCTTAACAACTTTATATATCTACGTATCTATGACTCTGGTGATTATATATATGTGTGTGTGTGTGTGTGTGTTGTGTGTAAATACATATTTGTATAGACATAAATTTGCATATATACATGTAATAGGTCTGTATGGAAAGGAATCAGAGATACAGCTGTAGTTAGAATAGGAGAAGAGAAAGAACACATCTCTGTACTCCCTGACCAAAAACAGAAGTGGAAAAAGGTCTTTCTCCTTTTTCTTTTTTTGTAGCATTGGTAACAAAGCATGTAGTAGCAAAATTCTTGCCTGCTAACCCCCTGGAAAGTTTAAACAGTCAAAAAAAAAAAGAAAAAAAAAATAGCACCAGGACTGCATCGTGCAGCTCAACAAATCCTTCCACATTCGGAGGGCAGGTGTCCCATGCACCCACACTGTCACACACCTCAGAGGATGTGTGAACAGCTACTGGCCCTGTCAGCAGTGGCTTATCTGATACAACACCCCTTACAGCACGGGAGAGGCGTATTTTGGCCCAGTGATGGATGTGTGTGTAGCCATGTGTCAAATCTGCCAGCATGCTGAGTGCTGGAAACAAATGGCACTTTCAGAGCAGCGCATCTGGGTCACTGCCTGCTCTCGCTGTGCCTGTGAGGACTGTGGGGAAGAACAGTGCAGCAGGGAGAAGCAGGCTGTGGATTTAAGGAGCTGGGCTGGCAGGTAGTATCTAGGCCACTGTTTGTAAACAGGATACCCTCATGCTGGAACAACAGAAGTGGCTTTTTGGTACTGTAAGGATAAGTCTTTTGCCCCCCTATGTGATGAGGTGACACTGGTTTATTTTCTTCCTACTCTCAGTTTTGCAGGTATAACCCAAATAATAAACCCACATTCAATGTTTCTCCCATCTCGAGAAAAATAGACTGTAAATCACTGAGAAATAACACACAGAAAGTACTCACAGGCTCCGCTTTTTAGTGCTGTAACTAGTTTGGACTCACGCATTTAGGAAATGTCACATTTGATTTTGACCTGGAATCAAGTTCACTCCGCCTCGCTGAAGCACAAGACACCCCATTCATGCAGTGCCTGGAGCACAGCCTCCAGCTGCAGAATGTGGGTTACCAAAGCAGGAGACATCTGAGAAGGAGCATTCAGAGCAGCACGTGTGCCACTTTCAGCCGTGAACGCATTTGATTATGAACTCCACAAAATGCATGAATGGTACAGGCTGACGGTACAATCCCTGGAAGTACATATCCATAACAATCCTATGGAAAAAAGAGGGATGCACGCCTGAGAGCAACAAAGAGATGAGACCTTTTTTTCTGCTTTCTTTTGAATATGCAAGCCAGCTAATTAATTTCCCCGCCAAAAAACCATTTGCACAATCTGGGAGCTACTGTAAGGGCCAGTTGTGAAGATTTCAACAGTAAACACCATCATCAGCAGCTAATCAATAGTCCTATTTTAAACCTAAACTGTACGTGACAAGAACATCAGGTTCCTTTTTCTCGCATATGCTTTTACATCAAATGACAAATTGTCCATAGAGTTTGGGATCACAACAGTCCCACAAAGCCATTGGCACCGCAGCTGGACAGTCTGTGCAGAAATGCTACCTGGCATGTCAAGATGCCCTGCTCACCACACACTGCAGTTTTCACCTTGGATAGCAACCAGTGTATTTGGTCTGCTTCCTCTCCCCATGCTGCACACTTGCCCATCCACTGCTTACTGCACTTCCAACCCACCCCCACAGACAGAGAGCAACAAGTACTTTGAAACACCTCATGCATGGAAGGGTATCAAGAAAGGGAACCGTATTTGACCTTGTCATACAGGTTTATGGGGAGTGAGAACAGCACTCTTCACAAGCAGATGGATACATTTAAAAAAAGAGGACAAAAAGTAAGAGAGAGACTGGTTCCTCATAAACACGTGTGTTTTATCAACTGCCTGAACACCAAAGCACTTCCCTTTTCTGGACAGACACCTCTGGGTCACATCTTTCAGCTCCATGAAAATTTCAACAGCTCATTGGCTTCCCCCAAGAGGGGGAAGGGATGTGGACTGAGCATCAGATAGTCAAATGCAGAAATGGATTTAAATGGAAAATGAAAATCTTCTCCCAAAGAGAGGGCTTCCAGTACCAGGACTATGTAAAAGGAAGAAAATAACAAGCTGAAGAGTGACAGATTCATATCATACAGCCAGGACCATTTATGTCCATAGAGTTTTCACTGC
Source organism: Vidua macroura (assembly GCF_024509145.1). Taxonomy (NCBI): domain Eukaryota; kingdom Metazoa; phylum Chordata; class Aves; order Passeriformes; family Viduidae; genus Vidua; species Vidua macroura. The sequence goes on along the minus strand of NC_071573.1, from coordinate 68,868,010 downwards.
ATGAGCAGTAAGAGAAGACATTTTCCTCCTAGGCAGTCCTCTAGGATTCACAGTGGAGCAATTACAAGCTTCCTAAAAGCTCTGCAAAGCTTTCAAGGCTTGCAGTAGCTAGCTACAGCTTATGACCCAGACTTGGTGCAAGCATTAGTAGAGAGCAGAGCAGTAGAAAATATTGCAGCCTAGTTGAAGGTTTCAAAACCGATGTATGTGGACTTCAGCAAGTCCTGCCCTACTTGCCTTAAAAATGTCCAGTGGTCCTTTCGGTATCAGTAATGTAAAAAATTAACACTGTAACAGGCTTGTTTAGGAAGACTGACTCATTTACTCCATCAAAAAAACAGCGTTGCCCTGCAAGTCTCAGGCCTACCTCTCATTTCGTGGGGGGAAGCACCAGCACGTACAAAGTAACAAGGATATACAAAGCATTTTGTAGGCTTGGAATAAAACCCCATTTGTAGGATTCACAAAAAGAATTTATGTTAACAGAGTAAGCTATTTATAGCAACTCTCCATAGAAATGAACTGTCTCTTGGTTCCTGTCCTTGTGAAATGCAGCTTTTTAGCCAGAGAAACCCTCTCTTTACTCTAAAAGCGTGGGTGAAGGGGGGCACGGGGAAAGGGAAGCTACTCTCTGACATACACCCTGCTGGCTCCAGTTATACTGGAGATAAGGTCTTCCTGTGCTGTGGCACAAAAGGAACTGATGGCCTGAGCCCAGTGCAGTCACAGCACCCTTCCCCAGCCCCCTCAGCTGTGCAGCAGGAGTGAGAGAGCTGCCTGTGCCATGGCCTGTTGCTCACAGCTCTGAGCTGTGCCTCATGGACACACAGGATCAAGGAGGACTGCTCTTTCCCATGTTCCTCAAGCCCTGAATGTTTAATTACAGGCTCTTAGGCAGCCTTAATCCAAGTATACCTAAGGAAGATTACAGTTCCTTGAAAGAGCACAGGGACAAACTAGGAGGGAGAGAACTCCCCAGCCAGCCCTTCAGAACATGCCAAACCAGAGCAACATGTACATATCCTCACATTTCTTACACATTCTGATCATACACAGCCAGCCAGCTAGAAACATTCCTGTATCCACACCTCATCACATTAGCAAAATCACTACACCAAGTCTCACCTATTTGTTACAAATGACCCAGATCCACAGTCTGCTTACCATGCAAGCTTAATTAATTATTTCTGCCAGTTTGCTCAGACAAGAAGCAAAGAACTGCAGGCACAAGTTTGCTGACACCAGGTTGTGTGGGGCAGTCGACATGCTGGAGGGAAGGAGTGTCATCCAGAGGGACCTTAGGAGGTTTGAGAGGTGGGACCGTGCAAACCTCATGACATTCTACAAGGCCAAGTGCAATCAGGGTCAGGGCAATCTCAAATACAAATACAGGGCTGATGGAAAATTGATCAAGAGCATCCCTGAGGAGGAGGACCTGGGGGTGCTGGTGGATGAGAAGCTCAACATGACCTGGCCCTATACGCTCACAGCCCTGAGAGCCAACTCTGTCCTGGGCTGCATCCAAAGCAGCATGGCCAGGCAGGAGATTCTGCCCCTCTACTCTGCTCTTGTGAGACCCCACCTGGAATGCTTCATGTGCTCTGGGGCCCCAGACATGGGAAGGATGCAGAGGTTCTGCAGTGAGTTCAGAGGAGGCCATGAAGATGCTCAGAGGGTTGGAACACCTCTCCTATGTACATAGGCTAGGAGAGCTGGAGTTGTTCAGCCTGAAGAAGAGAAGGCTCCAGGGAGACCTTATTCACCTCCCAGTACCAAAAAGGGGGCTGCAAGAGAGCTGGAGAGAGACTTTCTACAAAGGAATGTAGTGATAGGACAAGGGGAAATGGCTTTAAACTAAGAGTAGGTTTAAATGAGTTATAAGGAAGAAATTCTTTACTCAGAGGTGGTGAGACACTGGAACAGGTTGCCCAGAGAAGCTGTGGATGTCACATCCCAGGAATTTTGAAGGCCAAGTTGGATGTGGCTCTGAGCAATCTGGTCTTGTGGAAGGTGTCCCTGCCCTTGACAGAGTGGTTGGAACGAAATGATCTTTAAGGTCCCTTCCAACCCAAACCATTCTATGATTCCATTAATCACTCCCCCCACCCTACCCCCCACCCTGTTTCGGGGAAAAACAAAAAAACAAAAAAACAACAAAACACCAAAAGGTAGCAGATTTGCTGTTTCAAAATACAAAAATAGTAGATGAATAAATCAGAAACTAAAACATGTACACGCAGACAAATCCCTAATTTCTTTTAAGTACTTACATAAAATAAGATGCAATTGATTTCTATATCCCTATCAGTAAGGGTTCTGTTGTTGGGCTTTTATATCTCAAGATCAGTGCTATCTGGCCAATAAACTAGACCGTGGTGTTCAGAGATTACACTTGAGACTGACTTAGAAAAGAGAAAATAATGAAAAAAGTATTTTTAACCTACAAAAGGTTTTTACATTTTGGCAAAAGCATTATTTCAGACTAAAATAACATCACTTTTCCCAGTTGGGACCCTACATATCCTCACTATCCCCCACCCTTTGCAAACTTTAGAGAGAACACAGGCTCTCCCTGCGTACTTTCATCACTAAATCTAATCCATCAACAACTCTGTAATAAAACATCTCATAGATGGTTCCCTCACACTGCTTCCTTTCAGTATCTCCTGCTGACACTCTTAGTTGGTTTATAAAAAGGCATATCTTAAATCAAATTATTGTACCAATAATCTTAAATTAGACTAATGGGAACTCTGAACTGAAAATAAAGCTCTAAAAGCTATAGGGTATACATATATCATGAGACTTTATTAAACTATAAATCTGTTGATTACAATCTTATTTTGTAAAGACAGAATTATCTTAAGCCAATTTGTTGCCGAACATAATAGCATTTGGTGTCTATAATGAAAATTAGATTATATCAGGCTAAGTTTGTTTTTAATTTTTGATTAACAGAATTAGACACAATGAACACAAAGTGTTCACACACATGAAATAATGAAATGCAATACGTTTTCTTTTCATTTCCATTCCCATTTGGTACTCCCTGAGTTCTTGCTTCACAGTACCAAAAATATTGTTTGAAAAGAGAAAATTCGCCTTCTGTATTTCACAAAGAGTTTGATTACACTGATACATGACATCACTTATTGAAAATGTATACTTCCAAGACAAATCAGAAGCGATGATGAAGATAAGGCCTGAGCTGTCCTCATCCCTTAGATGCAGAGGCTGTTCTGCTGCAATTCTCCATTTACCTCAGTTCACCTGATTTTCCTGTTGGTTACATTGCACTGATCACTGAATCTTTGAGACATGGGGGTTTAATATCAATCACTCCAAAATGTTTTGGTTTAAATGATGGAACAGTGATGGGTGAGCAACACAGGAGAGCACGTGTGAGCAGGAACTTCAGAGGTTGGCTGTGTCACCCCAGAAGTCCTGTCTTGAACCGCAGCCTGGAAGGAAAAGCAAAGCGCACACAGTTTTTACACCCTTGCACTCAACAAAAGTAGAAAGGTACACCCACGAAAATGTAAGCTAAAATGTAAGTGATATTTTCTTCTGCCGACAACTCTGAGTTCTTCAGACTTCCAGATCACTGATTCAGAGACTTTGCACCAACTTATTCGTTGATGACTGACCAAATCACAAACCTCTGTGTGAAAAACATTGTGCAACCTTCTACACAGTCATTTCACCACCCTCATCTTTCTTCACAACAAGACCTGGGTGATATGGTTGTGTTCATATCGTCCCTAGCTCTTGGTCATGGTGGCACTCAGCTTCCTTTGGGAGGAAATTAATGAAAAATTTGCTCTGCCTCAAGTCATGTTTTTTATATATGGACTGTTTGGGAGGATTGTGAGGACACTGAAGTGATGGTGGTGTGCAGCCAAAGCTGCCTTTAAGCTTTTGCTCTGCCTCCTCAGCCCTTCCATGATGATTCAATTTCTTTGCAGTGGCTGGAAATTAACTGCAAAATAAGAAAGTTTTCCTTCTGGCAACCGGTATTTTTAATTCTCTCTGTCCAGTGTCATAGGCAAGGAAGGAAAGAGAACGGAAGGGAAAGGAGATCCCACATACTTAAGTTATTTTTTTAGATTTGCTGCAAATATTCAGAGGTCTCAATTGTCCTGTTACCCGGACAGTAAATAGCAGTAGTGACGCACTCCAAGAAAGTATCCCCCAAGCCTACTCCAAACAACAAAAATAACTTCTGCCAGCACCAACTGTCATATGTTAAAACTCCACGCTATTCTTGGAGCAGATGCAGGCTCAGGAATTTTTCTTTCTTTCTTTTTTTTTTTAAGCAAAGTAATTTCAAACCAGCGCAACCAACACATGTGATGTGTGTGATGGTTTTGGCAGCCGCTAATTTTCTAAATGATAATTACTGGCAGTTTATCAGCCGTAGCAGTTTGAGACAGGCAGTTTGACAATGTTAACGGACGCTGCTGAACCAAAATACAGTTCCCACGGGCTCTCTCACACATTTTTTCCTTCTTGCTGGTTGAAGAATTTCAAGTGCTCAGCTATGATCTGGCAAATCCTTACCCTGTACTGGTTCTCAGAGCACTGCGAGCAGGGCTCTATTAAATCTCCACAGCATACACCATTAAATTTTTTTTTTACAATGTATTAATTGTACCCCTTCTGACACATGACTGCAAATAGCTCTGGCAAACAACTGCACCTCAATGAATAAAAAGTTTGTTTGAGCAAAGAGGAATTGGAGTTGCTTGGCACTGAAGATGAATATAGCAAAGCTCCAGCTGACACATCTTGCATAGACTGTCTCTTGCACTTATATGCAACACACAGCAAAACCTTGCTTGAAACTTTGGATTTAAAAGACCAAGATTTCTGGGCAAACTGAAGTATTAGCCTCTTCAGACTCTGAATTTATCCTATTAGCCCTTTGCCAGTCAAGTGACTTCACAAAAGAACTTTTACAAGTTCTACTTTTGACTCTAGCAGATGCAAAATTTTTATTAAATATACATTACCAGAATACTAGCAAGAAAAAAGAAAAGATAAATTTTATAATTTTTTTTAAATCCTGAAAGCTGATTTTCCATGTTGCATTAGAAAGCTGTAACTCTATACTTTAGACTTGGGTGATTTGAGAAAATTAAGTCACAGGTACTAAATCTCTGGAATGTCACAGTGCCATGCCCACTTTCAGCCAAACCTTCAGTGCTCCTGATGTTTTTTGCTTTTGCAAAGCCCACTTCATGTCATTAAGTGTCTACACAATACAAACAGTCATCAGCTGTGTGTGGCCTTCCCCTCTTGCAGGTTTTTATACCTTCTGTCCTATAGAATGTCTAATGATAATCTCTCTGGGCCAACAATTTAAAAGGCTTAGCCACAGAGAAGAAATGTGCTTTTTGTCATCATTCTGCATCCAGAACTCACCATTCTCACCGACAGGGATTTTATGGAGTAGGATCTTCACAAGGGCAAGGTGAGATGCTTTACATCAAAAGGATCAACATCACTAAGGACTCCTACTGTGGCAGCTTTGCATTGTTCTTCTCATCCTTCTAATTTTCAATGGGAAAATTCCCACTCATTTCTGTAGAAGCATGCTCCTTCAGACAGGGAAAAAAACCAGAAAGCATGTACAACTGCTTCTGTAAAATGTTAGTTCCTTTTCAGGGAGCAGCAGAATCCACCACAAATGTTGCATTCACAAAATCACAAGTATTCTCCCCTAACATAAAGTACAATGCCTTAGTGAAAATGAAGGACTTTGGAAAGATAAAAGGGACAAATAAACCATTTAACCTTTTTGTTTGAAAAACCTCAGACAGGAACGGGAACCTTTCATTTAAACTTTACACTACTACAGTGGCCTGAATCCCAAGGCAAAGCAAACACCTGAAAGAGGCAGAAAAAGAGCCTAAAACCCTGAACATAAGCAAACCCCTGAATATATTGGAGAAGTAAACTCAGGTGCTTCTCCAGATGACCCCCTTCATTCCCTCTCTGCCAGGGAGCTGCTCTCCAGCTCTGAAGCCAGAGAGCACCCTAGCACGTCTACGCCCAGCTGGGGAATACCCCTTGCCCATCAGCACCGCTGCTCAGAGCATGGCTGATGTATGAGATGAAAGCAGGACCTGTGGCCCCATGCACACAGCCCTGGGGCAAGTCCCAAAGCTTTCAGCAGGGACTGCAGTCAGGTAGCCCAGCCTCAGCCTCTTATGCCCACCTGAGAGTTCCCTTCAGAGGGCAGAGACTCATTTTGGAGGGTGCTTAGAAAAAAAAGTATGCAAAGCATCATCTTTGTCTAGCTACAAAACCCCAAACTGTGGAAGGCAGGTTGACAGCAGATCAAATATTCATCCCTGTGTAGGAACCTCAGAAGAACTCTTAAACTGTGGAGAAAGTGGTGAGGGGAAAACACCTACTTCCTTCTGCCTAATAGTGGTGCAAGGAAGTCCTTTACAGAAGGTGAAAGAAATGTAATGCACCTCAATGCCAGGCAATGCTGCTCTGTTACTGGAAGAATTTTTCAGGACAGTGAAGAAGGTCTGGAGTGGGTATGGGGACGAAGATATCCCCACAAAAAAATCCCCCACCAACGCTCCTCCCTCTCACAGTGACAAAAGCAGCTTGGCACTGGTAGCATCTACTCTCCAATCTGCACAATGCCCTCCTGGTGGGGGGCAGGGTGGCACCACTCACAGCAGGTGTAAAACCAAAAGATCAAAAATGTACCAGGGGTTCAAGTTCTGGAAACACCAAAGCAAGCCTCTACTTTGGGAGATGGGAGGGACGTTCTACAGAGCCCCTCCACTGCTGCACACCTCGTAGCCAAGACTCCAAGGGTAGTCTTAGGGTATCTGTGTGCACATGCCCTGAACAGTCCTAAGGCAGAACCTCACCCAGACTCTGGTCAGGCAGAATGGGGAGACAGAGCCCCACAGGCTTCTATAAGAGCTGTGGCGAGCAATTGTCTGAAGAGAAAGCATCATCTGCTTCATGCCACCATTTTCCTCCAGCTAAGTACTTATTCCTGCTACAAAGTCACTACTCACTTCTTCAGAAGAGTAAGTGATTTCTGAGGGGGGAGCATCTGGCAAATCCCTCTGGACTACATCCCTCTGGAGGGGTGAATGCTGATGCAGGCTGTGTCAGCTGCAAGTCCCCTGTGCAAACACGAGTGACCAGTGCTAGAAGTGGCTTCTCACCTTATTTCTCTGCAGAGGCAGGTGACTGCACAAGGGTTTGAGAGGAAGCCTGTGTTCTTATTGAGGCAGACCTTGGTTTCACTTTCTGTTCCATTCTCCAGGCTTCTGGGCAATAACTAGGGAGAACTTCACATCGGGGTAGTAAAAAGCAGTCTAACAATTTTGTTGCTTCCCTTTAACTTGCGCACTCTTCTCTATCATCTCCCTTCACATGGAAAGATTGTTTGTAGCTTTCTCAGCTGTGACAAATTGTGAAGAAAATCATGGTGACTGTTAAAAGATTTAGGGGGAGAATCCCAAAAATGGTATTTAGGAAACTGGCTTCTAAATTCTATTCAATATAAGTTTAAATCCATAAGGATCACCTTGACTTTAGCTTTAGAACTTTAACAAGGTAGCCAACAACATTTTCATTAATCACCTGTTCCTTCAACTTTATGCTTTTACTTCCATGAAGAAGAAGGTGGCAAAATAACTACAACATGCTTCTTATTTAAATAAAATAAGCGAAAGTCTGTGGTGTGCACAAGCAACTGAGCATGAAGGATTTAAAATACTTTGCACTGATATTTCTGAATGCAATCTGCATTAGAATCACCCACCCAAACAGCTAAACATAACTGCAAACAGCCATTAGATATATGCCTGCATGTAAAACACAAGCTTTTTAAAATTGTAACCTGATTTACATGGGTGACCACACAACTCTCAGATTGTGAAATATCTGTGTCAGTATGATTTCTCTTCCCCTTTAAGCTTATCTCCTTTCAGCTCTCTGTAGCTGTGATTTGTCATGTGTGCTTGGGAGAGGAAGGTAAGTTGATAACAGTAATGTAGCAGCAAGGTCAGTGGATGCATTTATTAGTCTCTGTGGTCACCCTCCATGTTCTTCAATGCACCCAAAAAGAACATCCTCTGGCTTCACCATGCAGAGCATACAAACCAAAGTCAGGTTGTACATGAACAGACTTCTGCAACCAGTGTGGACGGCAACTCATTGAACAATTCCTCACCCATTTTAGAGTGGGGAATTTAGATGCCAGAGACAGGAACTGCAAGTTATCAGTGAACTTTCTGAGAAAGAAAAAAGGTAAGTTTCCTTCCTGGCAAGTGTAAAGACCTTGATAAACTGACCAACACTTCTCCAGGAGAAAAAGGGAGCAATGAGGAACAATACCCAGTCCCCTCACAGAGACTATGTGGTATCTGAGATTGGCCTACTGCCAATTTCCCCAACAGTGCATTCACAGTGGAGAAAGAGGGAGAATAGCCCAGGGTTCACCAAGGATGCTAGCAACTTCAGCAAAAGAATGCTCTCTTACCTGTGATTCAGTAAGTTGGGCCAGATATCTCATGAAAGAAAAGACTTTACACTTTCAAAAGCTTTACTGTAGTGTTGTTCCATGGGAGATTTGTATTGACACCAAAATACCCCTAGAAGCCTAAGCATCAACCCATGACATTGTTCCTAACAGAAAAGTGTCCCAAAAAGAAAAATAATTCATTGAGTACCCAAAGAATCTACTGCAGCTCCCAAAACCAAGACTGGAAAAGGGCAAATAATTAAGGATTTCACACATGTCCTTTTCCTCATCTGTACATGAGATAATAAAAGCTCAAGGCTTCAGTGTGCAGAATTAAAAATACAACAACCCCAAAACTATTCACTCTATATATCCTGGGGAAACAGCACTTGCACAATTTAAAATTGCTGGTCTAATGCTTCTTCAAAACCTCAAATGGAAAAATGATGAGTATCTCCTAATAAAATCCCACATAAAAAGCAGGACTCTATTCCAAGCTAGCAAAGTATACTCAGTCTACAAAGCACTCCAAGGTCTATGCAAATAAGGAGTTGAACATTATACAAAACAGTTCTAAAAGACTAAAATAAGTAGGCTTCCTAAATGACAATTACTATTTTTAAAAGTGATTAGTTATCCTGCATACAACTTGGCATTTTAATGAGGCTGGATTTTTCCAGACAGTTTCCTCAAATAGTCCCAAAAAGCACAAGTCATTTTGTGACAACACCACCTTTGGGCACCCCAGAAACCGTTAAGAGATTAAAATCATACGCATTCTTATTTCTTAGAAAGTCTGGACAGGGAGAGGTAGCTGGAGAAGAATGAAATCTTAAAGGCCCATCTGAACATCCCACGAGACACACATTAGTACATTCAGGGTAAGAACCTAATTAGTTCTCAGATTAATCACACACTGTATTCGTCCCTACCAATGCCCAAGCTGGCAAGCTTTGCCATGCAGATCTCAAGGACAGGACAGTGATACAGGGCATTTCACACCAAACAACCCTCTTCCTTCACACCTGAACGGGAGATTCTTGAACAGCACTGTGAAAAGCACAACTGTGAAGAAGGAAAGCCAGAGACATGCAGCAATTACTCTTTTCCTCAAGGCCACATGATTCTCGAGATAGCTAGTTATTGCACCATCACTTATAAGCTCCTACATAGGAGGCCAATGGCAGCTACCTCCCTTCACGCTTACTAGTGAGAACCATTCCACAGAAACAGATGATCTTTATTATTTATTCACCAATTTCATTTTACAGTTGAAAAATTAGTAGGTGGTATTAACTCCTGCCTGCAGTCTGTCTTCAGACAGCCCTGTCTGTAAACAGTCACCTCATTCTCTTCATCAATTAAACTATTTTCTAGTAGGAAATTAGGAAACCGCTCTCATTTCCATCATCTGTTGCTTTGCAGTCACTCCAGGAGAAGACAGCTATATAATTAATTTAGATATTGACCATGTGCCATGAGATCAGAGCTTTCATTCCAGCGCTTTCTCTTCACCTCTACCCACATCCATGCCCAGCAGGACACGCAGCTGGCGTGACCTGCTCGCCAGTCGGCGGTGCGGGATGCGGAGGATGGCAGCTCTGCAGAACCGAGCTCTGACGTCCTTCTCGTTCTCATCAGTGAAGTGAGCACCAGTGATTGCAGCGGAACACCCGCACACCGCTTGCACAGCGGACATTACAACACCAGCCTGCTTTAGGACTTTCTGCAGAAAGCAAGTGATCTGCAACTGGAAAGTCACATGCCTACATCTGAAATAGTGCTACAGTTATGCCAGTGGGTAGCCAAGAGGCAATTCTGCACATGCAACACTGCGGGGGAAGGAGAGAGGTCGTGCTCAGAAGGAGTGACAGAGTGACTCCTCAGAGACCAGTCTGTCACTGCAGAATGATTGTTACAGGACAGTTACAGCAAATGCCACCACACAGGAAGGAGCATCTTCAAGCACGAGGCAGTATTACCCAGAATATTACTATTTCAACACACCAGTTGGACTTCACAGAACAAAACACACCAATGGCAGCTTCAGCTTATCAGTTAATACAGGCCCATGAAAAAACATGTTCACTACCAGTTCTACTAAATTACGTGATAACATGTCACTAGAGGACACAAGGAAAAACAACGCACCACAGCTATAGTCATGATGAAGAGACTAACTTTATTTCCTCTGACTCCAACATTTAGAGTTTTCCAAAGGTGCCAGTGGATTGGAGGGTGAACGTGCCACCTCTCCAACGACACTGGACAAACTACCAGTACATCAAATTTCTCCACCTCTATGAAGGAATGCAAAACAATAGGTTATTTACAGAAAGTGTGTGAGAAAGTTTTCCACAAGAATGTAAATTCAGAAGGCTTTAGAAAATCTTAAAAAATCAGGGCGACAATAGGATACTAATCAACTACACATTTAGCAGAAGTTGGTTAATTATTGAGAGACTCATGTAATACAAGCTGCAGTCATTTATTTTCAAGTTGGAAAATACAAAAGGAATCTTCTTATAAATAATTTAAAATATTTTTATCTGTTATTTGTTGCTGATTTGTTTTCTTTTTAAACTTTGATTATCAGATACAAATCTGAGTCTCTGAAACTTTTATTGTACTTAATAGCAGATGAGTAAATGGAAAAGGGCATCATGATTGCATGTTTTCAGGAATGAATGTATTAGAATGTGTCAATATCAGAGCGAAGAACAGTGGCAAAACTGGACTGGCTTTATATTTGCTTCCTTTTTTGCTAGCTCCAAATGAGGCTAGGGAAACAGGAGACTTGCAGGATCTTCTTTGGTTGCTAATTCATGCAGGAATAAAAATGGAACACAGGGAAAAAAAAAAAAAAACCTGACCAGCTGTACTTCTTCTGGATTATGGAAGGCACAAAACATGAGAAAAATGCTAATTTTTGAAAAACATAAACAGCACAACACTCAGCCTTACAGAGAACTTTAATCCCCTGCAGCCCCTGGTGCAGACCACAATGAACCAGGCTCTCCCCCTGCAGCCCATGGAGATCCATGGTATAGCTGAGATCTACCTGAGGCCCCTGAAGGGCCCCACACCAGGGCAGGTGGAGACCCAAGGGGGGCTGTGACCCTGTGGAAGGTTTACTGGCAGGACTTGTGACCCTGTGGGAGACCCATGCTGGAGTTGCCTGTTCCTGAGGGGCTGCACCCTATTGGAAGGGACCCACACTGGAGCAGTTCATGAAGAACTGCAACCCACAGGAAGGACGTGCTTTGGACAAGTTCATGGAGAAAGGACTGTCTCCTGTGGGAGGGACCCCACACTGGAGCAGTGTGGGGAGTGTGAGGAGAAGCCCTCCCTCTGAGGAGAAAGGAGTGGCAAAAACAGCTGCAGCCCCCATTCTCCATCCCCCTTGCATTGCTGGGGCAAGGAGGTAGAGAAAACTGGGAGTAAAGTTAAGCCTGGAAAGAGGAAAGGTGGGGGGAAAGGTATTTTATGACTCAGTTTTTATTGCTCATTACACTACTCTCATTTCATTGGTAACCTTAAACTAATTTTCCCTAACTCTTTTGGTTGTGGTAGTACCAAACACAAGCAATCTCACCCTGTCCTTATCTTGCCCCACGAATGTTTCATTATATTCTTTGTCCCCTGTCCAGCTGAGGAGTGATAGAGTGGCTTGGTGGGTACCTGGCATCCAGCCAGGATCAACCCACCACAGCTCATAATTCATCAATAACATTAGATCTGTCAGAAAGAAGTATAGAGCTGTGATTCTGCATGGTTTATCTAATTGAAATAATTAGGTCTCTGAAGTATTGCTTTCATTGAAAAGACCTTCCTGACTTGGCAATCTGAGGTATTTGGAGACTGTCAGTAATTCAAATACACAAATCAGGCCATTTCCTTCCTTATACCAGTTGTCCAAAAGGTTTTGTGAAAGGGATACTCACTTTTTCCGAAAACATCCAACAATATAGAGCAGACATGCAGAAATACAGGTATTTTGTACAGGGTGCAAGCACAAGAGAAAAACAGGAAGGTAAGATGAAAGTAGACAGATTTGAGAGAGCTCTCCAAAGAAAGCCAATAAAGCTAATTTTTACGGCACACAGAAGTTATCTCCCCCTTTGGTTTGCATTACAGCAGCACAGTAAAGCTTGACCTGAGATTAAATTTCTGTCAGTTTTCCTAGATAACAGATATTAAAAATAATAATTTAAAAAATCAGATGAATTCAGCAGGTGAAGGAGAAGTAGGACTCCCCAGGCCTCAGACCCACTGAATTCATAACCTGAATTCAGACAGGATGAAGGCAGCACATCTCTTTGCTCCTTGGCTCACATAAGAGAGATGCAGAAGCAAGAGTCACACTCAGTGAGCCAAAATGAGGGGACTCGGGTGGCTGCCTCAAGAGTCATGCTTTGGGCTTCAGAAAAGTTACATCAGCCATCTCTGATGCAACTTAGGTTCCCTTAGGTGATGTAGCTTATTTATGGGCTCTTAACTGAGATTAGAAGTCATGGGGGAAAGGAAATAGATACTTTACTTGACATGATTTGGAGGTTTCCTAGTGAAAATTGCCTCACCATCACTCTACCAAATTAACCAGAAAAGGAATTAAAAGCATGAACATCAGCAGTGCAGTTGCTAGAATTAGAAATCAAGACTTGCTTGGTTCTCAGGCCGTAGAGTCTTAATTTAAACAACTTCAGGCAGAATATTTTATGCATCTCTCCTAGGAGCCATTATAATTAAGTCAGTGACTATAGGAAAGCAGATGACGTAATCTTTAGGTATTATGTATGCACACACAGAGGAATTTTTTGGAAATAAATCCTAAATTTTGAACCAATAAATATGAGAGATTATGCTAAAAGGTACAGAAGAAGTTGATCTCAACTGAGGTAATTTCTATTTGTCTTGATCCACAAGCAAAAAAAGAGATGTTCAGTGGAGCAGATGCTTTTGACAGAATTCCTCACTGGGATGTATAATGGGGCAAACCCAAAGAGAAGCTGTGGCTGAAGGAAGCACAAGCCCTGCAGCTTCTTTGCGGTGCTGCATTCTGCTGCTGGACCAGGACCAGGCGTGTCAGGTTCAGCAGGCAGCCAGGCTGGCCAGGCATGGGATCCCAGTCCCAGACGTGCTTACTGCTATGCTGAGGTTCCTGGAGCAGGACAGGGGTCTTGCTGTGGCAAGAACCTCAGGCATGAAAACTGGTGAGCCAGAGACCTAACAGGTGAACACTGATTTTCTTCAGTGTGCAGAGAACAAGCTGTAAACCAGGTAAAAATTCTGATCACCTTATGGGTAGGACCACCAGCTCAGCACAAAAATTACTGTTTCAGGTTGCCTACTAGTGGTATTCAATATATGGTCATCAGCTTATCCCTCTCCTGATACCAACCTTTTCCAAAGTGCTAATGGGGAAAAAAAATATTCCCAGGGTATTACGCAACTTTTGTGCCTGTGCAAAGCTCTTCCTCTGGCCATCAAAGATGCCTATCAGGTTATTAACTTTGCTTTTGAGGCCACATAAAATATCTTAACATTCAAACTGATACACCTTCTCTGTACAGCTTCAGTTTGGTGCGTGGACAAGTGAAAAGGTTCCTCCTATTTGACAAGCACTGCCTTGCCAAGCTCTCATACAAATCAAACAGCATAGCAGGAATGACTAATGAATAAATCTAAAATAAAAAAAGGGAGATAAAAGGATGTTTACAGATTTCCACAGAGATGTGGTCTATTATGAAGCTATAACTTCCTATCTATTGAGTGTTTACTAGAAAGGCTCAGTATTAAGATAAAGTCTTTTGTGGACAGGAAATGATCCAAGAAAAATTACACAGATACAGCAATTCACCATCAAAATGGGAGGAAACACTTTAAATGCTAAATAACTAAAAGCTTACATGGTACTAGAATACTATTTAAAATTAGGAGCAAAGATTTATCTTAGACATGCACTTCCTCAAAAACTTATGTGAGATTCTATCCAGCCCTCTTTTACTTGATCAGATGGCTATAAATTGCAAGGGTAGTTTGACAGATTAACAACTGTAGGATTAGACATATGTTTAATTAAACACAAAACCACATTGTGTGATAGGTATATTTGAAAAGCCTATTCAGTTTAAGTATGATTGATATCTACAGATACATCTGCACTTTAAAAAAAACCCCACACTTACAGCCCCATATGTGAACAGAGAACTTACAGGAAATAATATGCAGAAATATGTCAACCCTAGGCTCACATCTAATAGTCTGCTTTCCTCACTCATGTATAGTTTCATGAAGTTGCTTTATTACAGACAACATATAACAGACAACACTGAACTTGGGGAAGAAAGATATAATCCATCAAGATCATATATTTAAAATTTCAATATCTGTTTCACGAATTACAGCCTAATCTTCATTTTTTTTGACTGCAGAATGATATGTTACATGTGGCAATTTTAATCTAAATTCCACAGGAACGGCACTTCCCATCTGCAGCTGAGCTCTCAGTGCACACCCAAAGGCTTCATTCAAAGTCTGCTGTTCAGCAGCCAGCACTAGCTCTGCACATGTAGCCATGCCACCAGCAAACACAAAGAGCTGCTAACTAGTCATGATAAAGAGAAACCAGCGCATGAAAGGGACTGAAAATGGTTCCATGCAGCCAATGGCACCCGCCTTTAGAGAAGTACTTTGAAAGAATACCACAGAAGGGCCTTTTTGCCAAAGAACTGCACTGTCAATGACTGGTTAAATCCCAATGATTAGGGTCTTTCCATTAACTTCAGCAAGTTCCCCTAGCAGTCTCCAGATTTTTGTTATTAAAATAGGCTGACAAACAATCTAGGCTCAGCTTACAGCTGAGGCTGGCAGTTTTTCACTCTGCACCGTAACAGCCTTCACCAAATCCCTGTCACAGGAGGGTTTACAGCCCTCAGCACCGCGAAGAAAGCTTCATGTAGGAGGGGAGTGTCAGTGCTTATGAACTGGATATAGAATCACAGAACAGAGTTGGAAGGGGTCTCTGGAGATTATCCAGTCCACCCACTTTACCAAGGCAGGGTTACCTAGAGTAGGTGACATGGGAACGTCTCCAGACAGAAATTCCATGACCTTGCTGGGCAGCCTGTTCCAGTTGCTCTGCCACCCTCAGTGTAAAGAAGCTCTTCTTCATGTTGAAGTGGAGCTTCTTGCATTTTAGTTTATGACCATTACACACGAGGCAGTTGTTAACAGTACTTTTATTTTTGGCTCCTATGATATGTTCATATAAACATACATTCATCATATGAGCAAGCATCATGTATTACACAAGAAGCAAACATTTTGGCCAAATTACAAAACTGAAAAATAATTTAAAAACACACGAGCAAAATTATTTTTCATTAGCAATCATTTGATAGGGCATAAGAATATTTTGGGGAAGAAAAATAAACAAAAAAAAAAGGAAAAGGTTAATTCTTGTTTCCATCCTTGCTTTATCACTCTGGAGCTAAGTGTTGTTTAGTTTTTGGCTTCTTTACCACAACAAAGCTGGGACTCCTCTATGCTTTCACCAAGATACATGTCAGCTTGACACATTAACAAGGAATTAAATTTGTGTTATCTGTTTATATTGAGAGAGGTAATTTAAAAAATAATAAAAAAAAATTAAGGCTTGATTTTACATTACTGACATTGTGAAACAGTGAAAACTAAACCAAGCCAAGGATCTAGTTACTTTTGGGTTATTTTAAAGTAGTCTCAAAGATACATGTCACCAGAAAACAATGGCAGCTCAAATGAATGATTAAATCCTGAATCTGCATATTGCACATGACAATAGATGAAGGTCTATCTAGGAACTTCAAATGTCATGGCCATTTGGAATGGAACTGGACACATATACAAAGACAATTTCAGTCTTTACCCAGATTAATCAGGACACATTGTTTCCTAGGAGGGAAGACAATGGCCTCCTTCAAAGCAACCCTCTGCCCTAAAATGCAGATTGCACTAACATGACTACAAGGTAAGTGTTTCAGACAAACTTCTGTGTAAATGGAGGCATAATCTGTGTAGCTCAAGTTTCATGAACCTTGGGCCAGAAGTCCCATGTTCTGGTCCCAAGTGCTACATAATAACTTGTGGCAGCTTGAGAACTTCTAGTAGAAGGTGTATATTGAGTGTTAGCTATCCACAAGCATACTTTTATCCTGTGTTATAACTGCATGAGAGCCCTGAGTTACTCCAGACAAAGGGCTGAGAATTTATACAGCAGCTGCTGCTCAGAAACCCACAAGCTGCAAGTATACAACCCACCTTATTCCACACTTCTTGTTTTCTCTTAACACCTCATTTCTCTTAAGTAGCTACTGGTCCCCACACTCATTTAAGAGGTGCAATACTAAACAAAGATCATGCTGAAATTACCTTTAAAAACTTTTTGCAAGCAATTTTTTTTCTTGTATGCATGAACTGATGGCAAATATCTTCTAAGTTAATTTTCCCGTTGGAAGCAACCAAAAGGATGAAACTGTACTCATTAGAATACACAGAATGAAAGCAATAATCCAAAGCTCTGTGCATGCTTATCAGAAAACTTTGAATTGCTCTTCATCTCACTGGTCAAATTTAGAAAGAAAATTATATTGACTCATTATAACTCAGATCACCAACCAACCATTTAAAAGTACTTAAAAATGGGGTTTAAGAGTCATACAGAAGATATTTAAACTAAAAAGGGAAACTGAAATTAAAAAAGAAGAGATAAAAATCCCAAAGGTTTTAATTAAATGGCTGAAGTGTTAATTTCTAGAATAAAACAGAAAAACAGCTGGAAGCATTAATAAACATACTACTAAATTAAAATTTATATGTCAACAACATAAAGACAATCTCCAGTGCAATTCTCCCCCAAAAAGAAACAAAACAAATCCATCCACTAAAAACCCTGCAATACACAACATTTTTTGTACTTGTAAAACACAATTGCTTAAACCCTACAAAAGTAGGGCAATCTAAGAGTCATTTTGTCAAAGGAAATGCATCTGAAGCACACAGAACCACAGAATACACTGAGTTGGAAAGGATCCACAAGGATCACCATGTCCAAGTTGTGGCATTTCACATGCGAGCAGCCCCAGCTTAGGTCACAGAAGGTCAAGGTTGCGTTCTCAGGCTTAGAAAGAAGACTAGAAAAGCAAACCAAAACAGTGAACTACTAGAGGTCAGACTCAGTTAAGAGAAACCCTTCCGGCCTGTGCAGTGAAATCCCATCAACCCCCCAGAAGACATTATTATACCTCCATTGCCCACTGAAGAAGCAAACAAATTTAAATTCAATCTGGTCAAATCTAGCTCTGATTAGTGCTGCTGAAACACGCACAATAAATTGCCAAATTGCTTCAGTAGCCAAGATGACTCTGGCTTTCTTACAGCTGTCAGGGACAGATATAGTGAAAGCACAGACCTTCAGCAAATACTTGAGTTTGGTGGAAAAACATTGTTTCTCTTCTATCAGAGCCACACAAATTTGGTCTGAAGAGATTCACAGGAGGACAGAAGAAGCTGATGCTGCCACAGAGGTGCTTACGGGAAAGCTGAGCTCCCCATCTTGCTGCCCAGTGTCCTAATGTGAACCTCTAGACAAAAGAAGCCAAACCCGACAGAGGCCAACACTTACTGGAGTTAAGCTTTTCATTTTGTATCCCAGGACTTGAGAGTCCTGAGGAATCTCAAAAAAATACAGACTGGTGAGACCAGGATGATGAGCAAAGCCTTACAAGAAAACTGGGGCAAGGATTGGGGAGCACTTTCTCCATCTGGCTCCACACTAGAGAGCTACATCTCTTGTTCACAGGCTAGTCAGTGTTGCACAAGCCTTTCCTTCACAACTACAGAGTTTCATCACTGAGTCCACCCTGCTACTCCAAGTTCCACCAGCTCCTCTGCATCAATATGTCAATCCAAGCTCCCTACACTATGTAACCACAAATGTTGGCTCCTCTGCTCAGCTGGCTTTGCAAGTTATGAGATTTAAGGCTACCAACAGAAGAGAAGCAGCAGGGGATCATTCACCCATCTGTTTTAACGTGGCTGCCTCAGCTTACTCAGGGTTGTCACGTCAGAGGACCACAGGCTTTCACCTCCGTTCCAGCTCATCACACCTTCTGCAGAGGACAAAGACGAGAAGAAACCTCTTCTATGGCTCTGGCCACATGCCCCAGCTCCCGCTGAGCCAAGCCATAACCACTCGCCTCATTTTAACACGGTGAAAATCAAAGAGCTAAGGCCAAGGCAAAACCCTTACAGCGCTGAGGAGTGCATTAGTAAGCACATCACTAGATTCTCCCTAACAATTAAAAGTGTCAGAATGCAGATTTAATTTATGCACCACACATACTACAAAACCGAGTGAAGAAAAATTCTGAAGTAACCTGCCTGAGGCAACATAGTTATTGTAATACTGTTTTCTGTATTATAAACCATTAATGATACTAGTTTATAGTCTTCTGTTTCAAAAGTTTTAAGTGGTAGCTTTACACAAAATTTTCTTTCAGAAAGGGGAAACCTGGCAGTTCTGACCTGATTTTGCCGTTTATGTGGTGGCTGGAACGCTGAATATCCTGATGAAAGGAATCTCTGCTGAAGCCTATACTCTCATTTCTTCTTAGAGCTTATTCTGCAGCACTTCAGAGAGCTCCAAGACATCACTGTGTCTCTACCCTATGAGACACAGCACAGATACAGCTGCTTCTTGGGATTTCAAGAATAATTAAAGGCACAAGACAACAAAGAAAGGATGGAAGAAGGAAAAATGTGAAGGAGGCAACATGAGCCTCTGGCAAACAAATACATGCACATTCAAATCTGTTAAAAGGTTTACGTTTTTCCATGTGATATGTTATCTTTTCTACCAGGCTAATTTGATGGAATTACCGCAGAGCATTTTTATTCCAAGAAAGCAACGTAGATGAAGTTTATCCATTTTGTTATAAATTTGCTACATTTTAATATACTCCCAAAATTTAAAATCTTCCTGTGCTTTTTAAAAATTGTGGCAGAGATAACGTCTGGTTTAATTAAAAACAACTGTGCCTTTCCTGAAAGTAGATGTATATTTTACAGGATCAAGTTTACAACCACTGATTTAGCTGTTCGTGATTAGTGGCAGTTCAGAAGCTTCTCAGAGTTACATTAAGAAAATGCTACCAAACAAAAAAACAGCAGCAGCAAACTTAACCAGATAAAAAAGGAAGGGAAGGCAGATTACTTCACTGTAGGAGGGGCTGCCATGGCTTCCTGGAAGTCTAAGAGCACCTGTGTTCCCTGTGCAGGAGCCGAAGAGGGCTCAGATGGAGAAGTCTCAGCCACCCAGCCACCCCCACAGGAGGTTAAGAAGTGCCCTCAACCTGATACACACAGATGTGTTGGAGGAACACTCAGTCACAGAGTCACATTTCCACAGCATAGAAATGAAGTATAACACAGCCCTCTGTGGCTCTCTTTTCGTGCCTTTCTGAATTCCAGGATAACAAATGCATCTGATTAGGCTGAGGTTGCTTCTTCCCCAGTGTCCTTGTTCTCCACAAGGAGGTGAGCTCCAGGACCTCTGCACACTCCTTGTTACTCAGGTCCTGGAGAGCTGCAGCCAGGCAATGAAACACTGAAAGGGAAACCCACAAACAGCCTTCTTTCCCCCATGGCACACTTAGAAGACCAAAAAACCACTTCTTACAGGAATTGCCTTTATTTCCTGCAAGAAAGCTGAGAGAAATATGACAGATGACTGTCACCAACTTCCAGTCTGTGCCCCCAAAGCACAGTTACTTCTTGAGCACTTAAGTAGTGACAAACAGAAAGCAACAATGGTAGTCAGGCTGGAGATAGACTAATTCCTGCAAATACGCCACACTAATGATTAAATATATTAACATAAACATGTATAATTTATGGATAAAACACATAACTTATCACCACTACGGTCTAGAGCATTTGCAGTTTCCAAAGTGAGGGAAATGCTTGTGGAGTGCAAGTAGTTTGTCATTTTATCAACAGCTCTCAAACCCCCAAAAATACTTCTTAACTACAACCAGAAAAATTACAGACCACAGCCATGTTTGCCTTGTGATTACTTGAAAGCTAAATAAATCATCTCTTTGAAGTGGAAACTAAGTTTTTTGAAGGTTTTACTGAGTTTCTGGCCACAGATTTTATATATAAAAGCACCGATTTAAAACTTATTATATCCCAACCAGGATAATTTTTGGAAACACTCTGCTTACTTCTTGGATGGGTTTATGTTTGATTCAATCACAGTAATTCTACAGCTCTCATAATACTGAGAATTAGTCAGGAAAATAAAGACAATTACAGATATTTCCATTTATAGATGTCTGCAGTTCGGTGGTCTTGCAACCAGGAATGGGAGAAATCATTCTCTTCTTTTCAATATCACATGGCAGAAGCAATTAGAAACAGCCTCAAATTACATGAATTCTCTTCTGATTTCACAGATAGACTCTTATCTTAAGCCTTTAGATTACCCTCAAGTCCCTACTCTGAAAAACTAACACTACACTTACATCTCAAGTCCCCTCTTTGCCAACAGACTTCACTAACTGCACATATACCCTGCAGCTTTTTTTTTTTTTTTTTAATTATTTCAGGGCCACAACAACTCTGAATATTAACCTGGGCCTCTGAACTGAGGCCCAGGTTAATACCCCCTATAGAAAAGTCTGTGTGAAAAGATGGTGCTTGATAACATCTGCAGAACCACCTGGGCAGCTTTGTTGCTGTTGAAGTCAAGGTGGGCATCTCTGAATATTGCAGATCCTTAAGGAATCCAAACTCAGGAAGAAGACCCATTATAGAAATTAAGCCAAAATACATGGAATAAGTTTTATTCTACATTAGAAGTCTGCATGGTCAGACTGGATAGGATTCTGAGCAACCTGATCCAGGTGAATATCTGCTCACTCATTGCAGGGGTTGCACTAGGTGACATTTAAAGGACCCTTCCTAGCCAAACTATTTTGTTGTTCGGGGAGAAATCAGCGGGCCAGGAATGTAGGTCCATTCCTCCATATCTGCTACACGCAGAACAGCGCCTAGCTTTGCTGCATTGCTGCCAATGGTGTTAGAAGGGCTATTAAATGTCACGAGTAAGATTTTATTGCAGTCTAATTACAAAGGAGGTAAGAGAAGATTCATTGTCTACTCTCTGTCTCATGTGGTGTTAAAAACATTTCCCAAAGCAACACAATCTGGTTAAGTCGAAACAAGCTACTAGACTTGTTGAGCCACAGGTATGACCTAGGTGTAGCAACTCTGCCTTTTGTTTAATAAAGAGGCAGAAAAAAAAAAAAAAAGGCTGTGTGATGGATCAAGTGGAATTCTGACATGCAAATTTAAAATCCCAGATCTTAATGGGAAAAAGCAGCGATTTACTTTTGGGGGTACCTGTAACTTCCCAACATATTTCACTTCATTGCTTAGGAAACCTTTGTGTCTCTGGACCTTTTGTGCTGAAGTTGTATGCCCTGAGTTCAGGCTGAGTGTTCTGAGGAGCTGCAGCCAAAACAACCCAGTCACTTCCAAGAATGTAGCTGGGCAAAAAAGGGAACCTTTTATTCTCAGAACACAGGGCATTGAAACTTGTCCCAGCATAAATTCTTTTCACTCCCCAACTTGTGAGTACTTGAACGTGGAATTCCAAACCGGCTCTTCCACAGTGTTTTATCCATGGGTTTGTATAAGTCAGGTGAAATAAAAACATCATCCTGGCTACTCTTTTGCAAAATCTTCCTGTTTAAAATTAGATATAAGGGAATGGATAGCCAGTCTGCTAAATAAAGGACTTAACACTTCTCAGTCATTTGATAAGCACAAGTTTGAACAGCACTTACTTATACAAAATGATGGTTTTGGGATGTTTGATACTTGCATTTCACAGGTGTAACTAAGTTCCACCAAAGCCCATTGAGGACTCTTATCAGATGAAGGCTGAAGAGATATTTACTTGCAGGAGGTGAGATAATATTTAAACTTTTATCATGGTCCATGTAATTTTCTTGAGAAACTTTTATTTCTAGCCATCAGAGATATGAAGTCTGTGTATAAAATGTACTCTGCACTACAGCAACTTCTTTTCCATTCAAAAAGGCTGATTCTCATTTTAAAAAAGCAGAATTAAACTGCAATCTCAGCTCAGCATTAATAGGAAGAGCAAATACAGTACCCTAAGATAGAGTGCCTATAACATACATAACTTATCTGTACAGAACAAGCTGGCAGAGCAGTTACATCTTTAGCAAACCAGACTCAATATAAAAAGGATTTACTTGCATGCAAGAACATTTGCAGTCTCTGTGCAGCTTTACTTTGAATAGATTTAACATTTAACTAGTTCAACCACATTAATCCTTGAGCTCCAGACTCCTGGAAAAGTATTTATCATTCTTCATTTTGAACCAAAAATAACATTTGTGGCAACAAAAGGTGGAATTTCAAAGAACTGTATGCAAATTTTGAAACATCAGTATCTAAATAAATATGAAAACCTCCCAACTGCCTCAAACAAACAAACAAACAAACAAACAAAAGTAAGATTCCTAGCAAAGCTATGCTTTCCTCATTTATATCAGAATAAGTTTTAAGCTTTAAAAGCCAGAACTTGGAGCAGCTTTTTCTCAGATAGTAAAGGCCACCACTTTTGAAGTGCCCCAATTGCAAAAGCTAAATTGCAGCAATAATGATGAAATACTCCAGTCAGAAGGACCTCTAGATTGAAATTTTAAATGAGAAACCAACTCAGTGCAGTTACTGATAATGCAAGTTAATTAAAAGCATTTTTGAACATTTGTCCTATTTCCTCACTGTGATTTCCAGGTTTGCTAAAGAGTTTCCTATTGTGCTGCACATCATGCTCCAGGGTATAGCAGTAGCTACCCTTTATGCAACGCCTTTATTTGATACTTTGAATTTTACAGTTTATCTTGAGATAAAGGCATAGAGAGGCGGATTAGAGGAAAGTATGTTTTACTGCCATCACGCTGCTTTCCTACTGGAGAAGGACAGATGGGAGTTTGTACAGCTAAGTCCACCCTGGTTGTCTCCCATTCCCTGAAACTACTCACTGCTCCTTCCCCTCTGCTGCAGAACACAGCCTTCCAAAAAAACCCCACCAAAATGCAAAAACCCCTAATGCCTCCATGTGTTAACCCAAGAAAGGACTATTGAGAACAAGCAACATTGAAGCAATTGAGAACAAACATGAGAGCCCTACAACAGTACATCCCCCACTCCAAGACAGCTACAGCTATGGAGAACTGGTTTGATATTTTGGCATGTGTACGTATGGACCAGCAGGCAGAGAGGTTGCCATGTTTTCCAAGCATGCCAAGTAATATGTAAAATGCCACAGCACCTGGCCCACAGCTCTGGTTCATGGAAGATTAACTCGCTCTTCACCTTAATAGCTTTGGGTAACTTTGTCCCTCTTACACAAAAGCTCTACCATCACTGTGGTAAGAAAATTTCCTTGGAAGACAAAGCCTCCTCTCCACTTCAGACAGATGTGAGAGATGATTCTGCCTTCTGCAGTGGGGTCTGATTTTTCAAAAATAGCTCATCCATTGGTTTATTAAACTGAGCTTGTGAAACACTGCGTGCCTTCTATTAGTTTAATCAGATTTCCTGCCCCTAAAAGCCACAAGCCCAGAAAATCCAGCTTCTCTCCCATTCCCTAGAGAACTGCTGTCTTGTAGATGACAGGAGAAAGGAGATTGTCTCCTCCTCTGCATGCAGAGATTCCCATCCCGCTCCAGTAGAAAGCACTTCACCTGCCTGTCATCCTCTTCAATAACTTGTCCTGGAAAACTACAACAGCTTGAGCAAGTCTCATCTGACTTGTGGGTCTGAACTTCGGTATTTGTTCACTGTCCAAATCTCTTCCCTCGCACTTCAACAAAGCACCTTTCTCTTTCTTCTTCCATTTTTAAATTTTAGTCTCCCGGGCAGACACCAGAAAAATCCCTTGTACAGCAACTTTTCCTCTCAATACCACATTCAATTTGCATTTTCCAAATAAAAATTCTCATATTTTCTCCTACCAGTTGAGACTTCTGCTGCCAACTCTCCTAGCTCTCTTAATCAAGCATATTTGTCAATGAACTTGCAATTACAATGTGTGTGCTTGATAAAGCAAAGGTATGTGTAGAAATAAACTGCCAAACACTTTCACAAATTAAACAAGACATTAAGCTGCCTCTTGCTTCCCTCTCCCCAGTTCAATCCTTCTCCAAGGCCTCATATCCTCCTTCTGTCTGCAGCCACCTCCATGCCTGCTGTTCTGAGCTGTTCTGCCCTCAGCTTGACTCAGCATTTCTGTATTTCAGCATCTTTTCCTCTGTCTCACCAGCCTTATGCTTAGACTGGGACAATGCAGAAACCATTATGCCACTCCTCAGTAATAACCCAAGTTAAACAAAAAAAGTTCCAGCCTGCCACATTCTAAGCAAAAGCACTTTCTGAAATACCAAAATGCATATGCCTACATTTTATAATAACACAACCAAGCAGCCTTCTGGTCAGTGAGTGTAAAGCACTTCAAGATTTTTTTTTTTAAAAACTCCATTTGACTTCTTGGATTCAACCCACTCATTAATTATACAGGACTGGGGGTTTTCACTCATTTCACGGCTATGTCGTTTGCTTTAGCTTTACTGTTTCTGCCTTCTGTAGATGCTCTCCTGTCCTGGCTGTATTTTCTACAGTCACTACCTCCACCCCTGAACCTTTCCTCAACCTTTATTAAAAAATCCCCAAAACCAAAAGACCAACAAAAACCCCACCCAAACTGTCTTTCTCACCTCACCCACGTTCTGACAGATGCCCGCTCAAACTCCCAGGACTGTTTGTGATCTGCTGCTGCTCAGAGCCCTTCCGGGCATCTCTGCCCCCAGCAGCTCCCTGTAACACATGCTGGAGGATAAAAAAAAAAAAAAAAAAAAAAAAAAAAAAACCACCAAAAAAACCCACCCCAAATGAAACAGCCAGCCCCATCTGGACCCTGCTGCTGTTTCTCCTTTACCTTGGAATAGAAGCACTCCACTAGAGTTGTTTCTTTCAGAAAGAGGGCTGGCTGCAGCTGTACTCTGGCAGACAACATTGATCCACCTCAAATAGAAAAATAGGCTTTATTTCCATATAAATATAACAGCCTCCACTGAGGAGGGAAGGAAGCAACACAGAAAAGGATATATTGCGAATATTGCAAACACACAATTTCTAGTAAGATTTTGTCAGTGGATCTTCAGTTCTTTGCTCCTTGCAAAGGCTATAATACCAATCCACTTAAACCTCATTTTGTTTGCAAGAAACAGCACCTTCTTTCTCATTACTGATTTCCTGACTTCAGCAGGTTCACAGGAGGGTTCACAATCCCTTTACTGTCCACTGTCCACTTTATTAACAAGCATTTCATTTACTACTTGAGCTCTAAAGATCAGGAGAGATACTACTGAAATGCAATTTGATTCCAAGTAAGCACCAAAAGAATAAAGTGGAACCAGAACTTGCAAGTACTGGTTAATTGCAAGGACTTGTGACTGGCACAAAGATCCCTCACTTTGTAGATAGATACCACTTTTTCTTCAAAGACTAAACAGCACAAGCAGTGTCTCTCCTTTATGTTCCATTGACACCACTTTTTTCCTGAACACAAAGTAAGTCAATGTGGTTTTCACTCTGTTTCATTCCCTGACCTCTTCAACTAGCCTAGGCTGCAGCTCTGTCTGGGACTGGAAACAGTACATTGGAATTGCAGACCACTGGATTGGTGGGGGAGAGGGCAAGGAAAAACATTTAAAGATAAATTA
The DNA here is from genome assembly GCF_024509145.1 of Vidua macroura. Classification (NCBI taxonomy): domain Eukaryota; kingdom Metazoa; phylum Chordata; class Aves; order Passeriformes; family Viduidae; genus Vidua; species Vidua macroura. The sequence continues at coordinate 68,841,640 of NC_071573.1, read as the reverse complement.
AAATCCCTTTAAAAATATTGCTGATTCTTAAAAGTGCTTGAAAATCATATAGACATGGTGTTTCCTTCTCGTAGGCTTCAGGGGAGTTTTGCAAGCAAGATTTTCATTGTACCAACACACAAGAAAATTGAAGTCTGGGTTTCATCCCACTCCACAGGTGGAATGAAAGAGTCTAAATGAATAGATGGTAGAAAATTTCAGTTCTTGAAGAAGTGAAACCCTCAATACCATGGACATGTCATCTTTTCACAGTGTTTTTGTGACACAGGTGCTCTGGTCACACAGCAGTAAAATATGTACTACTATAAACTTGCTTAAAAGCACCTTTCCTGGACTCTGAGGCAAATGCACTAGAGCTGTATTTCAGAATATTTTTTCATTGCATAATTTTTCCTTCATATGCTGTTTTAACACAAGTGCCTCCAAAATGAATCACAACATGATTACTCTTCCACAAAGACGTACTACTGGCATGTAGTAAAATTTGTCAACACAAAACACTAACGATCTTAAATAAAACCAAACAGAAAGAAATAAAAGACAGAGTACCATACAGTCCATTTGGGTAATGTGTCCTAAAGCTGGAGAGAGAGAGGCTCCCTGCAGTGCTAACATCTGCACAAGACAGAAAATTTATTTCCCCCTCTCCCCAGAAAGAAATAGAGATGGAGGGAGAAGAGGAAATGGCAGACAGCAGATAATCGCTATTTTACACCAACAGACAAAATGAGAGTGGAAAAGACTTCTGCCCTCTGGGGTTCACAGGAAACCAGTCACAGGATATGTGTTCCTTTCAGTTCAGTAAGTGTACACTCTGGCAAGTTGTGTCATTAAACACAAATGGATTTTTCTTAAAGTTACAACCACAAGCAGCATCACATTTGGCAAAATCTCTTACTATTAGTATGTTGAACAATATTAATATAGTCTTAAATAAATATTCATATATTTAAGTCCAAAGCAATGATACAACACCTGTATATATATATATATCTATAAAACTTATTATTTGCTCCATTAAGCCCAAGTAAGAAAGCCTCTCACAGACAAAACTGACCTGGGGTTGGTTAGTTTTGGTGTTTTTTTTGTTTTTTTTTTTTTTTTTTTGGTTTTTTTTTTTGGTTTTTTTTTGGTTGTTTTTTTTTTTTTGTGTGTGTGTGTTTAAAGAAACAAAACTGAAATTGCAAATCCAAGTTCCATCAAAAGGCTTTCAGGTAACCTTTTCTCAGAGCACAGTATAAATGTTTACCCACTTCTCTCAAAATGTCATCAACATTATGTTGGGGACATGCAGTGTGGGCACTGAACCAAGTTTTACTCATACAATAATGTTAATGGGCACAGGATGTGATTGCATTTTTATTATTTCTTTAGACTCTTTTAAGTGTTTTATCAAGTGCCCAAATACTACTGACCATGGGCTTTTCAGGATTTTCTTTTTTATTATAATTCATAAGTAGCTTATACAAGCCCACCAGGGATTATATCATTCAAATGCTGTTTTGTGGCTTTATAAATATCTTTTACTTCAAACAGAAGTCCATTGCCAAAAAAGTTCTCTTCACCCCTGACCTCTTCTAACAATCCTCTCCCTTCTTCTAAAAACCAAGGTAGCAGTAACAAAACAAAACAAACAACAAAACCCCCCAAAAAAACGAAAGAAAAAAAGCAGAAAACCCCAACAACTTTCAATATCTCTGACAGTTTGTCAAACCTGTCATGTTCAAGGTAAAAGTCATTGTAACACTGAAAATTAGAAATTTTTGAAAACCACAAAAGAACATAACCTTTTGGTTCTATTCTATTTTTTTTTCTGATTGACACATGTCAGCTGTATAATAACTGTTTTAATGCCTTCTACTTCCACTCTGTCAGTAAAAACAACAAAAAAATTCAGTTCACATTTAACAAAGGGCTCATTTACAAACACCTCATTTAGCAAGTAAAATTTCTATGTAGTTTCATCCTTTAATGTCTTCTGTTCATCGTATAATCTCATTCACCAGCACAAGTGCATTTCACAATATCCTACCACCCCACTGCCACAGTAGAGAGATTTATATATATATATATATATATATATATATATATATATATATATATCCTTGAAGTCTTTTGCTGAGAGTCAGAATTATATATATATATATCTCCTTGAAGTCTTTTGCTGAGAGTCAGAAAAGGACAGCTTGATGAGTTTGTCCTTTGACATGGAAGGAGCCCAAACAGCTTTCAGAAGTTTTTTACCTCTTATTTTTAAACAGATGATGAACTATGTTATAAAGTTAAGAGAAATTAACCTGAGAAGATCAACTGTCAAATGTGACGAGGAAAGTGACATCATAGGACTGAGCTCTTTGTAGAAATCCACGAAAAGAGGTGCTGATGGTTAATTAAGATTGTGCTGATAAGTGCCAAAAGTCAAGGTCTCAATTTCCCCTACACCTTTCAAGTATAATTAGGTTTAAAATAAAACAGAGTAACAGTGCTGACAGACACAGGATCGCTTGTTTATGTTCTGACTCTGCTTCGTATTACCTGTAAAGGACAGTAAGATTTCATACATATGCATTAAAGAGCCGCTTCACATTCTTTGACTGAAGAGCCCTTAGCATGGTACAGACTGAACTCCTAAATATTACTGTTAAAAAACAAACCAACAAACAAACAAAAAACCCCAACCAAAACCAAAAAGAAAGAAAACCACTCTGGTCACCCCAAACTAGAGCCAGGTAATTAGAAAAACAGAAGTCCCATTTGTAAACTCTTTCCAGGTTGCCAGGCTTCCTTGTAGAATAAACTGTGCTGTCTCTAACCCACTGGGGTGTTTGGAAAGCCAGCCTGTGGCTCAGACTATTCCCCACACACACGTGTACAACCCCCTCACACCCACAGGAAGGGAGAGATGAGGAGCCTGGAACGCCTACTCTCCCAACAGCACCAAATTTCCATTCTGCATTGTGTCTCGCTGGTTTCTCGCTCGCACAAAGGCTGGTTTGTCATCTTTGCCACAAGCACTGCAGGCAACAGCAAATTAGTGTGGTTCACATGTGCTGACTTGCAACACCAGTTCATAGCGAGACCTCTCTGGTTATTGAGTGCTTCATACCGAACAACAGAATGCCTCACGCCTCAGCTTTCGCTCCCCCCCATCTCACTGCAGATTCGTGGCAAAAGACCAATTACACATGTTGGTGTGACAAAAATATCAAGGCTATGCATGAAGTTATGCAGCCAAACCCCAGACTTCCCAGAGCTGTTACCGGTTGTGTCGCTCGCATTTGCCTGCCCTCCCCCAGCTTGCCCAAGACTTCACTGTGATGAAGCTCTTAATTACATGGTCACATGGAAAGCTTCCCGTAAGAGCAGAGTCTCCCATTCAGTGCCTAAAATGGCTGGTGCTTATTCAGTGTGGACGTTTAATACTTTTTTTCCCTTTTGACATTCACTGTCATTTTACAGAATGATCTTCTCAGCTTGCTCCAGAAACACAACCAGCTCACTTATGGGTCCCTGCACTGCTCAGCACGACTTCTCCCTCACAAAGCACGCATTTTTTAATAGCATCCTAAGACACCAGGAGTATTATTGGTACGTGATGACAAAGGCAAGATAAACTCCAAAGTTCCTTATTTAGGTGCCCAGTTTGAGAGAACCAAGGCCTGATTATTCAGTACATCCACAGCAATGAGTCCATTGACTTCCTTTGCAGTTGCACTAACTTGACACTTCTCCAGTCATCCCAGAGTTTATTAGATTGCTACACAGCAAAGTAAGTCACTTCTCTTAACAAAGTGTGCCTAAGTGGAGCCTCTTTCCCAGATGCCTAGCAGGTTTTTGCCTTTTCCTTCATCCAAGCTTCCCCACCACTTTCATGTGGCACCTCCCAGCTCCTGTAACAGGTGAAGCTGTGACTCAGCAGGAGACAATCTCTCCTGATACTGCCTTGGTCTGCTCCACGGGGCAGTAAAGGAAACACGGATCTTCTCAGCTGAAAAACCCAGGATCACATCAAGCAACTAAAACCGAAACTGTAACACACAAACACTGATACTACAAGCACTTAAGCATCCTTGATCAGGAAAAAAAAAATCAAGGAAACGTTCTTTGACATAAGACTATTTTAAGATTATTAAAAGCAAATGTTTCCCATCCCCTGAGAAGTTCTCATCATATGAGTGCGTGTGATTAATCAGCAGGCTGATGCACAGTCTCTTCTTTTTAAGCTCAGAGAGAAATGGGAAACTTCATGCTGTTTTTACTGCTGGGTTAACCACAATCAAGGGGGAGGACAAGAGGTCCACACCATTTATAAACAGATTTCATGGGTTGTTGCTACCTGCAGAAGGAAGAGCCCAAGCCCTCAAATCTTCAGTTCAATTACTTCTAGATTAGACAAAGCAGACTCTGTAATCCATGACTTCTTGCTCAACTTGCTTAAAAGTCTTTTCTCTGCTGGAAAACAGATTCAGAGAGGCTTAGAGGAATTGGTCAGGATGATTAAAAAGTAGAGAGAATGGGTAAGGAACACATGAGCAGCCTTGAAAGATGAAGAAGGCTTTTACAAAGTGACAGTGCATTTTACTTGCACAAGAAATGCAGGCAGGAACAGACAAGCTTCCAGGACCTGTTCCCTTTTGGTCTGCTGTTTCTCCAAGCACACTGAAGGTAACAGAGATGCTTTGTGCAAATATTGATGACAGTTAGACATTAAAAACTCTCCAGTAACCAAAGGTTGGAGAGAGCAGTTGGAGATGCTCTTCCCTTGAACTCTCTGGAAACCAGCAGTGACCTGCACTCACTGCATCCTAACTTGTGCCATTAGGACTGGAATGATTTAAGACCCCTGCATACCCTAAATTTCTACCATGCACAGTTTTGTGTCACTCTCAGAAGCTGTTCTCAGAAAAGCAAGATTCACAAAACCTCAGCTGGCATCTGCCTGCCCTTATTTCAACATGCCTGTGTGCTTTGTGGTTTAAGACGCAGCCTGAGTCAGTGCTGATGTAAATACATACGTGTTGTGTCAATTCTGGATACAGACACTGCAAAAAGCCATGAGAGATATTTGGCAGAGATTATGGGTGGGCACTCCTCCCACTTAGCACCTATTACTGAGCATTGCTGATGTACACGCTCTAACAGCAGCTGGAAAGCTCTGGGCAATTATTTGCAACTGAGCTGGCAACTCATGGCTATTCTTCTGTACTTAAGAAAACCAATTTCCCTTAGAGAAGCAGCAGGTTATTAGTACAGAAGTACTGGCAATACCTTAGGAGCCACACATCTCCAAAGACTCCACTCTCCTCTATGAGGACCATAGAAAGTCCCTTTCAAAAGGCAACAGAGCTATTGCAACTGCAAATTTCTAACTCTCTGAAGTAGGTAGGAAATGATCTGTTCTGGACATCTATTAGCAGACTCCTCAAATATATCACACAGAGAAGATCATAAAAACAAATTACTATGCACATTATACTTTTCTTCTAGACACATCTGCATAGCAATTTTGGGGAAGATCACTGGTGAAAAAAAGAAGGCATTCTACTAGATGTAAGTAGCCTGTTAAATCTTCTGGAGGTTCAGGGTGTCATGGTAAGAATCCACACTAAGTGTCTGCAGCTCAGCCAGCCTACAATTGTAGGATGCCTTTGCACTAACCTGCCAGCCCAGGTACTCTGCTGACAGCAGTGTGGACAGAGGGACAGACACCTACATGCCCCTTTACCCTTTTCACCAAGAGCAAGGCCAACACCCCAGCCCAAGCAAGCTGCCTAGGTGTGAGCAGCCTGCAGGAGGGTAAACCCAACACAAACCACGTAATCCAGAGTAACTAATAAGTGTCCAACTCAGCAGCATCTGGCAGAAGGGAAAGCCCCTGACCAATAACACATAAAAAGCCAAACCAAACTCGAACCAAGCAAAAAACACCCCAAAATCCTGTCCAACCTTGAATAAATCTATTAGAGCTCACACATGTGCATATAAATCCTTTTCACTGTATCAGTTTAATAAAAGATAATATCAGTTTAAGCCAAGGTGGCACAATTTGTTCAGTTCTACACAATGAGTACTAATGCAGGATGCTTACTCACAGAAAGAGTAAGAAAGGGTTAACAAAACTGACAAAGCATTCAATGCTTAACAGGAAGTCTCAAGAAACACCAAGTTTCTCAGTACCCAATATTGCAGCAATATATTTCTTCCTCTCCCCTCCCTCCTTTCTTTTTCTCTAGAGGATGAATTTATCTCAATTCCAGTAAAAGCAGAAGACATAAAGAAAAAAAGCAGCATGTTGGCTGGTACCTTTGTTGCTGTTGAAAATGCAGAACAAATACAAAATGTCAGAGCATGATACTCCTAGAGGAAAGGGCTGGCCCTAGCCAAAACTTCTAGACTAAAGCACAGACATAGAAACCTCAGCCTGCAAACAGAATGAAAAGTTTTGTCTGCTCCCCCTTCTGCTCAATTCACCCCCAAAATTTTCTTATACTAAGTAGTTTCCATAACTGTCACTGAAATCAAACCTGCAAGACCTTAAAGAGATCAAGCAGACAATTCCTGAACTTCTGGAGAATGAAAGGGATACAAATGAAACATCTTTTTCTGGACATTAAAAATCCTACTCCTAGGAAGAAGAGACTGGAAATTACCCATTCCAAGTACTACCCATGTTAATCTAAACATAGTAAGTCATTATTTCTGGTTACACACAAGTCAACCATTTTTCCAACAAACTTGAGGAAGAACATTACTGAGATGCAGATGCAGCCAAGTAATGTCACTAAAATGCCATGACTGGCTGGTAGAGCAAGTCTGGGAGATTGCTGGGTATGCCTAGAAGGCAAACTGGTTATCAGGCTTTCAAGCCCTCTATTGACCATTATGAGTTCAAGTGGCTTGGGTTGCTTTTGCTCTATAAAAGCCTGATAAATAAATCTACTGATAAAGATTCTGCATTAAAAAAATGAAAAAAAAATTGTTACTTCAGGTGTTGAGCAGCTACAGTTTGAACTTCCTAGAAATAAGGGTCACTGCATTTAAATATCAAGTTGTAATCACTGGGCCAACAAAGCTCTGTTTCTTACTAACACATCATCCTTTTCTCCCCTTTACTTCCCAGTTAGTTGTGTCATTGAGCCTTCCCTTTTGCTCCATGTCTCCTGCCACCCTAAAAAGGTGAGAGAAGAGCTATGGCTAATCAAGCAGAACATACATGCTGACTTGGTTTGGCAGCATCCAGGTCTTTGACATCCACAAGCACCAAGTTTGAGAGTCCCTTCAGAAGGGTTAAAAGCAGTGTCTCCTCTACATACCTGCCTCTTCTGAAAAAACATTGGTCACGAATATCATTCACAGTCATCTTCAAATTTACTCTGAGACATCAAAAGACTCCAAGTTTGAGCGACAAGTGAACAAACTGCTTAAGGCTTATGCCTATAAGAAACAAAATATACAAAAATCCATGCTTTTAACATTTATTTATTTTCTTTATTAAAAACCTCACTGCATTCCTTAATACTTTTTAATTTTGCAATAGATGGACAGCTGTACTGTGTGGTCCCTCACACTACAGGGACAGGACACCAAAGGTACAGTTTCAGAAAGCCATAAAAGTGGCATGAATCTTCAAATATTCATTAAGTAAACCTAAAGACTTTCTTATACTTCATATTATCCTTAGTTTGCTTGATAAATATTTCTGTTAAAGAATGCAAATTTGTATATAGGCAAAAAAAAAAAACAACAAAAAAAAACCAAAAAAAAAAAACCAAAAAACAAAACTGGTATTAAAAACTGAAGCAAAGGAACCCAAACCACAGGTACCAACACGGAACTTAAAATTTATTTGAGGAATTCTGGCAACTAATCACAAATGAGCTCCCATAGGAATACCAAAATTAGGTTTGCAGTTTCTTGTGAACATCAGGTAAAGAAAAAAATGCCCTGAAAACACAACAAAACTACTGCCAAGAAGGCTGTAGTTTATGCTGCTTTTCTTCTGGGTTCAGCCATTGCTAATCAATATAAATCATCATCCAGGTCTCTCTCCCTTTGAGTCAAAAAGGGGTGAGATATCTCCAACATGTTCTCCCATTCCCCCAAAAACCAAAACCCAAAGGAAAAAGTGTTCAAAACCAGTTAGCTATATATACAGGCAATGGCAGGTGCTACACCTCTAGTCCAAGCATGTGGCATGCACTCAGATTTAAGCACATCAACAAAGGTAGGCTGCAAAATTATGATTCAGAGATAAAGTTACTTGAGATCCCCCTAATCCTTTTGTTTTAATACAGTGTATGCTTTACTTTGCCTCTTTAGCATATGTGGTAATTGCTCTTTTAAGTTCCTAAAAGGTAATTCTTGACAAAAGGACATTGGAAATTCCTACACCAAAGAACCAGAGGGAATAAGAAGCCACCTTAAAACAGCAGTCAATGCGTGATGTGCTCCGGGTGAAACCCCAAGGCACCGCTTTTCAAGCGGAAAGCCACCACACGCTTTTCAGAGAATACAGTCACAAGAAGAGGAGGAAAAAAAAAACCCTGACTCCCATCTATAACATGAAAGGACCATTTCTGACATTTTTGGTTTTTACACTTATCGCACGCAGGCCGCCAGTGTGCTTCAACAGCCAAGGTCAGTTTTCCTGGAGGGCATCTGTATCTCCAGGAAGGTTTGAGATTTGGCCAGGGTGGAAGGGGTGAGGGCACGGGGAGTCACTGGGCTTGTCTGTTTGGACAGCACTGAATGCTTTAACTATTGCAAAACAGGGAAGAGAAAATAGTGTTAAATGCTTCATACTGAGCAATGCTCCAGCTCTTACCACTCCTTTTATAGAGGACTTCCCTTGTTTAATTTTTTTTTTAAGAGATTAAAAACAATATACAAAGAAGTCAGTGTACTGCTTAGAAACATCTGCCAACATTAACATAAGAAAATTAAGAATATTTTTAGGATCAGCCTCTACTACACCCATTTATGCATCAGCAATTTTAAAACAGCATAGATCAGCCACAAATCAACTCTAACAACTAGTCTTCCAGACAGAGCAATCAAAGTATATATATATTAAAAATACCTGAGTCACACTGGTGGAGCCGACTTCCAACACAATTTGAATGTGTTAGATTTAATTAGAAGGTGTTGACAAGTACACACACATTTATTCCATAAGAAAAAGATAGTCACCTTTGAGATCTTGAGCAGCAGCAGCCACCACACTACCTTGGACCTTGGTGGCCAAATGAACATGTAATATGTCTAGCTCTAAACTCCTACCCCTTCTTCCTCTCCTCCAAAACCACACAAGCATCTAAGTATTTGAGATTGGTAACACTGGCTTCCAGTCTTGCCACCATCCAAATTTTACTCAGGGCCAGGATGCAGAAGACTAAAGGTGCTGGCATTGTCTGGAGTAGGTACTGATCTCCTGCACTCAGTGCTGTTTCTTGCCTCATGTCCCAAAGTTTCTACCAAGATAATACACATCACATGCTTCAGAAAAGGAGTTTTTGTGACTTCTCTATCTTGTTGACAATAATCTAAATTTAATCTTGTACAGCCCATTTAAACAAATATTAAATGTGAGTTGAAACACATCCCCCTCATCTTCCATTGGAACTATTTTACTCAAGCTGCAACCAAACACCAGAAAGCTTGCGAGCTCTTCACAGGACTTAAAACTGGAACAAAAATTCTGAATGCTTTCAGCTCTCACTCTCTCACCCACAAGAGCTTAAATATTGCACCAAGTGACCCTAGTTTCTGATTAAATAAAAGCAAATAAATAAAAGCATGCACCCTTGTGAGCTGGTGAACCTCACCTGAGCAGCCATGGCAAGAGCTGTTCACCAGCACTGCCAATAGTACCTGGGGAGGTCTGTGTGTGTGCCCATTAATTACTGTGAACAGGCAAAACTCCCCATTTGTCCACACAAACCAGTGATCAGATTAGTAGTAAGCCTCCAGTTTGAAATATCTCTTGCACAAAGTCCTTCTGCTCTGTAACAATGCCTCAGTAACCTGAATGAGCTGTGTAACCCAAGGGTTGCTTCCAAACTAGGAGGGGCCTCTTGCTCACTCTGAGCTGCAAACAACTCAACCTACAGTGATAACCATACTGAGTGAAAAAAATACAACTAATTTTTTGGGGCTGGGCAAAAAAGTAATCCGTCTTTTTATTTTTTAATCACCGTGAATATAAGCAGTTCTGCAACATTATGATCAGAGCATTGTGAACACCCATTAGCTCAGGGATAAACAGCTCATTTGTGTTGGGAGATGAGAGGATTTGCAGGCAAGGCAAGGAAGGTGAGCTGAACAAAGTAAGCAAACATGAAGACAGGATTGCTGTAAGCAGGGGTATGGGAACAGAACAGATGAAAGAGAGACCACTAAAAGAGGTTCTGTCAGTCATAGCCAGTGCCACGGAGCTAGAACAAACATCCAAAGAAAAATCAGAGGAGGAAAACAGTGGTAGCAACAGCCAGAGTTGGAAGGGAGACTTTGACCAACTTCTCTGATGGGAATAAATATTAAAGGTTAAATTAAAAAAAAAAAAAAAAAAAAAAAAAGAAAAAGAAGAAAAAAGAGCAGCCTGACATCATTTCCCCTCCATCGGTGACCTTCCCCTGCTCAAACCTCTCTACCACTTCCTTTTACACCAATGGGCTGTTAAGGCTTGCTTTTTCTTTGATGGAATAGATACCCAGGAGGTCCTCCAGGCACAGCAAGGGCTCAGCCCAGCCCACCCCTGACCACCAGTCAGTCAGGCAGCACACAGCATGTACTCAACACCTGAGACACTTTGCCACAGCTACATGCGAACCAGAATTTCCTAAACTAAACATTAATATATTATACATTAAAGCAGGTACATGCAGGTATAAAATCTATACCTTCAGCTGATCTCTCAGACTGGACCTCTGAGCTAGGTGAAGTGAGCCACACTCTCTTAGAAGCAGCAACAACTGCAGGATAAGTCCCACGTGCACAGGTTTGCTGATGGTTGGGGGTTTATCTTGTACTCCAGTTGTTCTGTGTTTCTTCAGGCATGTATTAATTTCAGTACTTAAACCACTAATCATGAATTTTTCATTTTGTGTGTGTTTGGAAAAAAATAACAAAATAGCGTAGGAAGATTAGACCTTAAAAAACACAAACTACAGCAAATCACATGCAGTACGTCAGACACCTAGAACAGCCCACTCACAATGACAGAGCCTCAGAAACCTAGTGGAGAAGAGAACACCTTCTGGGTATGAAATTTTAAGCATAAGTCTTTGTCCCACAGCTCCCGTGAGGCTCACCTGCATGGCACAACTCTTATTTCAATCCTCATATTTGCTACCAAACATTAACTTTAAAGCAGGTAACTTAGCTAATAGCCAAAGTATTGCCAGGAAAACAAACAGAATACACACAATGCATCTCTTTGTATATGCTGTTTACTATGCATTTTCTTCACTGTTTTAACAAAAATGGGATACAATCTTGCTGCTTCAGGTTATATTGCAGTATGAAGTGTGAAGAACTGATGCAAAAAATTCGCTAGAGGGAAATTGAAAACGTTTGAAGTTTTCTGTACACAAACACTGGATTGGTCACTCCTTAAGTGTAACTTAAGCAGAGGACCATCACCACTCCAGCTCTTTTTGAGGTGACAGAGCTTACAAATACTCCGCTTTAAGGGAAAGTTTCCACCAGCTCCAGCTTGAGGGAAATGAAGATAACTGGCAGCAACTGAAGATCTGGCACCAAATAAGCAATTTAATTAGCCGACAGGTGGAGCAAAGTAATTATTCCTCTCTCTGCAGCATTTGTGAGACCACATCTGGAGTACTCAGTCTGCTTTGGGAGTCCTGGGAAAAGAAAGACTGACGTACTGGAGTGAGTCCAGTGGATGTCCACAAAGCTGCTGCAGCACCTGACATATGAAGGCGAGATTGAGAGTTGGGTTTGTTCAGTCTGTCCTGGGAGATACTCAAAACCTGCCTGGATGAGGCCACAGCTTTGAAGTTATCTCAATTCTGTTCAGAGAGATTATTTCCTTCAAACCTATAGCTTACCTCAGAGATGTTAGAAGAACTATTGAAAAGTAGTTTAATGAAAAAGTTAATAAAAAGGTACTTCTAGGAGGAAATGGTATCTCTAGAGAGATCAGTTACAGAAAATAAATTTTTACAATATGATTGGGTAAAAAACCCATAGGTGATCATTCCTTTAAACAACATTAGGTGTTTCTCCCCATTGTCCTCCACCCCCTTCTTAAAGTATGATGTGGAAGAGTTCAAAGCTACACACTTGTCACAATTTAAAAATGTTCAGCAAGTTCCCATACCAACAATCATGAACTAAATCTACATGACGTGGTTTGACTGCCATTTTCAAGATATTTTCTCAGAAATTATACTTCACAGTGGCAACTGCTGATTATGGAAGAAATTCTTATCACAGTTTGGGTTATCTACATTATTGGCAAGCAGATTTTATTCCCTTTGCAGAGTTGCTTACACCTGCATTTTCTTAATACTTCTGTGATATTTCACTTTTGGAAGAGAGTGTCAACAACAGTCCAGTGGCATTAAGAAATCCACAGATATGTATTAAAATTTCAAAATGAAACTTGAACCACAAGCTCTCTGCACTAGCTTACTTTGGTAAGACCTCACTCATCAAGAATTACTCTCCAATTCTTATGGTGATAAAATTTGAATGCATCCTTCTTTAAAGAAGGTAGATTGAAAATAAACATTGCATACTATCACAGCACCATTGCATACTACCATAGCAGTGTGTCACCTTAACGTTTGTGGGTAGCTGTTCTAGATGAAGCTCCTATGGAACATAATAACTTGTCTTTAGTGGGGCAGATAATGTAAAAAAAGAAAATAATAGTAAAAAATATTAAGTTTAATAACAACTTAAAAAAAAAAAAAACAACTACTTTGAGTAGTCTGATGCTATGAAAATGAACATTCATTTAGTTAGCCCACTCCTTCTGGTCATTGCTTTCTTACCTCTTGTTTTTTGTGTCAAGAAGTGAAGCACAGCCTCTACAAGACCACACAGATACGCTCACAGCAACCACGAACACGTCACGGTGGTCCTGGAAGCAGTGCAGGCACATGAGCACAGTGCTCCTCCGGGCTGCTGGGGCTCTCCTGAACCTCACATGTGAGCTCCTCTGCCCACTTTGGCATAGTGCTCTGCAGGCACTTGGGTATCCTGGGTCCCAGACTTGCCCTACCCAAGGAAATAAAACCAAAGCAATGCAGTCCACGTGCAGGCCCAGATTGTTCTCAGCACAGTCCTGCTGTGCCACACTAGCTCTAAAGGATGACAGATATCTTCTGCCAGACACAAACTGACATGACAAATCATGGAGGAGCTGACCACAAAAGCAAGATTAAGGTGACTCGTTTAACACCTACATCTATACACTCAGCTTCATAAAGCAGAACTGCCTACTAACTCTACTGCATGGGGAAGAAAAAAAATCCCCCAACCCCAAACATTGTAACCTCATGATTTTGAATTAAGATTTGCTGCAAATTTCAGCAAGAGCAGAGACAAGGTTACCTCACCCTTAAAGAAGCCACTGAATCACACTGATGGTCAGTGGTTTAAAAAAAAATCTATAAATGCAAGAATTTTTTTAAACTTTTTACAGGACCAGCAGCAAATTGCTGTGAATGTCGAGTCATCAAGCAGTGCAAAGTGATGCTCTCCCCACCCTTCCTGCCATGACTGAGGAGGAGGAAAAGGGACACAGTCTTCCCTGCACACTTTTATCTGCAGCCCTATTTGTTCCTTTTTGGCAGCCCCACTTGAACATTAGGACAAGGAGTTCTGCAGTTTTAGACACACCAGTAATGCTGCCCTAAGCAAGAAAGACAGTCAATGCTTGTCTCCTACCTCCCCCAGTGCACAAAAGGTCACTTCCGACCTTCAAATGTAGGGGATGTTTCTTCCACAAGGTCACAACATTTAGCAGCTCTCTTCTCAGTCAAATTTTTGGGCTCACTACTTTTCCTGCAAAAGAGAAACTCCTAGAGAGGTGTTCAAAAGAAATTGAAGCCAATGCTATGTGTGGGTTTTTGTGAGAGCATACAGCCTGCTACACTGAGAATTAAATCTGGCTCTTCAGCTTGTCAGCTCCTGCACACTGATCTTATCCAGTTGTAGGCTGATGGGCTTAAAAAGTTTTTCAACAGTGAATACAGGTAATATAATGGGTTTCATTAAACACTTTTTTTTCTCCTTTTAAAGGTGGTTTGCCTCGGCCTTTCTGAATAAAATAGAAGAGATATTAAAAAAATAAAAATAAAAATCCAATAGCTATTTCTCTTCACGGGTCCAAAGTACGAGGTCTTATGAATATAAAAATCACTGACCACTCAAAGATACCTGGAGAATTTAATATTTGGAAAGAAAGGCCTGCATATTTAGCTAAAGACTGCAAATTAAAATTATTAATAACCTCAGATAGTGTGATATTCAAAAGATTAGTTTTAGATAGTTTTATTCCTTCTTGAAGAGAAAGAAACCAGCAAAACATTTTCCATTAATTTGGAAATGGAACTGAAAGTGTTGCTTGATGAAATCACCAATTTAAATGCTGCACAGAGTGATAACATCCAAAAATTTCATAATCTGTTTGCTATCTCACAGATTAACCCAGAAGGAAATTTAGGAGTTTTCAGTTACTTCCCAGAGAGGAAGATAGGCAACAGAACTGGAATTTTTGCTGGTGTTTAGACAAAAATGTTGCTGGACGTGGATATGTAATTCAAAATTTATTAGCATACAGTGACAGCATACAAGAGGTCCTGTTCACAGTAAGTCCTAAAAGCATGCAAGAGGTCATTAATTTCACCATAATAAATGCCCTCCACCATTAACCTCATCACCAAGAACAAACACTGAGCATTTATATATAGTTTAAGACAAGAAACAGCAAAACTGCCTACTCAGACAACAGAGGTTTTCATACTGAGTCTCAGAGATTCTCTTTTTTCTTGGAAAAAACATATCATAGCTGCCTAGTGAGGAGGTGCCCATAAAGAAAAAACAGTCCCAAGAACAAACAAATATCCTTTCTTTTAGGAGTGTGAGAGTTTGTTTTGCTTACACCTGCTCTCCCCCTCGGTCCCTGGGGTGAAAGCAGCTGGCTAGAGGACACAGTCATAACCATCTTCCAAACAGGGCTATGAGCTGTCTTCTCTGCTATGCCCTAAGAAATGACCAGGTAGGGGATGAAGCTATGTGCACAGCACTTTCATCACCCACTGTGGTGGATTCTGGCTTGGAGAACTTCTGAGCTAACCAACAATAATTCTTCTCAATCATTCTGGGCAAGAGCATCAACTTCAACTATAAGCCCCAGAGCAACTCTGTGGTTTAAAGGTCAGGTACAAAGGGGGAAAAAAACCCAACATACATGTTAAAAAAAAAAAAAAAAAAACCAACACAATTATCTGTACATTGTTATCAGCAGCCAAGATAGGAAATACATGATATTCCAAAGTCATGCCAGGAAAACTTTCAGAGCTGTCTTTTTTTAAGTGGTACAGCTGCAAGTCAAAGATCAACGTTACGCAAAGTGCTCTTTCACACACAGGTTGTTCAAAAACAAGGGAGGTTGAAAGGTCTTTATTAATACAATAAAAAGCCTTCAAATGAATGTTAAAGTTTATTTGTTAAAAACCAACTAAACAAAAAGACCCAACCCCACGCCCTCCCCATCCCCAACAAGTAAAATAATAGAAATTGTTAAGAAAAAGGATGCTAGGAATCACCACACAGGTCATTAGGGAAATCTCATGGAATGGTAAAGATTTTCTTTAAAAAAGCACAAACCTGAATGAGCATTTAATATTAATCTTCATTTTCACAGCCTGTTTAACTTCTGTGTATAGAGAATATAGCAAATTTAGACCTGCCATGATTGAGATTATCTGGCAAAAACATTTTCAACTTGGACTATACCAAAAAGGATCGAGAACTATTTTGGTCAAATCTGTTAACAGAGGAAAACTGGAGCCAAGAGGAAAAGGACAATTTTAAACAGAGTAGATATTTCACACAAGCCAAGCCAATCATTTGAGGTTTCCTCCTTACTCCTCCCAAAATCACTAAAACAAGAGTTATTTTCATGTTAAAGTGGTGCCAAACACTTCTTTTCTTTCAAAGCAAATGTCCTCAATCATACACACACAAGGGCAGCTTCCTCTGCCTGCTTCAGCCAGCTCTTCCCTTGGTCTGTTCAATGTCCCTCCACCCTGCTACTCCTCCCCTTCTTCATACATTGTCCTGGTGCTATTACCATCACTTTCAGCTTCAAATTCACCACTGCGAGCAACAACACTTTGGTGAATAAAACAGTACTTTCCAAGCATTTTTGGAAGCTTCAGTACTGATGGAACATTTTGTCTGAAATGTAAGGTCTCGATTTCAGGCTATAATCGTCCTTACACAGCCAAAGCTTTAGATGTTGATCTGTGTTTTAGAGCTCCTAAACCCCTGCAAGAGAGTTTGAAGGATGTGCAGACCATCTTCCAGAGGCCACGCCGAGAGAGCTGTGAAGCAAAGTGAGCTATGTGAGGTAGAGTCTTTTTGTTCAGGGCTGGTTGGCAATAGTGCCTTTGTTTCGGGGAGAGCAGACCAGGTGCTCTCACAGCACAGGATTCAATACTATTAAAAGTACCTCTGGCTCCTCTGAGGAGCTCTGACTGGGATCCTTTGTACTTTAAAGCACTGAACATATCACTCACAGCCACTTCTCAGCATCCCTCCTTTCTGGTTGTAGCCACAGGGAACCTAAAGCAGGATGGAACAGAGAATTTCCCTAGGCCAGAAAAGGCCTCCAGTCATTGTTGCCTCCTAAAAAAATCCACCAAAATAGAGTAAAACAAATAAGCACAGAAGGGTCACCTTCCCCATTCTCATCAAAACATTCTCACATTACAGCTGCCTTGTAGAGTTCATCACATTAAACCACATCTCAATATGATGAAGGAAGGGGCAACTTTCAGAGGTGCAAGACTTCCCTGAATCAGGAGAAGCTGGGCAGGAAAATGTGGGGTAACCTCTCCCCATAGCACCTTGTCACAACCAACATTGTCCATTCAAACTGGGATGTCTTTGATACAAAAAAGGAGCTGCATTTTAGGAAGAGCAAGTTTAAAATTAATCTGCTGTCCTCTTCCCTCTTGAAAAAAAAGATTTAACCTGGACCATCTAATTTAAATCAGTTGATACTGCCAGGCTATCTTTTTTGATAGCTTTTTCAGATTAAAAGCATTCATTCAGATTCATGGTATACAAGGAATAGAGCTGGTCAGGAAAAATTCGACAGTCATTTTCTGCAAGATTTAGTTCTGCAAAACTGCTGCTGATTTTATAGTCCAGTAAAAAGTCAAGGTGTCAAAGGTTCTATTTTGCTCCAAACAGGTGGCAGTATTTTGATTTGAAATCCTTGCTTTCACAGCAAGTTACCATTTAAAACAGTCAGAAGCAAGATGAGGCATCATGTTTTGACTGACTTGAAATAATATGATTTTTCACCTCCCCCAGTAAAAGCAGTGATACCGTTCAATTTTGTTTCCGTTCCAAGTGAACTAAAGTTCCAAAAACGCTCTACAAAATGTGACTGCCTTCCTGCAGCCAGTGCTAAGGACAGCATCGGGGTACTTCTCGTTGGCTGCAACTCCGGTAAGGTCAGGCCTGTTTCCAGTTTCAGGGCTCAAGGACACCTCCCACAGACAGGTTTAACTTGACCACTGTCAAACCGGGAGGCAGATTACCTGCCCGAAACCGGAGCCCTGCCTGAGCTAGCAGGTGAGACTGCCCTAGAGCACAGTGCTAACGGGGCTCTCGCGCTCCCTCCCCAAGGAGCGTCACACACGCCTCGGATGCACCGAAACAGCTTCAACCTTGCATGTTTCATCTGCACCTGTCATTTCTCTGTCTGCAAGTCAGGCACTAAGGGTGAAACCCATGACAAGATGCAAATGCTAGAAATCCCAATTCTTCTACACCTGCATATTTATTATCTACTGAAATGCAAAGCTGGCTGGGGTTTTTTGTTTGTTTGGGTTTTGTAACTTTGTGGGGTTTTGTTTGTTTGTTTGTGGTTTTGGTGGTGTTTTTTTTTTTTGTTTTGTTTTTAAATATAAGTTATTACTACCTCACCAAAAGAAGGTTAGGGTTTTTAACCTCTAATAGCTAACATTAAGCCACCGTGATACCAAGTTAGACACCCAGCAGGCAGGCAGATGCAGCCCTGAAGATTCACCTCCTTCTGAGGCACTTTGCATTAGGTAGCCCTGGCAGCGTTTCCCCGGCCGCTGGGAAGGCAGCTCTGAGGTGCACAGTGCCTTCAGCATGGCACAGAAAGCAGCCACATCCCCGGCTCAGGAGAGCCACATCTACAGGGATCACAGCTCAGGGTGCTCCTCACCGAGGCATGCAAACCCTTTTGTGGGTTTTGCCTCAAGTAAATGGCTGACTTGCACAATACAGATCCGTAGGCCTTTTGTCACCAAAGGAATCCTTAATTGCTGGATTTCAATGAGACTGCTCGGTGAACTAGATTTGTCGGTTCAAGTCCTGTTTTTGGTGTAATGGGTCAAAGTGACTTGTGAAGACACTTCTGTGGGAGCTGCAGGGGTGGGAGAGGGCCAGGAGTTACTGGTTTTCTCCCTCTGAAAGGAAGGTCACTTTGACAATACACACTGCCAGCAGCAGCCTTGCCCATAAAGCAAAATTACAAAGCACTGTCCATGACACAAGCAAACACCATTATTATACATTCAAAGTAGTGCCCAAACTGAATTAAGCAGAACTTTACAGAACAAGTTTGAATCAAATATTAATGTGCACCCCAGAGAGAAGGACGAAGGGAAAACACATGGCTCCAACTCTTTTTCTCCCTGAAGTAAAAGCACAGTAATGCTGCAAGACAGAAAAGCGTAGGTGCTGGTTAAATAAAAGTAATTGGGCATAAGATGGCAAATAGCTCAATACTTTCCTTAACACAATTAAACATATGATATTATAGATGTACCATATTACAGTGTGAAATCATCACAAATGTGCTGGACAGTTTTCGCTCACCTTAGCCACAATTTTATTACACTGTAAATCAGTACTGATGATACCATGTCCAGATTAGTATATTCAGCTAAGCCACAGGGCCAGTGATCACAGAGGCTCTCACCATATCAGACTCCACTCATGATTTCAGATGACACCATTTAGCTATTTCAGATAAAGGTATTGTGGAATCTATTGTAGTCTGTCAAAAATAACTAGTTCCTCAGCAATGTTTTTCTTACTCACATGAATTACAAATTTATCACTGGGTCCTAACTTTTAAAAACACTTGTTAAAATGATTAATAACCAACTTCTTTATACCACCGTATTCATTTCTGGCTTACATTGACTGCCATGCCCATATGCCAAAGTCATTTGTCCCTCACTGAAGACATGTATTTACTCAACACCAAAATAATTTCCAGAGAAAGCTGTTCAGAGTTTTATACTTAACTGGTATTTTATGCCACTATGTCTTTCACCAGCAGGCAACACAGAATTTCTGAAACAACATGCCTGAAGCATAAACCACAAAACACCACAGCCATTGGCCTACCATCAGACAACTTCATATTGAAAATTTATTTTGCCAAAGACAAGCCACGCAGATGAGGCAGTAATTTGTTGGAGGTGGAGAGGAAGCATGCTTACAGGCTACCCTCTAAGAAGCATCTGAACATTTCAAGAAATCTGCAGCCTACTATCAACAAAATACAAATTTCTAAAGCATTAATTAGGCTATTTTTCTTTCTCTTTTTCATCAAAATTATGGCTTTTTGGGGTAAAAAGGGCTCAAGAAGGTACCCAATGTCTTTTTCACAAGAGATACCATTCTTAAAATTGTTCTTATATTGTGAAATGACACTGACCTACTGACATCCATCAAGTGCTACCAGTTTTCTGAGCACATACATCAAGGTGCTGGAAACTCCTGAATCACTGGGGCAAAGATAACAACCTTTCCACTTTAGTGATACTAAATAAATGCGCAACTGTAAAAATGAACTGTAGCTCCTCCAGTTTCCCACTGGGTCAAGCAGTGGCTACAATTCATGTAACTGAGATGCTGGAGATGTTGCCTTCCCTCCCTTCCCACTCTGGTATTTTTCTTCTGCACTCCTTTGTTCACTTAACAGAACTTTGTTTGAAGTGTGTTTTTACTCCTTCACTGCATGACCAACCCACACAGTCAGAAGACAGGCTTACAAAAACCACAGATCTCCAGCAGGGAGCTCAACAGTGGGTGTAATATTGGACACAGCTCTCCATTCATCACGCACATTCTCTGCATTTCAAGTTGACAGTGTCCCTTTAGCTTACTGTTCCTCCTCATGGGAGACCAGACGAGTCAAACCTAATGAAAACACTTCCTCCACCAGCATATAAACAAACAGATCCTCACCTGCAACTGTTCTCAGCTTCCAGAATGCTAGTTAAAAAGACATCAAGACAAAAAGAAAAAAAAAAAGGGGAAAAAAAAAAAAAAGGGTGTGGGAAGGAGATCCTAAAACGTGTTACAGCTGCAAGGATGGTGGAAGGAAGGATGTGGGAGTTAAGAAGGTTGTATACAAGGAGGAAAATGACAAGGTCTCAAAGGCGTTCCCAGTCTTGTGCGTGCATTTCAAAAGCCCGGTCCACCCTGGTCACTCGTTTTTTAGCATTTTAAGAATCACAGCATATCAGAGTGATGGATGAACAACTGCAGAAGGTTGCTTTCCACTCAGCCCAAACCTTCTCCACCAGCACCTACTCAGCCCTGCCCTCCCCGTCACTGCTGAACGGACCAAGGTATCATGGGCTTGTTTCCACAAAGTGACCCCCTTCCCTGGCCAGCCCTCTCCCAGAGCTCACACACACGCAGAATCCACACAGAGCAGAAATCAGGCGAGATCCCGAGGAAGCAGAGGCCAAACTGAGCATTATTAAGGAGGTCGGGCGACACGTACACTGTGGCTCTGCAGACGCAGCAAAACGCTGGCACTCATGGTGTGGCGTTTGGTATCTCTCCCTAATCTCAAATGTAGCTGAAAAGGAACTGGCACCAGATCAGCGGCCTCGTCTGGGAAGGAACAGAGAGGCTCTAGGGGAGACACAAGAAACAAGCCTCTTTTCACATCCTACCACCCTTGGGCATTTTGTGCGTCCCTTCTTTCTTCCCTGAAAGAGGCCTTTGTCACAGACGCGCAAATCCTATACGATTTATTTCAGAGGGAGAGAAGGTCTTTTTATTTATTCCTCCCCCCCTCCCCTTTTTCGCAGTTCGGCGACAACAAATACGTCCCTGTGCTGCGCCCCCTCCCCTCTCCCCGGCCGGTGTCCGCGGGGGCGTGGGACACCGACACGGGCGACCCCCGGGCACCAGGGGCCGCGCACGGGCGGTCGCGGGCGCTGCCCCCGGCCCTGCCCGCGCTGCGGCCGCGGCTCCCGGCGGAGGAGGCGGGCGCGGGGTCCGCATGTGGTTGCGTGGGGGAGAGACCCGCAGCAGCGCGGCCGCCTCCCCTCGCCGGGAGCCCCCGCACCCCGTCACCGCTCGGGCGCACAAAGGAAACAGACCCGCCGCAGCATCCATCCATCCATGCAGGCAGGCATCCCCCCGCCCCCTCTCCTCCGGGCGGGCTCCGGCCCCTCCGTTACCTGAGGCGGCTCGGCTCGGCTGGGCTCAGCTCAGCGCAGCGCGGGGCCGGGGCGGCGCCGCCGCACTCGCATCCTCCTCGCTCCGCTCCTCCGCCGGCTGCCCCCGCCCGCCCGCCCGCCCGCCCGCCCGCCCGCCCGCAGCGAGGGGCGCCGCTCCGGGCGCCGCTGCCTCTCCCCGGGGCAGACGCGCTGCGCCGAGCCGCGGCCGGGCGCGGAGGCGGCGACTCCGTGCGGCGGCACAGCCGCAGCCTGGGCAGGGATGAGCTCGCACGGGCTGTCCGCGCTGCTGCTGCCGCCGCCGCCGGCTCGCCTCCGCTCAGCTCAGCTCCGCTCCGCTCCGCCCGGGCGAGCGCGGCTCGGGCGCTCCCTCCCACCGGGGCTCCTGACAGATGGCGCAACCGCAGCGCCGCCGCCGCCGCCGCCCGGCCCCGCTCGCCCGCCCGGAGCCGGCTGCCCCCCCCGCCCGCCTCGCCCCTCCGCGGGGGCGGCCCCTGAGTGACAGCGGCGGCGGCCAATGGCGAGGCGCGGCCCGCAGCAGCCGCCGCTCTGATTGGCGGGCAGAGGAGGAGGCGGGGTGCGCGGCCGCGGGCGGGCAGCGCCCGTGGACGCCCCCGGGCAGCGGCCGCCGCTCCGGGCGCCCGGCGCGGCCGTGACGGAGGCGGGCGCGGGCTGGGAAAGGAAGGGGACCGGGGGCGAAGAGGAGGGAGAAGGAAGGAGAGGAGGGGTTGTCGCTCTGTGTCGCTCTGTGTCGCGGTTCGCGACCGGCAGCTGCCAACGCCGGAGCGGTTCGCGATGCTCCGCGCGCCGCTGGGGCGCCTCGGGAGGAGGAGGGAGGAGTGAGCTGAACCTCTCGACATCCCCGATGAATGGGAGAACAATCCTAAACAGATTATGCGTCTTCGTGAAAGACGACGGCTTGTTTTACTATGGTGGGTTTTTTTATCCGTAATTCTTGAAATTGGCAATAGTGTGTGATAAGGCAACGGCGGTAATGAAATACGCGGAGGTTTTCCAGAGTTATGGTTTTATTCCGTTTTCCACATTTAATCGCGGAGTATTCAGCGAGCCGTTTTGGGGGGAGCGTCAGCCCCACGAAGTTGGTCCTTCAGGGGTGTACCTGCTGTCCCCACAGCACAGCTGGGGCTTCAGTCTTGCACTGTAGTCAAAGATGTGCGGGCAGCCCTGTCCTCCAGTTACGGGGCACCCTGCTCCACAGGCAGGTGATTGGAAAAGTTCTCTGTGTACTTTGTTCCCTTCAGGTTCTCAGGCATAAATGCTCCCAGCGTTTCTCAAGGTGTTGCATCCACCTCCAACGCCCATTGAAAGCACCACATGCTCCAGCTTCAGGTCCTCTCCCCAGCACCGCCCTGTCTGTGACCTTGAGTGCTCCCATACTGACAGATTGGCACATCTCACTGTCACTTGTCTCCTAGGCTTGGAAAGCTCTTTTGCCTTAGGACTGAAGAAATTGCAGTTTAGGCTTCAACAAGAAAAGGAGAGACATACAAAATACAAAAGCAGAGGGAGAGAAACTTAATTAAGTATGTTGAAATAGCAAAGAGAACTATAACACAAGTTTTCAATAAATGACGTTTACATTTCTCTCTGGATTTCATTTTTGTATGCTGGTATTTAACCAGAGAATTATCTCATCTTGGCAATTTGATTTCCTGATGAAATTACAGTTTTACAAGTTCAAATATAAACTTGTTTCTTATCAAGATGTCTGAGTGTTCAGAGCAAGAGAGATTTTCCCTTCTCTTTCTGGGTGACTGTGTAGGTTATGTGTAGGTGACTCTTGACCATTACATTTCAGGACGAAACAGAGTTTGTTCTACAAGTTCATATAAAGAACTTGGAGAAGATGGGGAATTCTGAAATAAAATGTCACTTGTGTCACTTCTCATTTTAATGAGAAGTGTAGATCTCATTGTAGATGTACAAAGAAACAACTTCTTCAGGCTCCTAGGTAGCTCATTTTTAGTTTCCCTCCTAATCCTTCTATGCAGATTGACTTTTTTAATAATTTATTTTACCATGTAAAAGGTATAATCAACACAAGAGTAGAAATGTATAGATCAACTGAAAAACCAACTTTCCATTTTCTTCCTGTTGGATGAAAACTGCAGCTCAGCAGAGAGGTCTGATTATGCCTGTCCCAGAAACACCCATTGGGATCCAGATGCTGTAGAATTTGAGGAGTTCAGGCTGCAGCCATTGGGCCAGCAGCAGGCAGCAGGTACCAGTTCATGCAGAACAGAGCTTCAGCTGGCCCAGAGCAATTTGGAAGCAGAGCAGATTTATGGACTTCCAGCTTGGAGACCATCAGGACTGCAAATGGTGTCTTAATACTCCAGGCTCCAGCAGAAAGTCAGCACGTGGTTCTAGGGAAAGGGGCATTTTTACATGCCTTGGTTGCCTTTTTAATGGGTTTATACATAATCTTACCTCCCCACAAGTCAAGGTTTCTTAGGGACCTTAAGCACCTTGGAAATTAATCAAACAACAGGTGTTCTTTCTGCAAAAGCTACAGGACAGAAATGCACTTAGTTTTATAATCAAAAAGGCATGAATAAAGAATCTTTGTCTGAAATTTGAATGCTCTTGCTCTGAATGAAAACTAGAATGACACAAAGAAGGAAAAAAAGATAGACAAAAACCTACTCAACACTCTTTTTTGAGCCAAACTAGAAAGTAACCAACTAATCAATGAAAGCAGACCAAAACAACATCGCACAGCAGCCACAGAACTGCTGTAAGCCTGGGCAGACAAACTGGCTCAGCAGCATGTCATCGAAAGTCTGATTCTGAGCTTATATAGCTGAAGAGGAGCAAGGTGTGGAGCCAGGAATCAAGTGCTGGCAGTTGCATGGGAAGCATAGGATGAAGCCTTGGGTTTCCCCTTTAGGGTACTGTAGTTCCCTTAGGATCACAAAGCTGCTGCAGGCTCCTGCAGCCCCAGTGGCAGGGGCAAGACGTGCTGGAGTGTTCCCTCTGTGTGAGTTGAGCCCACATGTCCCCACAGCAGCTCCTCCTCACACAAGTCTTGTTCTTTAGTACTCAGCACCATGGTTTGACTGTATCGATATTTGCCTTCAGGAATCACCCAGAAAACCTGACAGTTAACCTCCCAGTTAAACAGAAGAAATAATTAGATTTACCTGCATAACACAGGAACAGTTCTTTATACTCTCCTCTTGTTCTCTCAATCTTTCTAAATACCTTCACCTTAAGTTCATGACACTGTTTTCTCCCACCTTCAGCTGTGTAGCCTTCCTTCTCATGCCAAACTATTTTCTCCTTTCTCCAACCTCACTTTAAAACACTTATTCATTAAAATATTGAAATAATGTCCATTAAAATGCTGTTTCTCCATCAGTCATTTTCATGGAAATACTGTCAAAACCTTAAATGTGCAGCCACATGTACTCAACAATGTGGTGTCAAGATTTTCTCCTCTCTTTCCTATTCCCTGCTCCTATCTTCCTATAGAGATACATGGCTTCTCATAGCAATATGAAAATTACAGTCTGGTTAGGATTTATTTGTATTAATAATTTAGCATCTGGAAATACAGGGTAGCAATCACAAAATTACACACAAGTGTCTTTTGGACTTGTCAGTGGGCAAGAAGTCAGTCACAGCTACCATGAACGTATATTGAATAAATAATATCCACAGTTTTCAATGAAAGGTAATATTTTGAGTAGCCAAACATATTCACGGCTGTAATAGCAAGGAGATGTAAAAGCAGCTCTTTTGTAGAACAGGGCAGAACGTCAGTTCAGTTTCCTTGGTTGTGTCAAACCACTCTTGGTAGAACTAGGCTGACTCTCAGGAATAACTATCAGAATTATTTGCTGGATTCTTCTGAGCCATAATTTGTAAAAGTCAGATCCCAAGGAACTTGTATTTTAAAAGATCCCCAAAGTATTAAATGTTATAGTGCTTTTATTTTTCTTTTTTTTTTAATTAATAACAAATGTTATTATTGAGATTTCCTTTCATAAGGATAAACAAACATTATACTTAAATGCTTCACTCAAACCAATACACTAGTCACAGACTGATAGGTCACTAATCTGCCTCGCCGTTTTATCTTCTGTCTTACACTTCCTCCCTTTTTACATTGCTAACTTGGCAACATTTCCATTTGTTTTGGTTTTGGCTGGGTGTATTTTACCAGCCTGTCATGTATAGTATATTATAAATAATTACAGAGTAGTGGGGTGGGGGGATCTGAACTTGCCTACAGTATTTTAGGAGGCTGACAGTATTTGCCTCAAACATCCCACTGTATTTTCAGGAGGTGCTTCAACTGAGGAGTGCTAAATGGGTCTTGCTGACTCACAGGTGATTACTGCCAGGGAATGCTGAGGTGACAGGTCTGCCTCCCTCGGGACAACATCTTTGAGGTGTGAACAGCAACCTGGAAGCAGAAGGGAAGGTTTGAACTGAGCTCTTCATCATGCTCATCAGCAATAGTCACTTTAATATATAGAAGCTGAAGGAAAGGTATTGGCAGGGATAGGAAAAGAGCACTTTGGCATTTGTGTATTAGGTAGATCATTTGTGGGAGCAAGTGGATAGAAGAAACATCATCAGAAGAGGCCTTCCTTATTGCTGTTGAGGGTCTAATCTCAAACATTTACATTCATACAAGCCTGTTTTTCTAACTGTCTTAGAATATTCCAAAAACAAAAATTGGAAGAGATGTTTCCCCAGACATTACACAGATGATTTCCAAAACCAGCAAATCAGGTGTTAAACTGTAAGAATAACATCTTTAAATGGCATCATGCATTTTCTAAAAGTTAAATTTCTGTGTTTATAATTTCCAGATGTGTTTGCACTCTCTGTGGCTACACATTGACACGAGGGAAAAAACAGATGTGGGACAACCTTAGGAAATCCAGAAATAGCATAAAAATATTAAAGCCATTTTTCAAAACTTCCAGATTTATTAGAAGTCACATCCTACTCAGCTCAGAAAAAAAATTCTTACTCTTATTTTATGTACTCAAATAAACATTTAAAATTCTCTGAAAGTTAGTAAAAGGCATTGTCTTTCAGTAAAAATATTTTTTAAATGACAGTGAGGAGCCTGTGGGATAAGAACAGTAATTTGTTGTATTTATAATCCAGCCAAGGAATATAGTAGTTCTCTTCTTGGGATAGGATATTTTCAAAGATACAGGAGGCAGTGTGTACATTACATCGCATAATTTTGTAGAGATGAAGAACAGAAAATATACGTAAAGATGTGCCATTGTCCTCCTTCTGCTGTCAGCATTAGCCCTCTGCTGAGCATCAGAGGAATGCTGGGAAGGCTGGCTTCCTATAGCAGAATAAAGCCCAAGTTTATTCTTAAATACTACTTTCTTCCTTTATTGGTAGACACCAACACCACAGTAGATGCACTGATAAACTGCAGATATATTTCCAGGAAATAGTCCCACGTAGGGCTTTGTGATTCCCAGCAGGATGCAGTTTTCAAAGAACTACCTCTATGACAAGGCTCACCCCCAGATTGGGGTGACCCCGGGAGGTGGTAAAGTCTCTCCTCCAACCCGGGCCTTCAAAGAAAGACTCAGTAGTCTTCAGTCGGTCTCAAGTTAGTTTATTGTATGTTATCTAAAAGATTTTCTTACTGAACTGCTGTGGTTCTTTCAGCAGGTCAGACACAGGCACACACACTCCCCTGACACTCTCTCGGACTCCTTCTCCCTCTGCATCTCTTTCCGTCTCCCCCGTCCAAGGGGCTGGTGCCATCTTTTATATCACACATTACGTATTAAATGTTTCTAGTTTTTCCCCAATGCCTATCACCTATACTGAACAGTGACTTTCTACTCTAAACCAATCTGTGAGTGCCAATACCACCAAGAACATGGAGGATAGGAAGGAGAAAGAAGGAGGACAGGGCACGCCCAAATCCCTCCATCTTAGAACTTCTGACCCCCATGTACAAAACTCAGACCCCTTTGTACAAGGCCTAAAACCCCCCTGTACAGCACTCAAAAATCCTTCCTTTCACTTTGTGACTACTTCTACTATAATATCTAAACTTTTGTGATTTCTTGTTCTTCCTGCAAGGTTGGTAAATTGTTCCATGGATCAAATTCAAAACCACAGGGGTTTCTGGCTGCCTGCCAGGCTCTCAAATGCTTCTGACCTGGACCTGGAACATCCAAGAGTATCTGAGAGACACCTTGGGTTCCGACACCTCTAAATGCCAAAAAATAAAAGTAAACAGTTTCTTGTCTGCCACTGTCTCCAAGCCACACTGTGTAACAGAACTAACACAGCAATCTTCAGGTCTAAAATGTCAGCATGTGCTAAGAACTGACTCCATGAGGATACTCAGATTATCTAAGGGAGTACTTTGACCATAGTAGTTCTGTTCCCAACATACAAAATGGGGATGAAAATGTCTTCTTACTTGTGCAGCCTGAAGATTAATTACTAATTGTGAAAAATTATAAATATTCTAGGCAGGCTGTACTGCAGAAACATGAAGAAAATTAGTAATAGTTTTTCCATTGTGGGGCTGAATTTTTGCACAGTGCCACCTCCTGAATGTGAGGAGAGGCATATTTCTATTTTCTCTCCTTTTGGCCATTACATCACCAAATGAGTCAGGATTCTCTCAAAAAAACCAATTCATGTTCCTGTGACTAACTGCTGCATGCACTCAGGGAGGCAACAGCAAGGTTATGTAAACTGTCCCAGTTCTGGCACTACCCAACTGTTGAACTCTTGACCTTCCACTTCTCATGTTCTTTTAATCTATTTTTGGGTGTGATTTCCCAGTTTGCTTGGTTTGTTGTTTTTTTGGTTTGTTTTTTTTTTTTTTCCTGATGGTAAAATAACTCAGAAATCTGTCATCTGGAAATAGACTGGTTCCATGTGTATCGTTAGCAAAGACATATGCTAATGAGCTTATTAGAGGGTTGGGAGAGTCCTTTGGTTGCCCGCACTCCTCCTGGAGGATACCACTCAGAAGCAGTGGGCTGTCCTTGTCTGCCTGGGACAATTATTAGGAAGGTACAAACTATATGTATGAGCAGCGAGTTTCCAGCTATCTGCTGACAGTGGAGTGCTGGTGGGTGATCCCACAGTTTGGGGTAGGGGCTGAGCTTCTCACAGATTGTCTTACATGCCTTCTTTCCCAAATCTGCCCCTTGCTACTTGTGCTCATAGAGGCTGTGTTCTCTCTAGTGCCCCATCCGTTTGTCCCTATCACACACCAACAGCCTTGATGCACTGTTTTACTGACAGTAACTCTCTTTCTAATGAGATGCTGACTTGTGGACTGGATTCCAAGTAAGCATTAATAAGATTTGCATTTGCTTTCAGCTTATTAATCAGAGCCTCTTCCGCTGGTGTTATCTCCAAGGAAAACACATCCTAGCCAGCAGTGTGCTCATCTTGCTCTTTACCCACACTGTGTCTGCTGGCACCTGCAAATGGATGTGATTCAGCGTGAACCTCCCACAAAGCAGCCTTCACCTCGCTGTCATCACATTGGCAGCACCGTTGAAGCTGTTGTGGAGCTGCAGCAATGCCGCTGCCCTCCTTTTGCATCATTCTCACCTCCTGTAGTATTTTTGAACAGACTATTTTGTTGACAATGTCAAAGTGAACCTGTGCCCTCATGGGCTTATTTTCTAACTGGGAGCCTTTATTGCTGGGCAATTGCAATTGCATCTGTCATTAGGGATGAATTCTGGATACTTCAGCTAAAGAAAAACCAATAATCATGGCACTGTGCCATAGCTGCCTGTATACAGATGACCATGCTCATCATTTGGACATTCCCTAGCTGCACTGGAAAACAGATATAGGATGTAGTGAAGCCAGGCAGAAGGAGGAATGAAATAAATGTGGCTGCACTGCTCTCTGAGATGTACAGCCACTAAGCTGTCTTCACCAAAGTGCAGAACTAAAAACTTTCTAAGGCTGTTTCTACCCAAAAAGGGTATCTTATCAGTCTGGAACAGATGACCATTTTGCTGAACGGTTCAAAGCTCCTTTGATTATTAAATCTTAAAGTACCTAAATATGATATTGTTCTTCAACAAGCCCCCCAAAGCTGGAGCTGCATGCAAGGGTGAGCAGCAGTGTCCCATATAAATTCAAGGTTTAAAATGAACCAGACCCAGAATTGTTAATCCTCACTAGCAGAAGAGAGAAAGCACAGAAAGGTACCCATATGAATGCAAAACCCAAATGCACAGAGGCAAAATCTAAACAAACAAAATTAAAAAAGAAAAATGAATAATCTGAAGAATAATAAAGGTCTCCCTGCACAAAGACTTTGTATACAGTATTCATGGAAAGAGAAGTCATTGAGATTAAATGTACTGATAAAAGCAATAATACAAAATAACACTGTCAAGCAGGCAGGAAGTGAGACCAAGAGTCAGACTTTGCAGACACATATTATTAATGTGGTGCAAGGGCATGGAAACAGGAATGACGCTGTAAACCTCAGAAAACCTAATGATATCAATACAGGGCATCAGTACAATACAGTAGCATCAAAACAGTATCAATACAGTAATATCAAAAAACCTGTTCTGAGATAAAACCCCATGATGCAAACTGAAAAAAAAACCTCTCAGGAAATCAAATGCAAAAGAAGCAGTAAGGCAGTAGGAAATATGTGAAGCGATAAGATTTCAGTCTTGTCTGAAAGAAAAACTCAGTCAACCAAAGTCCTATAATGGTGGTAGGATTGTATAAAATTCAAGCTGCCAGCAGCTCTGAGTCCCTTGAAGGTGAGGTCAACAGGGCTGTCACTGTGTCAATGACTGTACCAACTCAGGCGGGATAAGCATCTTCTGTTACACAGATCACAATGACTCCGTGCATGAGTGTTTTGCTGCACCCTTCTCTTACACACTTTTCCTACCAGCACCAGCAGGATGTTATTTCTTTTCACATGCCCATGCTTCACTTCAATGTTAATTTCATTTGAGAACTAAGAAGGATTGGCTGGTAATCCAGCTCCGTTTTCCGAAAAGTGCCTTTTGGGTGTCCCTGAAGCATGTATGTAAGTGTGCTTCCACTTTCCCTGTGCTGTAGCTGGATGAGAAAAAGTTCAGCAAGCACAGCAGCCAGGACAGGACAGATGGAGCTCATGACTAAATACCTTTCTGGATGAGGATTACTTGCTTTGGAGAAGCAGGATGATTC
Source organism: Vidua macroura (assembly GCF_024509145.1). Classification (NCBI taxonomy): domain Eukaryota; kingdom Metazoa; phylum Chordata; class Aves; order Passeriformes; family Viduidae; genus Vidua; species Vidua macroura. Next base: position 68,810,705 of record NC_071573.1, on the reverse strand, counting down.
CCAGTGCTTCATGGCCAATGCTGGTAATATTAAAAGCACCCAGGTAAGTCAAATTGCTCCTCTGCAAGATTATGGACCTCATCTAGATAGAGAAAGTTGGCAGTGGCATTTAGGCTCTTATCTGCAGAAGTGAGTAATCCCTGTCAACAACATAAATGGAATTAGCTGAATTTCCTGGGATCAGCATGTATCTCACAACCTTTTGCTGGCCACAACCTGGTTTGATAGAGTTCAGTAAGTGGAATGAAATTTGACTGTAACCACAGTAAAATGTACTTTTCTGCCATGTCATTCACATGCATTTGCTGACCTCCTTAGGATTATGTGCCAAAGAGGTAAAAGCCACAAAGCTGCACCTAAAGATAATTTCTAAGTGCCTTTAATAATAGTTTTTCAAACTAGCAGACATTATTTGTACTATTTTCCCACCATCAAACAGCTACTGAATTCTGACAAAAAGGAAAAAAAAAACAGCACAGACATGGTTATCACATATAACCATTACATACTACCAGAAAACAGACAACCATTTATCCTGTCCCAAAATAAGGCTGTGTGACTGAAAAGGTGACAACGCTATGTGATGTTAGTGAGTTGTATTTTGGAGTACCAATTCCTACAGCAGAAGACAGCTGGTGGCTTTTTTGTCTGAGTTCATTGTCACCACAGAACCAAAAGACACCCAAAGGAAGAAGAAATGTCTAGCAATCATGTTTGATGTGAGTTTTTTCACCATTAAGTTTGAGGGTGTAAAGCAACTGAAGTAGAAAATGACACTAAATCACTAGAGAGCATTTTAAAAGAGTTATTGCTTATAACTCTTTATGATGCTGAAGCTGCAATGCTACGACTTTGAGGTACACAACAAAAAGAGGGAATTAGATATACATAGCTGACTTAATTTTCTGATCATGAAAGTACAGCAGATGAACCAAGATGTGAGATCCTCAAATTGCTAGAAAAACGGGTAAGAGAAAGGCACAGAAAGCAATCAAGCCAATTATTTACCATTGTCAAGGAAGCATCTGAAAGGAAGCTGACAACAAATCATATGAAACAAGTGCTCATATCTATAATTTTGTGGAACTGGGCATATGCCAAAGGAGAACTCCCACCCACATGCACAGAGTACTTGAATTTTTGAGGCAGTCTGGGCATACAAGATAGAGCATCATAGATAAAGGCATTTGGCTCACAGCATTCAGATCACAGACGCTTCCTCAGAGCACCTTCTGAAACTGAAGTGTGTCTCCAAAAACCTGGAGATGTCACTGTTTGGCAGACATGGCCAGGGATATCAAGGACCCGGTAAACAGTTGGGGTTCATGTGGGTATGTGCCAAACCAACCCAGAGCTGATGAAATGTACATAACGTTTAGTTTGTCTGTCTCTACATAAGAGAGAGCATGGGAATGAACTTGAGTATCGGAACATTGTCCGCACTGTTTAATTATCATTCCTGGCTTCTCTTGGATGATTCAAACTTAGGTTTCTTCAAGCAACTACCCTGCAGATTAGTAGGCATGATCTAGTGTGTTCCATTTGGAAACTGGGACCAGGAATTAGTCCGTGATCCTCCCTTATTCAATGGTGTAGACATAGGTAGTTAGAGGTGCCTAAGAAAAAGGTGCCTTCCCACCCACACCACAGATATTTTTCACTACTGCCTGACTGAGCTGACCTACCTGAGATCCTGAAATTGCCTTGGCTGCCCATCGCTCCCTGTCTGTGCACACATTGTGGACTGTCTTTCAGTCTGACAGGAAGCAGATGACTGTCAGACACTGCACTGACCACAGCAGGAACCATTTCAGCAGGCCTTGTACCCTCAGCCTCGTGCTTTCAGATAATAGCCTTGCCTCAGGCCACTCTGTTCAGATGATTTACCTTGGAAGAGGAGTCCTACGTCACCATCATTTTACGATGATAAAGCTTAATCCCTTCTTAAAAGTGCCACAGACCTATAAAAGCAAGCTGCTAAAAAGAAAATATATGCCAAGCCATCCCTGAATATAGTAACATTCCCTGCAGAATGTGTTAACAACAGCCTGGTGAAAATACTTGCTGTCAAGATGAATATATATACTTTTGGTACTTTACCTCATTGAACAGAAGCGGTAGTAAGAGCAAGAAATAGGATCAAAGGGAAATACTTATGGGCCAAAGCCTACCACTGTGAGCAAACTACAATCCTCCAAGAACTTAACATTAAATTGATAAAGCTGGATGAGAAAATATCAGCCCACAATTACTAAATACCCCACAACCACAAGTGCAAGGCTGTGGGTCATCAGTGGGAGAATAGCCTGATACATATTTTGGTACTGAGCACCTAGAAAGTATGCACCTGGCTCTTTACAATGCCTTACAAACCCAGGGTGTTTGCAGTCAAACAAGCAGATCACTCAAAGAGAGATTATCTCTAGAGATAATTGCTATCTTAACATGTGAACAAGGAGGAGTATTCAGTCTCATTTTTTGAGACAAATTTAAAGACAAATCACCCAAGTGGGAGGCATTATACCAGGATTAGGTATGGGATTGTGTCTAGGCACCTCAAAAACTCAACATGCAGTGTTTGACAAAGGTAGAGAGTTGCAGCAACTCTTGGCTCTGCTGGTACTGGCAGTTGCAGTAGAGTGGGAGTAGTGGGGGAAGGCTGGGGCGCCTGCCGAGGGCTGCCAGGGACAGGAGGCCCAGTTTGCTCCCTACACTGCTGCCACGTGAACCATTTCATGCCTCTTGGCCACCACACAGGACAAAGGGATTTTTATCTTGTCTCTCCTTCTTTCTGTCTGTGCGCATGTACAGAACAAGAGGCATGATGTTTTGGAGGGACTTGAAGGACAGCCAGAATGAAAGTGAGAGAAATCATTGGAGCAGCCAACAGGCTCCAGCAAGAGGAAGAGGGGGCACTGAAGTACATAGAAGTCTTTCCATGAATTTCAGGGCAGGCTGGATCAAACCCATATAAGCCCAAGACTAGAAACAAGAAATGTCATGCCAAATATTAGGAAGCAAACTGTGGCAGTGAAAACAATCAAACAATTTCTGCAGAGAGGGAACAGAGCCTTGTCCTACTATGGATGGTGATGTACTACTACAGTACTCTAGAACCCTTTAGAATGGGTTTCCTCACTATCTCATTATTTAGGATTTCTTTGTTTTGTTTTTAATCCATCATGGTCTGAAAATGAATTATGAAGAGAACTCTCTTCTTCCCTCCATCCTTGGGAATAACAGGCCATTTCAGGCAAAGAAACCTCTGGCACTTCAAACAGCAGAGGTAGAGCTAACATTCCTTAATGAATTATTTGGTGACATAATATGACAGTGCCCAAGAGATTCATACTTTGAAATGTATTTTTATTTAAAATTAGAGAAGGGAGCACTTAAATCACAAGCCAGGAATCTCCTTTTACTCTTTGGGGCCTGTTACTTTGTTCTGCTTTGAGGTGTGCAAAATTTATTTTGACATCTCTTGCTTCTGAAATATTGAAAGTTTAAGATGATTTTTTGACAAAACAATCTAATTTTCAGAGGTTTGTGCTTCACACTTCACAGATGCTTGGAGTCAGATGGGCCAGATTCTCATCTCTACGAAAACTCATTGTAATTACCCAGGGAATTTTAAGGGAATTCTTAGGTCAGCACAGTGAGAAAAACAATGGACTTCACTATGAGCATGTCTCACGGAAATAATGAAACAGTATCAGTTGGCTAAAACTGGTATTTTATATCACAACATGTATGGTGTGTACTTTACTCACAGTCTTCTCACAAATTGCTGCGGTTGGTTTTCTCTGCAAAACAGGTATTGTTAAATACCATCACTGAAAAAACTGAGCTGGGAAACGCTCCATAAACAATCCTAAATGCCCAGAAAATCATCAGTCTATGGCTTCTCCCCCTTGTTCTGGTCTGAGCTATTGTTTTGAGCAGTTGCTGGCACAGTACTTTTGTCCTATCCCAAATCTTTTTTTAAGTGCAGACACTTAAGATCTAATCAGCTTTAATCACCATATGAAACTAAGGGCATTATCATTTAGCACTGTGCAGTGCAGCCCACTGCAGAGCCCCACCACTTAGCACCACATAAGCTCTTCTGGACCAGGAAGACACCATTGTGCTACCTATTTTCCCAAAAAATTTGTTAATTTCATGCTTGGTTTGGGAACCAAGGTGAAGATTTCTGCTAGGTGATTTGTATGCCTCATGGCATGCAATTCTGAGCACAACTTTTGGCAAGTTCAGGCATTTTAACTGTATGGTCTTTGGAGTAGATCCACCTGTAAAATCAAGTAGAGCTGCTAAACAGGATCCTCTTGAGAAAGAAAGGTAGCCACTAAGACTGGAGGGCTGGCCTAGGTAAAACTAAAAGGGGAAGAAGCAGAGAAGAAGAGGTACCTACCATTCCTCCAGCAGCTCTTTCATGCCTCCAGAGCCAGTTGGTATTCCAGCATGGTCACTGGGCTTACTCCATGCTCACACTGCTGGCAAAGAGGAGCTTTTGTAGAATCACAAACCCCTCTAGCCTTACTGGCAGTCACACCAACTCATACATCAAAGAATAAAGTTGTCTTGGAACTGCAGTCAACAAATGTGATAGCTGGCATTAGACTGCATAGTTAATGTTGCATTTTCCAGTCTAAGGATCAGCTATTGACAGTGATATGATCTATGCTAGGACAATTGCAAAAGTGTCAAGTTTGCAAGAAAGGAAGCAAAAGTGTTGTAGTATGGATTTTCTTTTTAATTAATAGCTGCATGAAGTTACAAATGAAATGCTGGAAAGCGTTTTCAAGAGTGTTTGGTCAGTCAAAAGCTAGGTGAGATGCTCAAAAATGTCTGATAAATACCACTTGAGGTTGTATTCACATCCAGAAACAATAACATTTTCATTTTGTATCAGAACATTCACATAAGAGCAAAGGGAGTGGAGAAAGTAGCTGTGAGGAACTTGACCAATTTATAACCTAGAATAGTAATATGAGGCTCAGGTACAAATTTAGAGGACCCCAGGAAACATGATGGATAGCAAATAAAAGAAGTAAGGGGACCAAGGAAACCTTGCCTTTTGGAAACCTCTTCTCATTACCTGAACATCCTCTGTTCAGTGTTAAAATACATGTGAGTGAGCTGTCCTGGTCACCTGAACTGTGCTTCACAGGGCCAAATAAAGAAAAAAAAAAAACCAAAACAAAACCCTAAGAGTAAGCATATAGGGAATTAGCTATCCACAATTCTACACATGTGGGACTGGTGCCAGAGAAAAGGATATCAGTGCTGGCATCCGGAGGTGGCCAAGAAAGAGAAATGTGGCTTTGTGGTGAGCCCTCAGTTCAATACAGTCCATTCTGGCAGCCCCAGGGTCCTCTATTGTAATGACTTTCTCCTGGGAGAGAAATTCCCTATTTGTGCTATGATTTTGTTCACTATATTATATCTTATTCTGAAAATGTTTTTTAACGTATTTCCTTTTAATATGTGCTTACAAATGGAATATATACTCATGTTTGCATAACTGTGACTAATTGTACTTTTTTAAAAGAATCTGTGATTTTTTTCTTATTCAGCATGGGCTTTTCATACAGAGTTTAGAAGTATTGAAATCTAGTAATTTCTTTATTCTTCAAGGGTGTTTTTCTTGATCAAATGTATTCATATGTATAGTAAGAGCATTAAAAGACATTCAGGCTCCATAAATTAATCCACACAATACAAACACACAAAATTCAATTTTCTTCATTCACCTTCACCAACTGCTGTCATTTAGCTCTAAAGTAATTATCTTTCTCCCACTCTCCCCAACTCCCTCCCCCACCCCTTTTTTTTTTTTTTTTGTTATGTAAACTTGGCAGATTTAGGCTATGTATTAGGTATGTTTGAGGATTATGCTTTTGCTTTGTACTGAATGGAAAAAAATGTAATTTTCTGTTTCAAGGGAAAAAAATCAAAGAAATTAACACTTGTTAGAAACTGTCCTCTCCAACTTTCCAGCTGAAAAAAAAATATTACTAAGTTGCATATTGTTTATGAGACTCAAGTGGTCCACAAATCATGATCAAAAGTTTCCTAATTTAAAGTTATTCAAAGAAGTACAGACCATTCCAGTTAGCCAGATGTGAGTTTAAAGTTTGCACTTGTATCAGGATAAAGGGGGGTTCTCTGAGGATTTTTTGCTTCTGAATGGACTTTGGTATTTGTCACAGGTCTGAGTGTTTTGGAAAGGAAAAGGAAGCATTAATTGCTGTTACAAGTCCACTTCCCATAGCTTGAAAATCTTGACTATCAAAACAGCCTGTATGTAATTTTAAGCAGTCTTTTTCTTCTTTGTCTCTAATGTACCCATAACCTCTCAAATGCCATTTTTTCATCTACTTTTCATACAATATCCTTAAACTAGCAACATTTACCTTGGAAATGCTTTTTTTGGTTTAAATATTTTGACTTTGCTATATGCATTTGGAAAGCACATCAGCTTCATAAACAAAAAATAATATGGATTTTCTTTTTTTATCAAATGTCATTATGCAGTGAGAAGAACTGTGAGGCGCCTTTATTGAAGTTGTTTTCTTCTCCGTTATTGCTAAAGGCTTTCAAAAAAGGTACGATCTAAATGGTAATTCATGAGAGCACTTTCAGGACTGATCATGATGTCACAGTGGGACTGCTGATGTGCAATTATTGGGGGATTTTGCCACATTTAGTGGAGTTGCTCCCAGTTTATATTAGCACAGATGAGAATATTCACTGAAATAAAGGCTGTGAAGCTCTTGGAAATATGTCATCTTACGTCTTTGCTGTTTTAGACCTCAATTTCCCCATCATTTGAATTCTGATTTGAATCTCAACTGTTCATTAAATACTGTGTCAATGAAGTCAGAATTTGGAAGATATATTAATGAGTTCTATTGGGGAAGGCACCTTAATATGATGGATGTGGTTTTGGATTTTACTGAAGTAACTGTGAAGAAGATTTAGGAGGCTTATATAAGAGTACTGGATGATTTAAGGAGAAGAGGAAGTTAACTGGAATTCTGAAAGATGGTCCTGTTAGCTTTGTGAAACACATACTCTTCTTGTTTCTTCCGGGGGAAGAGGAACATCCCAGCAACCTCCTCCTCCACCTTGTACATAGTATGAAGTATGGTAAACCGAGACTCCATGACATGCACTGTGAGCAGATCTCTAATATTTTCATCATAAACATTTATGGCCAGCTTAATTCTCTCTTCATTTCTGTATGCGGTCATTAAACTTCAGTTCAGTTTCCCTCCCATTTTTTTTTTTCTTTATTAAAAAAAAAAAAGTTTGAATCTCTTCCAAAAGTATTCTGAACTTTATAGCACAAATCTTTGCTTGGCCAGGCAATATGTGCACTTCCTCTCATGAGGCCCACCACTGGGATGAATGCAAGAAACTTGATGAGGTATCTGAAATGGCTCCAGTACCTACCCAGCTTATCCCCCTCAAGTGACCTTTCTGAAGTCAACAGGCTTTTCAATGCTGCCTGCAAAGTGATATTTTATATTGACTTTATGCAAAACAAAAACAGATCAGAGGACTCTTTGAAGACTAAAGCATACCTTTAGCTCCCCAAAACTTGGTGATGTCCAAGGCCTTTTTATCTTCCTTCTTTTCTTGAGGTTTTTTTTTTTTTTTTTTAATTACAGATTTAATCCTTTCTGCCTATGAGGCACATTATCACCAAGTATTAAAAAATAGCTCTGGTAGACTGCCTCAAGGAATAAACTTGTCCACAGTCCTTGCCCAAAGCAGGTCCAGCTATACCAGAATGATTTCAACTCACATCTGTCACATTTGCTTTTAGAAGCTAAGAACGATGGATATTCCACAACCTCCCTAGGCAATCTTTTCCACTGTTTACTGTCCTTATCACTAGAGGAAGCTGTCTCTCGCACCAACCCTTAGTGTCTCTTGGTGCAATCAAAATACATTACACTTGTCCTATCTCCAAAGAACATATGAATAATTTCTTTTCTCCCTTTTTGCATCTGTCTTTTCCTTAAATGCTCTTAATGTCTCTCCTTAAGTTTTTCTTTTCCTGCTAAACCAATCAGCTTCAACCCTTCCTAGCAGTTCATTTTTCCTATACCCTCATTTTTTATTTCTTACTTTTTTGAAGGATGGTACCCCAAAATGGTTGATATTTTCCATCAGAGATATTAGAAGGAAGCACCAAATAGAACATGAAGATTATTTTACATGTTTTAATGAAAGTTCTTCTGCGTGACTTACTGGATTCCATTAGACCCCGTGTAACCTTCTTCAGTCTTGTAAGCCCAAGTTTACACCAAGCTGAGATGCAAGTCACTTCCTTCAAAGGGCTGCTCAAGCTTACAATGACCATGAATAGAGGTGCTATTTGAAGATGTAAGAAGAAGAGCCTGGAAAGCAAACCAAAGGAGTAGGGACCCACTGTAGGATGCATTGTGTGGACAGTCCCTTTGTGTTCTAAATCTACTTGGAATCATGGAATATAAATGAGTTAAGAGATTTTAACTTGTAGGGAAAAACAAAAAAAAACAAAAAAAAAAAAAAAAAAAATAAAAATCACCAACCCACAAAACCACAAAAACCCCCAAAACCCAAAAAAACCAGACCAACTAACCAAAAAAAAAAAAAACCTCACAAACCTCCCCCCTCCCCCCCCCAACCAATAGCATATTTAAGCTCTAGAGCTGACAGGTGCTGAAAGGATTCAAGAAATTATCCAAAATGAAAGCAACTAGAGTCACCCAAATATGAAACTGCCAAAGTGTGTGGGGACTGTCAGAGGGTGTAACGTGCTCTGCTTCTGGTGAGCCAAACACAGTAATGGAACAAATACCTGTGATGAGGGATGATGAACTTATTCCGGGGTGATTAATAAAAACAACATAATCCTTCATTTACATATATTAGAGAAGTGAGCCAAATGTTTAGACACTTACTGTGGATGAGATAGAGAATATCCAGGCACTACCATCTGACCTGGAAAACTGCCCAAATGAGAATGTTAATTTTTCAGATGTTTTAAATTAAGAACTGTGCCTGGAAGTTCACTTTTCACTTAACAACGAAACCTCATTTTAATCCATGGTCTGTCTGTTGCAAGCATGGCAATCACCAGTCATGCCTCTCTTAGTGTAGTGCTGACTTTATGAGTTGCACGTGGTTTGTAAATGAGGGGATAAATAGGTATCAAACCCTCTGTGCAAATTTACCACAAAGACATCTGGATTTGAGAACCTCCTAGCAGGCAAGTTGCTAATGATCTCAAATGTTTCCTTCAAAGAGAATGACTTGGTTAGGTCTCTGTACTCTTTAAAGCCCTACAGGAAATTCAAGCAGGGAAATGGCATAGGTTTATTTTTAGTCGTGGATACAACTTCCTCAAAATAATACGCATGTCAGTCTTGTGAAGTAAGCTGCTTCTTGGTGTTGTGCATTCTCAAAATGCTCATGCCTTCCTGCCTTGCAGAATGAATAGTATTTCTATTGAAATGGCAATATTTCAGCATGGTGGTTGTGAACCATGCTGAAATATAACTGTTTTATGGATTCTCTTGGCAGGGATATGTGTCCCTAACGGAAGCATAGTTTGGGTAGCTTTGCATCAAGGATTACCTTTCATCAGCCTTGAGACTGAGGAAGGATGAGGCATGGAAGAGACAGTGGTGCTGTGGCAATCCCTAACCAGTGGTTCAACTGACTGGTGCAGCTCAGCAGATCCTGCTGGGTTGCTCTTCAGGACCAGCCACCATCAGTCTGACTTTCACCCTTAATGCACAGGTTCAGTTGCTTATCTCTGCCCTAGCTGGGCTGGCTGTATGGAGAAGTCACAGCACTGATCAAGCCAGGGTTTCCCTGCTCCAGTAGAAATTAAGGGTGATGACATAAAAGCCTTAGGGATCTGTTTAGCTATGGATGTTCCATAGCTGTGCTCAGAACCTGGGAGACTGAATAGCCTGGGAGTCCCTAAATCACTCCATAACTTTTGGTGAGGACTGGAGCAACAGTTTACAGTGTTGATGGATAAGGTCTGATACAGAACCCTGTGGCCCCAGGACTTCTCTACATTGAAATGCCCAAGGTTTTGCTCAGTTTAAATAAATATGTTGCTAAATGTTGCTAAATACATCACTGGAGTATTCAGGGAGCACAATCGCTTTAGGCCATAGAATATCTTTTAAGTTTTTTTTTTTTTTTTTGAACCCACAGGATGGGTCTTTGCCTTTAAGCCCAGTCCACACAAATGTGTACATAAAGTAATTTTTTCACGGAAAGCAAGGCCCCGGGATAGAGGATGTTGACATTGGAAAGATTTCCTAGTCAAACTGTTTTCCTGCCCTGATTGCTCTCTGGGGCCCTGGGCATGATATACATTCTGTGGTAGGAGCAGGGAAAGAAGGGGGGGAAAAAAAGCCTTCAAAAGGGCTTGTGCTGCAAGTTACCAAGTTTTGTGTAGTAACTGGCTGCAGAGACCAAGCTTCTTTTAGAAACCCTTCGTCAGGGAGATCCCTCCTTCCTCAGGGGAATCATCCCAGGCTCATGCTGTAGCTGGATCGCACACACACACAAAAAGCAGAACTACTCAATGCTACTGGTCTCCATCCTGCTTTTCCCCACCAGCTTGTGCACAGTGCCTATGACCCTCTTGTGGGCTTTAGGTGGGCTTTGGTTGTTTTTCCCCATTAACTGCATGGGCTGCGAGGCAATTCAGCCTTACATGACTCCCATGGCACCCTTAAACAGAAATGACCACTGTAGTTGGGGCACTAACAGTGAGACTCCATAAAAAGTCACTGTAAATCTGATGAGGCTCTTTAGCTGATGATGAGGAGGGATGTGTCTGGGGACCTCTCCCAGGGTTAGTACCAACAGTGTAAAATACAAGTTTTCCTCTCCCCTCTCTGTATAGTTATGTGGACACTTGAGACCAAAGAGGACTCCTGAAAGGAGAGGAAGGTGAAAATGGGAAATATATGGCTTGTTACTCTGGCAGCCAGTCTTGGGATGCAGCTCCCTCTGTTCTGCCTGAAGTGGCTGTGTACAACAGATGTCCCCCAAGCAGGTCCACTCTTCTTTCCTCTGATAGAAACAGTTACGAGGCAAACAAATTAGTCTGGCTGCAGGGATTTTGATCTGTGGAGAGAAGTTTAAAAAAAACTGTTATGACAAAGGATGTTTCTCTGGCACCAGGCAGTTTGGCAGTGACACATCTGGACATGTGTCACTGTGCTCAGAGCCTGTCTGCTGACTGCCAGCTGATAGCAAAAGGCTGGGGCAGATTTACTTACTGGTCAGACTTTCCCATCTCTTGCCTGCACTAAATGAGGCAAACAAAGAAAATATGGCCAGATACAGATGTGTGCCACCTCATGGAAATCCCGGTTTGGATTAATTGGTGAGTTAGACTGGGGATGGAAAGTTACTGCAGCCATTGCTTAGGCAGAAAAGTGAAGGAATAACAGCACAGTACACTATACAGTGAGACAGCAACATGAGTTCTGTGCTAAGCCCTATGATGATCCCTTGGCAGCACTTGGGCACTACAAAAGGCAAGGCAGGGAATTCTCTCATCAGGGAGTCAAGAATGAGTTGGCATAACAGCTCTGCACTAACCCTACCCAGCCCCTGGGATGTGGCTTAAAGCAAGCAGCAAATGTAAAACAGGAAAGCAGCTAAAAAGATAAGGTTGTTTCCACACCCTATTTTTATATATGCCCAGATCCTCCCAGGTCTGAAGCTGGAGCTGACTGGGGGCAGTTAGAAGCCCTTGTGACCTCAGTGGAGTCACATCTCATTACAGCATTGCTCATCTTGCTATTCCACTCAGTCACACACTGGCATGACTTCCACTGCCTTTTACTCCCTCTCTAGGTTTGTATACACTGACACAGGCTTGGTGTTGCTAAAAAATGGGCAGTGTATTCCTCATGCAGCTGTACCTTGCATTTATATTTAGATCATGGCTGCCCATGAGGCAAAAGATGAGCTAGAAGGAGAACATCCGTGATGGAGCTGCTAAACTTCTTGCTGCTAAACTTTTTGCTGTGTACATCTTTTCATATTCATAACCTCTTGTGAAAGTCTGCAGTAAACCTTCTAGCCTTCCACCTCTCCTACCTAAGCCATGTTTTCTTCCTCTCTCTTCTCCATGGGACTCTATTTAGAACTGCATAATTCTAGACAAACATCCCCCAAACAAGTGCTTTTGTTTGCTGCAAGCTTGGGGAAAGGAAAACAGGAATTTTAGATCACATGGTAGGAACAGTCACTGGGAGAGGTTCAATAGTCCATGTTCAGGAATGTGAATATTTCCCTCTTATTAAAATGAAGGACTGCCACTCTCCTATGAGAGGGACAAGACAATCTTAAAATTAATATACAATAATACACTGCTGTATATTTACTGCTGTAATTCCATATCTCTTTGTGCAAGTTTTGAAGAAGTGTCTAGAATGCAGGATTGACTCCTAGCTGCTCGTTGGCTTTACTTGCAAATGAGTAAAACAAGGCAGCATTGACTGATGCTGGGGCTGACTTGTGGGGGTGGGTAAATTTCCCTGCTATCCAAATGTGAGTCCCCATCCAAAGCGCACTGGAGAAGTACTCCTTGGCACCCACGCTCCCCTGGCAGAGTGCTGAGTGGCCCCAGCCCTGGGCCACATCTGTGCCAGAGCAGTGTTTTATTTCTCAGCACAGGTGGGTGTGACAGCTCAGCTCACCCCCTGCTGCCTGGGCAAGCCAGCTGCTGGGGATGAGGAGCCCACACGTGGCACAGTCCCACGGAACACGCACAACATCTTTGCCCGGGGCTGATGGAGCCAAGGTGGCCCTTGAATGCATGTTGGCTGCAGATTCCATAATCCCCTCATGAGCATCGAGAAGTCTGGATCTGTTTGGACACAGGGGGGCAGGAGGCACATCAATGCCAAGCTCTCCACTGCAAGACAGATATGAGGGATATGAGGCTACTCTTCCCTTTGAATGATTTATTAAAGTGTTTTCTTGGGATCATTTTAACACAGCTGAACTCCTCTCTACATGTTTGGAATCAGCAGTGCTGCTCAGAAATAGTTTTTCTGATCAATTTTCCATTGAAGTTGATTGATTACACTCCCAAAATATTACCTCAGGTTGGGTTTTGGTCCCTGTGAATGGCTGGGGATGTTTACTGCTCCCAGCAGGACCTCTGCAGCATGTCAACTAAAAGAAAGAACACAAGTCCCCACACAGCCATCAAAATCAGCTGTGACAATAAACATCAGTGTCCTGAGGGGTGAGAGAGGAGGGTGGTAGGTTAGAAGGAACAGGAAGCTGATAGCTTGGGTCAGCTTTTCAAATTACCCTGGCTAAGGCTGATTTTGGGTGAACTTCAATGAGGGGCCAGCTCCACATAAAAAGGGGAAATGCTCAGTTATTCTGAGGCTTTTCCTCAAAACTCTGGTAGACAGAGCTTCAAAGAGCAGCATGTTAAGAAGGAATGGGTGAGATTGCCAAAATTTGAGGGGAACAGCTGATTTCTGCTGTGAATAGCAGCACAACTCCTCCCAGCCAGTTGTAGACCTCACTTACACAGATGTGTTGTCCGGGTGAACTGGGCTGGTGTTTATCAAGTTCTCCTTCAGTTCAGCAGCATCTTCTAAATTTGTGTCATCCAGCTGTTGGTACCCAGCTGGAAAGGTGTTTATCTCTTGTCTCTTTGCCATCTCCTTTACAGCATGGTTTATCTTATGAATGAGATCCCAGTGTGACCTGCTGAATAAATTTAGTAAAAGCCTCTTATGTTTATTTGAAAGCATCACCAGAGAAATGAAGGGCTTTGATACGGGATGTAGGAAATCAGATAAGGAGGCTGATAAAGTCTGGGTTTGCTCTAGATTACATGGTTGAAGGAGAGTATTTTGCAGTACTTCAAACCAATCAGCTGAAACTTTTTAGGTCAGGTAATTTCCAGGCAGGAGTAATAAAATGATGCATTTTACAAATTATGTCATTGATGGTCTTGTCAGGAAAGCAGATGGATACCAAATATAGACAAATCCACAACAAACAAGGACCATTTATTTGCTTGTTTGAACACCATCAGTGCTGGAGGTCTCCACCCTTCTGAGGGGGCTCTAAATCCTACAGTGATTGGATTGTGCAGTCAGAATGTGATTAAACCATTAAGGTGAACTTCCATAACTGCAATGGGAATTAAGATAGGTCTGGTGGCAGCTTCATTTTGCATCTTGCAATCCTGCTACTGCTGGGCCATGATTGCAAGCCACAGACCTGCCTTCTGATGTGATCTTGACAATTAAGAATTAAATGAATTTGGATAGAAACCAACATAAGGATTCAACCTAGAGATCACTATTTCTCACTGAATTGTTTCCCTGTTCTGCACAAATACTTCATACTAGGCCTCAAAAATCCAGTGTTTATCAGATTTATTCTGATATCTTTTAGTTTTGAAAAGGAAGCATTTTTTGGGGAAACTTTTATACTGTATAGTCTACAACCTTGCTTTGAGTATAGAAAATTTATATTTTAAAAACTTATTTCTTTACTACTGCTGCCAGAAATAGCAGTACTTATCACGTTTGAGATGATAAAAAAAATCTTCCTTTACATTCCATGTTTGTTTCTTAGCTTAGAGAATGAAATGCAGTTTTTAATTTGGGTATTTTTGCTGTTAGGTTCCTAGTGCTGTTTTGCTTGTGGTATGGCTACTACATAGTAACATAATATTTATTTATCTGAACCAGCTGTTTTTACTGGAACAGGGCCCCCCTCCCCAGCAAACCTTTCAAATATTTTCTATTTACTTTAAGTTCTGGCAAAAAATAAAGAAAAGAGAAAAAAAAAAAAAAAAAGCAGGCTGTCTGTAAGCTGCCAGTAGCCGTTTAAATATAATGATAACTGCCTAGCACTGATGAGAGAAAACCCCTGCGCTGCAAGCAGATACTTAGGGACTGTCCTGCATGAGGACTGTGGGTCTGTGGCCACCAATTTGCCCTCCTGTTGGGGTCCAGCAGCAGGGCTGAGAGCATGACAGGCCAGCTGCACCCAGCACGTCCTCAGCCCAGGGACAAGCTGGGCAGAAGGGCTGTGTGGCTCTCTGTCAAGGCACCATCCTGCACCATTCTGCCTCTCCAGAGCCCTGGGCTAAAGGTACATTAGGATCTCCTCTGTCATGTGTCCCTTTTATTACTTTCTTTGCCACCCTTTATGGCGGAGCTTTCCTTCTTTCACTGTTCTTCTGCTCTGTGTCTCTCCTGGAAACAGAAACATGGAGATTATTCAAGTCTGATAATTCACTGTTCAAGCAGAACCTTTGTCCAGCTGTGTACTGAGTATTTCTGAGCACCAGCAGTGAAGAATTACACTGCAGTTCTTCCCTGAGTATTTTTTAGTGTTTATTTAATTTTTAGTATTCATTTCACAGTCACTGCTGCTGGCAGCATAGAGACATCCCATTCACTGTTTTGAAATCTGGGCTTTCCAGACAAAGTCTTTAGGAAAGTTCTATTGAATGTGTGGCTGTCCCACATGGACCTGAGACATGGATGCTGCTGGAGAGGCACAGGAGACCAGGGTGCCAGTGTGTGACAATGCCCCCATGCTGGGAGCCTTGCTGTCCCTGGCATGCAGAGGGATGCTGCCCTGTGTCCTGTGAGCACACCTTGGCAAGCCCAGGGGCTTTGAATTGCTTCTCATCAGTGCCCATCCTCTGCATCAGGGCGCCCGCCAGCCCACCCGCTGCTCCCAATGGCCTGCCCTGAGCCCAGGCAATGCCCGGCAGGGCAGAGCCTGTCCCCTCTGCAGGCAGGGCTTTTGTTCTCCCTTCACAGCCATTTGTTGTCCTTGGGAAATCTCTCTGATCAGAAATAGCTCTCCCCTCCCCCGGCGCTTACCCCCACACGGGTATTTATAGAGAGCAGCCGCGGTCCCGCTTAGCTAAACCGAGGCTGTTCAAGCCTTGCTACGCTGCCGCTGTCTGTGCTGTGACAGCCCATGCCTAATAAAAATTCAGTCCCTTGGCTCCAACTCCAGAGCTCACATCAGTATGCAAAAACAAATGCAAATAAAGGAGAGGTCTTGCTGGTTAATGCAGGTGAGCAGAGGATGGTGCTCCCCTTCTATTAATCTTTTTCCTGTCTTGGCTTTCATTTTTGACCTTATTGCAAGTCTTGGCTCTGGAATTTCCACTGCCTTTTCCTGTGGCATTGCTTGTATAGGGACAGAATATGTTAGCAATCAGCATCATTTTTTCCACTCTGTCTGGAACTCTGCAGCTCTGGGTGTCAGCTCTCCTGCTGATTGCTTTGAAGCTACTTTTTGCCATCTCAAAAGTGTCACTAAGTTCTGAGACATCTTCTTGTTAGAAAAGACAGGGAGAGGTTGCTGCTCAATTTTCTTTCAGTTTCTCCACTCAATTATTCCTCAGCACAACTTATTATAACATGTAGTCATTCTCTTTCTGACCAGCATGGATTTCAGCCAGTTGATTTCCCATCAAGTACAATTTTTGCTATTTTTTTTTTGCTGTTGCTTCACTTCCATGTTTTTTTTTTTTTTAAGTGTATGTAGCACACAAGATTCCTACAATGCCAGAAGTAGATTGAGCCTATTTCTGTGGCTTATTTATTGGTATCTAGCAATATTTATTTAATTTTAATTTTGAATATATGTATTCTAGAACCTGAGTGTTTGGCAGTTAATTTCTACATCTAGGTCATCAGGTTATTGTTAATTTTTGGACAACTGCTCCTCTGTCACATTTTAAATGCTGTTTTGGTTAGGGATGGGCCAGGCAGTTTATTTCAAGTAAGAACAGTTCATAGGCATCATGCCTCACACAGACTCAGAGGGGATCAGCCAAAACCGTGGGAATAGAATAGATTTTTTTCCTGAGGCTGAAGAGAAAGTTTCATTTAGGGGACTTGCTCTGTTCCTCTTCAGATGTCAGTCAGGTAAATTGTTCCTTCAACATGGTTGGCAGCTCTTTCTTGGCTGAAAGCAGACAGACAGCTCAATCTAATTGCACAGAGAGGTTTGCCTGCTTTCCCTTTTCAAGTAAAACAGGTTTATATGTTTCTGTGGGGCTGGCTGAACAAACAACAGGTGGATCTAAAAAAGCCCTCTGGAAAATCCCTACAATTGATGCCCTGGGAAATGACAGGGGAGTGTGTTAGAGCCACTCCCCTCTCGAGGGTAGCCTGTGTTCTGCTAATGCCCTGAGAGAGCAGAGAAGTGGAAGATAGGGACAGTGCCAGAGGGTAGCCTGGCAAAAGAGAACAGGTTCTGAAAGTTTAGGTAAACTGTGCAAAACTCATCACTTTATGTACTTTCAGCCTAAAATCTCTGTCCCTCTGAAATTTCTAGGGTTCTGCAAAAAATCCCCCTTTAAATATAGGCGGGCATTTGTGTGCATGTTATACAGATCAGTGTGAACAGGGAGGTGGCCGTCTAAAAATGGGACATGATGACTTTTCATGTAGATGCTAAATAAGAATGTGACAGCACAGGGCAAAGTATTAAATTACTTGGTTGTTTTTGAGGATAGTTCCACTTAAAATATGCAATGTGTACCTCTTTACCTTACTGCCCATACTAGGTCTGCTACTGCTGCAATGGCATCAATCTCCAAAAAGTACTGAACATATTTTTTTAAAAAAATCTTTCAAGAGGAGCTTGAAATTGGGTCAGATTTCATTCTCAGCCATTGATCACTAAATCTACTGTAGCCTTTTTTCTCTTGGGCTACTCAAGGGGAGGAAGGGCAAAGGGAGTGATCCACACTCAGGGCTGTGGGGTAAGGAGTAATGGATGAGGAGGGAATCCACACCCCTGACCTGCTCCTTATATATACAGGTAAATAAATAGGATTTTCAATACTTTAGAGCAGCCAGCAGACCTGCTTTGTAGGTGAATGGAAATACTGCTGGCATTTCATAATAAATAAAAAACTAACCCAAACCAAAGCAAGTCAAACAGTCTCTCCATTCTAAGGATTTTATCCCCTTTACAATACTCATTTGGCAGCATTTGCCCTGACAGTGACTTGTGCTGATAAACACTGGGAGATGCTTGGAGATGTCTCCTATTCATCTAGAGACACGGAAAAAGAATCTATATGAACAACTGCTGCTCTAAAACATCTACCTTTGGTTGCAGCATGATGCCCCAACTCAGCCTATGTGCCTCTGTTCTAGAAAAATATTCCCATTTTTATCAAAAACAAGGGCTGGGAATCCATAAATCTGGGCTGAGATCATGCTATGTCCAGTCCTCTCATCCTAGTCTTCTGCCCTGTTGCCTGCAGTGCCACCTCCCTCCTGCCTGCCCCACAGGTTTCCCTCAGCCCAGAAGGAAAGAGGGTTGTCCTCCCCACACTGCCTCTGCCTGGCCTCTGGCCTGCACGGAGGGAGGTGGTATCTAGTAAGTTTATTAGCAAGAACAGAAAACAGCTTTTAATGAGCAATGAGACCAAAAGGCATCCCCACATGGCCAGGTGGGGCTGTCATTTCCAGTGAAGTGTGGGATGACACCTACAAAGGGGTTGGTACCTGCCTGCTCCTAGTCCTCTGCTGAGTGCTGCCTACTCGAGAGCAGGGCCCTCTTCTCTTTTTTGCAGTTGTTTTCTGGTGGACCTAATCCCTCTAAGAAGTTTTTCCCTTCGTAGTGACACAGCAAAGTACCACCCAGCCAAGTGTATCTTCACAAAGGATTTTTTGCAATAGGTGAATTTCTGTGTTATGAGAAAGAACCTCTCTGAAACAGCTAGGTCACAAATGTTTTTGGTGTGCTGTGTATGGCTTTTTTTTTTTTTTTCTTTAATTACTTTTAACTTTAGCTAACAGTTCTCTGGTAAGCATCATTAAAGCTCACCACAAAAGCTGTAGTTACCTTGTGACCTTGTGTGTTTCTCTCAATACAGAGCAATTCCTGGGAGGAATCCACAGTCCGTTGTTCAGTACAGCCTGTCTCTGGTTCTTCTCCCTCTGAGTCACAGGGCTGTGTCACCAGGAAGGTCATGGGACTGCCAAACATACCAGTGGGTGGATTTGGGGCTTCTTTCATCATAACCTCAGCTGATACCTCTTTTCCCTCAGTGACCTTCTGTGGGTTTTTACAAAATCTAAGCCATATGCAGTGTTGGCATATAACCATCCAGTCGATATTTAGGTTCCTGGGAAGCATCCCTTCCATGTGGATGTCACCAAGTTCCATATCCACAGATCAGTTTCCATAGTAACTAATGTTATTCAATGAGAGGGGGGAAATCAGAGGATTTTGAAAGGCGAAGACTAGCACTGGAGGGGAGTAAGTGGAACAAACAGCATGTACAGTGGCTAGGAACACACCACAGGTTTTATGATGTGTGTTTTAGGGAGACTTGCATGGTTTGTGAACCGTTCCTTTCCTCATGAGATGTGCCAAAAGCTTGGTGGTGCAAAATAAAATGGTGCTTCACAGTAGCACACTCTTACAAATCCTGTGTCAGCTCATATTTATTCACGCACTTGTGAGCACATGGAGACGAGGAAAACGAGCTTTATTCCCTGTCTCAAAGAGAATTGTCATGGCAGTATTTTGGAGAAGGAAACATGCATTCTTTTGATACTCCTGCCTCATCTCTGCTGCAACAATGGAAAAGTGGAAAAGAACGGGACTCAGGCAGAACCACTTTTTAGCTTCTCACTTATTCTTGCTGTCATAAATGCCACCTTCAGTGGGTATGAAATGATGGTGCTGCTAACATATTCTTACATATGGTGGTCAGAGTCACTACTACTGATACATTGCTGCTTGAGCTGTGGGATCTGATGAACAGAAGTGTTTTCCTTCAGCCATGTGGTATAACTCAGGGAACAAATATATTGGTTAAAAATATATCTGAAATTAATTTATTATGTGAATCTAGAATCTTGCACATTGCAGATTGTATGGCGTGACATATATTCCTCTGGAAAGCAAATGTCCAGAATGTTAATTCTGCAGAAATAGTTATTCAAAAGTCAAGAACGATCAGTTCAAAAAGCCATAGGAAACTCTGCATTCATGCATTTGTACAAGTGTACCTGTTAAACATGCATATGGCAATGCCTTGTCCTAGGACTCAGTAGGCTAGGTAGAGGCAAAACCACATAAAGGAAGATTCGTGTCACCCAAGCTTAGCTGGGTGAAGAAAGTTGTCTGAGTTAGTTCTCTTGGCTCCATCTTTAATTAGTGGATAGTAACAGATGTCTCCTGTTGGTGACTCACCCCATCTATTTTAGGTTGCTCATTAGAGGTTCCTGTTTCTGTTCCTTTACTAAGAGGGAAACTAGTGGATTATTAGATTTAAACAGCCAAAGGCTGGTGAGGTGAAGCCCACCTAGAGGTGTGCATCCCGTGACGGTCAAAGGGCGGTAACTCTGCAGAGAAAGAAGTTTGGCTCTCCTGCTCTTATCCCCATCCACAAAATGGACTGTTTGTTGTCACTGGGGCACAGCACGGGCTTTGTTCTTAGAGTAGTGCATTTCACCCTCCAGGTTAGGGTAATTGCACCAACCCTCTCTGTTAAGGATGTCACCTGTCCCTGCTAACCCTAAACTGGTCCTGGGTACCATCTGAGACAGTGCTGTGAGGTGTTGGCCTGAATCATGCAACATAACCACAGGGATAGTTTGACAGTGTGGAAAAACCCCAGGAGAAGATCCATGACACAGCATTGTTTACTAGTGGAGGCGTAGCTAGAGAGTCAAACCCAGGACCCCATGACATAGAAAGGCACAGTGACCGGTGTGACATTATGTCTGGTAGATAGAGAGATGACTAAGAAATTTGCTTTAAGTTGGGCAGCTCATGTGACGGCTGTGACAGAATTAAAAAAGCAAATCCACACGGGTGGTGAAGATCTGGGGCAGGCAGAGAGCACAGCTATTCCGGGCCCTGGTGAGGCTGACAGACGCACGCAGCATTTCTTGGCAATATGCTCAGGAGCGGAAGCTTCGTGCTTGGTTCAGAGGTACAGCCACTTCTTGCCTCCACAGCCAAAGCAGGTAGGAGTAGCTGAGCAGGGAACGTCACACAACTCCAGCTCCCCGTTTACATGGTCCATCTCTTTCTGCAGCAACGTTCAGCAGGAGGAACCAAAACCTCCTGAAGGAAAGGCGAGGTGAGGAGAAGCTAAATATGCTTCAGGGCTGCAGATGAGAGAAGCACTTTGCTCTCTGTGCAGTTTTCCAAGCTGATTCATGTTACCGGGGCACAAAGGTGAGTGACTGAGCAGGAGTTACCATCCCTCAGCACCTCTGAGCCCTTCTGTACCAGAGGGAAAGAAGAAAGACAGCTGCCAAGAGGTGAGCGCCCTGAAGAATGCCGGGGATTGGGCAAGCTGCATGGCACCGTGTCCTGACGGCAGAAGAAACCAGAATGCAGCCCACAGAGCGCTGCAGCTGCCTGGCTTTATTGCATTTTGCCCTGTGATAAAGAAATTACACAGACTACAGCTGAACACGGAAAATGTGATTCATCCGGTCTCCAAGTACTGAGCCCCGCATCCATCACGTCCGAAGCGTGCAGCGGAAGCCGAGGCGAGGCGCAGTCTCCGGGGAGCAGTCTGCGAGGCTCCATCTCTTCCCGGTCTTTCTCCCTTCTTCCTAAACACAGGTGACAGGACCTTGTTCGTGCTAAAAAGACATGGGGGGGAGGGGGGGGGGGAGTTTTGTGCTGTGGGAGTGACCGGAGGCTCTGCCAGTGAGCAGCCAGTCGCGCCGTGTGACTTCCCCATGGTGTCGGTGCCTCTGACGCCCGGGCAAACCCTCAGCGTCTTCACCTTCCTCTGCCTTGGGCTGCCACCGCCTGCCAGTGCCACAGGACAACGTGGATGCCTACAGGAGTGCCTCAGCCTGGACCTTTTGATGAAAATAAGTCATTGTGTTCCATGTACTGAAGCGCTGATGAGAGCAGATGGAGCACGGCACATGTACGGGGGAAACAGTGACTTCCTTTACTCCTGCAGATAAAAGTAACGTCCTGTATGCAAAGGTGCAAAGGTTTCCTTTAGTAACATCGCTGTGGTTAAGCCTGTAGTCCAAAAGAGTAAGCTGAAGCTACTGGAGTTCAATTTGCATCCCAAATGTGCACAATTGAAAGTGTTAATTATTTCATTGAAAATGGAGGAGCCACAGCCAAAGCATATATGTTACTCCACTTGTAGCTCAGGCAGAGCAGTAGGATATAGGACAGGATATGCAGCAGCTGGTGTAGTATTCAGAAAATGAATGATCCATCTTATCCACCAGCACTCTCAATTTACAATAGCC
Source organism: Vidua macroura (assembly GCF_024509145.1). Lineage (NCBI taxonomy): Eukaryota > Metazoa > Chordata > Aves > Passeriformes > Viduidae > Vidua > Vidua macroura. The sequence continues at coordinate 68,788,392 of NC_071573.1, read as the reverse complement.
ACACAAGTTTGAAGACTGCAGGAAAAATCCTGTAGGGCTTTGCATTCCTTACCAGAGTCAGAAAAAGCTTTAAAACTGGGATAAGAGAGACAGCGAAGAACAGAGTAATTGTAGTAGAAGCTTTAGTATTTGAAATTTTTCATTCATATTGGAATCATTACCCAATTTTGTTGTCACAGAAGCCTCAGGATCCATCAAGGACTCAGAGCTTTTAGGTTCAATTAAGACACCATAATTTCACGTGATCCCACAAGAAATATTGTTCGGACGTGAAGGAAGAGACAGCACACAATCATGTTAGCACAAATTCATTTTACACCTGCCTGTTAGCCAAGCTGTCAATGTGCCATTCATAACCTTCCCCAGCACAAGGTGACATTGCTGTACCAAGCTTCAGCGAGGATTTACCTAAAGCAGGATTACTCTGCCTTTGGGCAAGTCTGAGGTTGTAATCTGCCCCCTGCCCTCAGATATTGTCATAGTAAAATGTATGGAAGTATAAGACTCTGCTGCAATTTTCCTCTTACATTCTAACCCCAGTCATGTTCTATCACCTGCTTTTTGGGAGCAATTTGCCTGACAGGTGGGACAAGTCAGGGACATATGCGGCAATCCTGATCTCTCTCAATGCAACATCCAGTGATGAAGCCTGAACTGCGGCAGGGGACTGTAAGATGTATGTTCTACTCTGCTTGCTTTGTTATGGCAGGAGGTAGCCAGGGACAGAGAGGTGGTGGCAAACAGTGTGGAAACAGGTGATAAGCAGTTTGAGAAATGCATGCGCTCTGTGAATATTGCACACAACAAATGCAGCATCCCCACAGATCAGCAGCAACTCCTGAAGCCAGAGCTGTGGGATTCACACTCAACCATGAGCCCATGCTCTGAGTCTCAGGAGAGTGAGTGGTGCTGAAGAACTGAAGTCTGGGGTGGGTTTTATGCCTTTCTTTAGAAGAGCAAAATCCCATTTCTAGCTATGCATCAGCCTCTTATGCTTTTGGGAAAATTGCTTAAAGGCACATTTTTCAAAATAATAAATTGGAAACTTCCTTTGATGCAACTTCCATGAGTGTCTGTGATTAGCTCCCAGAAGCTGGATCATGAGAAGGTATTTTAACTGTGTCTGATAGCAGGGCACTGGAGAATGTCTCAAATTAGTGAGGACAATGCCTGAACACAGGTAATTGCCTTTTTGCTCTCCATGATTTGGTTTCCATGGGAAGGAATACTTCATGTTAGGAGGGTGAGACTGCTTGCTCTGCTGAGCTTTCCATCATCTGGACCAACCCCAGTTTAGCCCCTCTCTGATGAGAGTAAAATACCTACTGATGCTGGCAGAACATCACAACAGAAAAGTGAGCTTCTGCTAGGGCATTCAGGATTAGTTTAAGGAAAGCTGCTCACAAGAAAGTGGAGAGAGAGACACGCAGAAACATTCAATATTTTAGTTATACAGTCTGGTTGGGGGTGTTTAAATGCATTCAGGGATTAACACTTTAACACTGTCCACCCAAACGCAGAGTATCACCCTACTAAAATTTGCAAAAGTGTATGTAAATATTGAAAGTGGAAGATTAAAGAGAGGATATTGGAAGTAGAAACCTTGAATAAGTAAAATAGTTTTATAACTTGTTACTGTTATTTTGACCTTTCAATATGTTTTCCTAAGTTTTATTATGAGGCAGTGTTATGTTTGGAAAGGAGGTGTATGACCTGTGAGGTAGTGTTCAATGGGAAAGATTGCATAAGCAGTGAGGAAACAGCTAGGTTCCTTTTCTACATTGGGTAGGGTAAATTAAATTACAATTTACTATTCTGGTTTCCTAACAAATTTTGCTTCCCATGGCCCAGCATGCACATACACATATGCAGAGCAGCCATGAAGTTTTAAGTTTGTGCTATTCTGAAGGAAGAATGCCCAAATCTTTTTTTTTTTAATTAAAAAAAATCCCAAATCCTTATGACTTCTTTTACTTCTTTTTTACTTTACAAAGCAGAAGACTGGGGAAGTGTGCTGATTATGGCTGGGGTAAAGTTAACTTTCTTCACAATATGGGGCTGTGTTTTGGATTTGTGCTGAAAACAGGCTTGATAATACAGAGATGTTTTTGGTTTTGCTGAGCAGGGTTACACAGAGCCAAGGCCTTTTCTGCTTTTCTTGCTGCCATGCTGGCATGGAAGTTGGGAGTGAAGGGGAGGTTGGAAGCAGAAACAGCTGGGACAAGTGACCCCAACCAACCAAAGAGATATTCCAGACTATATGACATCATGTTCATTGCATACATGAATTATTATTTATTACATAAATAATAATTATATAAAATGGAGGGAATAAGGAAGCAGAGGGGGACATTTGAAGTGATGATGACTTGCCACGTCACTGGTACGTGTGATGGGGTCCTGCTCTCCTGGAGATGGCTGAACACCTGCTTGCCCATGGAAAGAAGTGAATTAATCCCTTGTTTTGCTTTGGTGGCACACACAGCTTTTGCTTTCCCTATTAAACTGCTTTCATCTCAACCCGTGAGTTTTCCAGCTTTTATCCTTCTGACTCTCTCCCTGATCCTGCTGGCAGGGTAGTGAGCGAGCAGCTGTGTGGGGCTTGGCTGCTGGATGTGCTGAAACCACAACAAGATGCAATCACTGACATTCTTGTCAAGCAGCACCACCAGGTGACCCCTTTAGCCTCTGAGCTTGAATCTTTTCTCATGTTTGGTCAAAGTACTACTGTTGTCTTTGCAAGAAGTACCTACTGCTGATGGTGTTTTTTGGCTGTAGGTCTGTATTGGATTTTCCTCAGGGATGGTGAAGATCATTAGAAGATTAGTGGTCTCTTTTCTTGATGGCAGCATCACAGGCAGTGCCTTCAGTGTTGCCCTGTCCTAGCAAGAGCAATCCTCAGGAGCTACGGATTTGCTTGTAGGTGGGTATCCTTCATGTACTCACAAACTGAGGAGTGTATCCCTTTCTATTATCTTTCTTTCTGAACCAAAACTAACTCAAAAACTAAAATGGGACTGCTCTCTAACTTGCCAGAGCCGTCATGCTCACATTGCAGCTTATTGTCCAGAATAGTTCATTGTAAGTATGATATTCAAGAAAGTGAAGTCTGTTCTTGGCGTAGGAAGTCCCCTGCTGCTGTTATTTCTAATTAACTTGTTATAATCTTTGTGGATGATCAAGCTTTTTATGTTTCTTCAGTTTTATGTTACAGTCCCTATTGCTTGTGAGTAGCATTAATAGATTCCATTGTGCTTCTTTCTAATTTTACCAGAGCTGATGATCTGACTCTCTCTGTTCCTCTGTGTTGACATATACATTTTTCTTGCATAGCTATTAGGACAAAGAGTACTCTTCTGAGATTAATTCTTTCAATCAAATTAGAAAATAGTTGTCTACTAGCTCCTTGTCCAGTCTGAATGGCAGCAGTGAGTACAGTAATACCCAGTATAGAGCCACTAAGACATAGTTTTTGTGTAGACATGTATTTCTTATAAGCAAAGGAATCGAAGAAGTTCAAGCTGTGTGTTTCTCTGGACTTGCCATGAAAGGGCTGTGCTTTGTGGTGTGTTCCTTCACCTTTTTCCCTGAAACATTAAAAAAAATTAGTTTGGTTTGAGATTGCAGACTGATTATCTCCTTCGGATGCTGTAAAGATCAGCCCCATTAGCACCTTCCACTGAGCTCATTTTTCTACAGTGCTTTCCACTTAAAGTCTGCAGGTAACCTTGCACCGTTCTGTGTGAAAGCAGTAGTAAAAATTTCTTTCTTCTAATAAAAAAAAAATTGTTTTGATCCAGACTTCACAGAAATGCAGATTCACACAGGGGTCAATAGTGATGATAATCGTAGGTAATGGTTTTCATTAACCATTACTTAAGACTTTGCATCAGCAGCTCTGCTAAAATGAAAGTTCTTCAGATTAGTGACCAAGATGTTGTATCCTTTATCCCTGTGCATCTCTTAAATGATGTGATGAACCAGTTCTCTGGTTGTACATGTGTACTCGTGGTCCCAGAAGCACATCCCCTGCTGCAGGCAGGGAGTCCAGGATCTTGCCATCAGACTTTCCTTCTCCCCTTGCTTGTGTAATGCTTCTTCCTAGCCTTGAGATGGGGGGGTGTGCTCCTCCTGCCCTTGTTTCTGCAAACTTCTTGGTGATGTGCGGCGTGGGTTTTCGCTCTCCCCGGCTGCACGCAGCTCTTGGGAGCCCGGCTGTGGCGTAGCTTCCACGTGCTGCTGGGGTTTGCTGCCGCGGGTTCCCGGACACGGCTCCGTGTCTCAGGCGCGTGGGCTGGCCAGCCTCTGTTACTGTGCGCTAGGGATCCGGCAAAGAGGTAAGGAATTTGTCCATTTACTCCGTGCTTGGCAGGAACAGTTTATTGGTCACACGTGGCGCGGTTTGATGGAAAGACGCGACCGCTCCCGGCACTCGCATGGGAGAAAATGGCGCCTGACTGCCGGCGGGATAGGGTTTTATGGAGGGGCGGGGCGAGAGGATCCACGGCCTGCCGGCCAATAGGGGCGGCTGCCGTGGCGGTGACGCCAGCAACAGCGACCAACCAGAGAACCCCGCAGGGGCGGGCACCGAGCCGCGGGCTGAGCGGGATCATGTGGCTTGGGGTGGCCAGCATGGGGTTTCCCGGGGCCGGATGGCAGGGTGGTTACAGGAGCGGCACAGGGGTAAGGATCCGGCAGCAGGCAGCATGGGGGCAGAAACCACGGGGGGGAACAACACGGGGGAAACGCGGGATTACAGAACTTGACTTATTTTAACATAAATTAAAAACCCTAATCTAAACCCAAACTCCGGGATGCAACAGTGATGCTCTAGTAATTAATTATCAGAGCCTTTCTGAGGTAAGGGTCTGCCAGAGTGAGATAGGGCATGGTAGAAGTCTCTTGCCCCAAGGGTGTCTGGCTGCAGCTGGGGGATGAGGCAATGTCCTGCCAGGGTGGCATGGCGATAGGTAGTCATCCATTAAGGAGAAGTTACACAGGCAGGGAGGAGAGGATGGCACATATCACCTTGTGCTGTCTCCAGAAATGCCACATCTCTATAGTCACGGAGATGCAGTTTATGGAATGTCACATGTCTGTGGAAAATAATCTGGGCTATGAAAGCCTGAGAAAAAAGAATCCTCTCTGTAAGCGCAAGAGTCTCTTGTGTGTCTTATTTGAAATTGAGTACCTTTTCATGTTTGTGTTTTCCTTTGTTTTCTTACTAAGAGCACATAAAGGCATTGACAATGAGTAAGTGGAATTTAATTACAGGATCCTTACTCCAGTCAGAACATCTTGCAAATAAATTAATGAATTTCTCTACGATTCTCTGAGGCAGAGAGACATTGTTAATATTACCCTTTGCAGATATCTTGCTTTTGTTTTGACATGTTTTCCACACACGAAGGATGGCAATATGCTCACAATCAATGCACTCCTATTTTGGTTGGGAAAAAATGGGATGGGAAAGGAGGAATAGCAGGTAAGCACCAAACAAAAGAACCTCTTCATGAGGAGATGTGATCTTTCCTTTATAATGTGAGGCATCTGCACAGCTTGTCTGAACAGCAGCCTGCCTACCACTGATCCTTTGCAAACCAGGGGGAACCTTCCCTCCACAGTCACAGAGGCTCAGGAGCCTCCACAGCTTAACCCTATGTTAGCTACCAGTCTGTGAACATAGAGTTTTGAAAATGGTTTGTAAAAGTCCCTCTGAGAAGGCTAACTGCTCAGAGGACCTCTCTAGTCATCTCAGACCTTTCCAAGGGCTCAACAGCAAGCCATGCTTGCTGTTCCCAGTAAAGACGTCTTGTACAGTGGTGGCCAGCATGTGCTACTCAAAGAGGCAGCGCTCTGGGGCCACATGGCTATTTTTATAACATGGACAAACATTGTTCCTCTAAACAACCTAAACTGTGGGGGAATCAAAGTGTTTTAGAGCTTCCTGTCCCAAAAGCTTGAGAGTGTCTCAAATGGCTGAACTCTGTGGTTTCTGAGTCTGTCTGCACAGTCTGGTGTTAGTCTCCAAGAACTTTCCAAAAACATCCTTGGAAAACAGCAAGAAGAGGCTGATGCCAGGACTTTAGCATTTTCAAAAGTCTACCCAGGAAAAAAATAAAGCCGAAACCATTCTAACAATGAAATTCTACACACAGATTTCCATGACTCAGGAGTACAACTTGCTAAATACTAATAGTGATTTGTTTAGTATCCAAAAATTCATCATACGCTTCCATCCGAGCCCCAAAGAGCATTCAGCCAAGTGATATGATGAAATTTTGTGTGTACAGTTGCAATCCTACTCCTTGACAACACTTGAAAACAATGAAAAGCTTCATCCATACAAATACCATGTGAGAGCATGAACTCGCTCGGGGAGAAGTGCACCGCGATCAGACTGACCCTCTGGGGGGCTTGGATAAAGCAGATGTGGAAATCCCAGCCTGGAAAGGACTTGGGAGGTCACTACAGTCAAGTCCTTATGCTTGCAGGAAGTTGTGTCCCAAATCTCATCCCAGTTCCATCTTCAAGCTAACTAGGGCATTTGTCCTTCTTCCACACCGGTTTTGGAAACATTTAGATCTGACATTAAAGTTGCTTCTTGTATTTGCAACCATGTATCTTCATGCATTCCAGGTAAATAAGTGATGAAGCAACACACCTTATGACTCATTTATCCTTCTCTTTATATACAAGCTTAGAACGTCTGTAACTGCAAAAGGGAAAAACACACTCAACAAAAGTATAATATAAAATGTGGAGATGGAATTTAATGTAGGTTAGGTTATAGTTTAGGCTTACCAGAGTCTTCCAAATCACTCCTTTGCAGAGTGAATTTGTATGAATTAGAAAAATGGATGAAGGTGCCAGCTACATAGCCTGTTTCTATTTTATGACTAAATTTTAGAATCATTCCTGTTGTGGTCGTCTGACAAATGTTCTGCCCTCCCCAGATGTCATGTGCACATCACCAAAAAGCTTTCCAGACAATACTGATGCTCATGTGCAAAATCGTCTGGAGATCTCAGGGTCCCAAGGTACCTTCAAATAAAGAATAGGAGTAGGGGTATAAGCTGAATAAACCATGTGTGCACACGTTTAGACCCAAGGAGAAAGAATGGAGAGTGTGTGTAGATTCAGAGCATGTACAGCAGCCCAGCCAAAAATGTAGTCAGCTTCTGGATTTATTGCATGTAACAGCATCAAAATACACCCAACCTGAATGCAGCCTCCCCTATTTCTTTTGACACATTGGAAAGGTCAGTGTGAGCAATACTCTCCAAAGGCATTTGAAAGAAAGCCCCATTTGAGAAAAATTAACAGTCTGAAGCACTGATTTTTAAACTTTTCTTCTCATGACCTTGTTCTGTTGTGGCCTCAAGTGGCAGTGGCACTGGCACGAGTGCTTCCAAGCTCACGGCTCCAAGAGAGGGAACTGTTGACCTGGAAACACCGTCTGGCCAGCAGCTCTGAGGCAACCCCCTTGCTTATTATTTGTTTGTACTGCAGGGAGGCCTAGAGAGATGCTGCAGGGCTGGGTGCCAGCAGGGTGCCTGGCAGTCGATGACAAAGAGGGGAGAAGTGGCTTGGTGGCTGCAGCAGGACCAGTAGGCTTAGGCTCCTGAGGCCTGGGGGACAGGCACTGTGGCAGGGGGTGCTCGAGGGAGCAGCAGGGAAGGACATCCTGGGTTGCTCAGGGGCTTTTGTGGGCACTTCCTTTCACAGCAGATGTACGGCAGGGCAGGAAAAATTTATGTATTTGCTAGAAGAGCTTTGCAATTATTGAGCAACACTGGGAGAATTATGCTATGACAGGAATTCCTCCAAATGACCAACATATTACAGTTTGCTTATTCGATTCAGAGCCCAGAAAATAATTGGTCTTTTTTTTTCCCCCTAGCCTGTCTGCATTTCAACAGCTTCACAGCAAGGTTGTTTTCAATTACAAAGAAGTGTAGGAAAGTAGTGGACATGACCAGGGACATTTTGCTAGAAAGCAGTCTTAATACTCATGTAAAACACTACCAGTACTCATAGGTCCAGACTGCTGCTTCCCAAAATTTGCTCTAGCACAATACATACTTTATATAACACATTCTACTTTAAATGAAAATTATCAGACCAAAATAAACCCTAATAATTTTTTTCCAATAACTTTTTCTTGGGTGGGTAGAGACTCAGCAATGAGATGAATGGTGCATACAAAGTGAAAATGGATTCTCAAGAAGATGTAGGAAACCTGAGAAATGATCATGCTGAAAAAGGTGTAGGAGAAATAACAGACAGGCAAAGGTTGAACTGGACCTGAGCCTGTAGTATAAAGCATCTTTACAAAGCTGACTCTAAGTTTCAGTTTAGGTTTCAGATGTGAAGCCTAAAAAGCATAACAGCAGATCAGATTTCAGAAGGGAAAAAATAATTTGCAGATATTTGAATAGTATTGTCAGAGGAACTGGGAAACTAATTCTTTGACTATTCCTTAACTACAGAAAACACGCAAGGAAAAAGGAAGATTATTCAGGGATAAGCAAGATGAAAGCTACAAAAGAAATATATAAACTGAGTTTCATGAGGAATGTTTTGGCAGAATGCTTGATAGAGATGGAGTGATCTATGCAGAAGCTGATCAGGCCTTAGGTGGCTCCTGTAGTCATGATGAATTTGTCTCTTGGTGTCTGACACCTGACCAAGATGAAACATGAGAGATCTTACAAGAAGTGAGTATGGGCATGGGCCAGGACTGGGAGACGAGCCGACCTCACATCACCACAAAAGTACCTTTCTCTGTCATGTTCCTGTTCGACATGCCATTTGATGCAGGAGAAGAATGAGATTGTAAAAATTAAGTGCATGGGATAAAGTAATGCCAGAAGGATGTGAAATGCTGGAACTAAGACTGAATAAGGAGAAACAGCTGACAAAATATGTTGTTGTCTACTGTGATAAGAAGTTCCCTGCACAGGATGTGCCACATGAAGATGTGCAAAATCATCAGGAACCATGGTTCCTATAAAGGAAACAAAACAGGAAATGTCATGAATCATCAGCAAACAGGCTGTGGACAGGTTACATGGCTTGATCCTGAACGAAATTAATAATTCAGCAAGGTTGGGAAAAAAGAGACTTAATTAGCACCATAACATTATGACACAAGCTTGGGAAATACAGGCTGAAAATTGAGGCTGATCATCTGTGCTCAGCCACAAGATGTGTGTGAGAGAGAAGCTACACTGCCACTGTGTGGGATGCCTCATTAAACAAACAGTCCCAGACACCAATTAAGAGTATATAGAAACAGATACCAAGGAGGCAAGCATGCTTGGAGACTTGGGATAAGTTGACTTGTGCAGAATAAGCAGTGACAATCTCTCCACAGGAAACTATTTCACTGGCATCCCATCTGTAATCCTCAACTAATTACCCACTTGTTTGCATCTCTGATTCATATTAAAATTCCTTTTGCCCATTTATTATGTATTATTAGTATAGTTTAGCGGAACTTGAATGTTGGAGATAAAGGCAGCACTGGGGTTTTTGGTCAAGATGAGCCAACCCAGTAGTACCCATTTCAGAGAAAGAAAAAAAAAGGAAGAGAACCAGTGTGACAGAAATCCCACAGGCTGACATAATTATCAAGTTCCAATTAAAGCAATAGAAATGGATAAAAGTGAACTGGTGTTTCAAAATAATGGGCCTTATATGTGCCTTTATCCCCTTTCTCTAAAAATCTCAATATCACTCAGTTTTCATCCATAGCTGAATAGGCATTATTCAGTGATTCTTTGCACTTGATACAGTATAATTCAGTTAGCTGTTGCTTTTTGTAGTGAGTCACCTTATAATAAATAGGGTGCCTTAGCTGCTAGACAGCTCTTTCCTTTATTATAGCAGTGACCTCTAGCGTACAGCTCTCAGTATCTAGACCTAGCAACTCCAGCTTGCAGAGCAAGGCCATTTTCCATCTCATGGGAAGGAAGCAGCCTTACAAAGTGATCTTTCTGTTTATTTTGGATTTCTTTCAAAGAAAAAAAACCAAAAAAACAACACTCCCTTGAGACTTTAATAGTCCATAAAGTCAGGCTACATCAGCACGCTGGATCTGTGGCTGCCCAGCCTTCATGCCCTAAAACATTTTCATTTTGGAGTGGCTCAGGAAGCAATTCTGCAGCCTGTAGCACTGCCTGTGCTGTTATTTTATATTTTGACAAGGCAGATTACCTGCGCATGAATTTTTTTTTGTTAGAAAACTAAATGTCAGATGCATTTTAGGGCAGGACACACTAATCTAGTGCCTAGTAGGTAAAGTCAGCTGGGATTTCTTGAAATGAAATGTGCTAATGATTTGTAAGATGAATTACGTTTAATTTGTTTCTGCTGTAGAAATTCCAGGGGAATCACTGGGACACACAGCAATAATCTTCCTCTAGCTTTGAGCTCTGTCTTTGATGGAGGCCAACACAGGATGTTTCACCACTTGTATTCCTATAGGAATACTGTGGATTTCATTGTGTGATGCTGCTTCTTCCCAGACAGAGAGGATGGAGGTTGCCCTGTTCCACTGTAGGTGCATGAAGGGAGCCCTCTCACACAAGCCAGTTACCTGCCAGACATCCCTCCAGGGACCACTGAGGGCTGCCAAAGAACTGAATCTTTTATTCCTCTCCCTGGAGAGACCTACAGACACCTCAGCCTTATTTCCCCTGGAGGCAGAACTGGATGCTGCTTGGAGAGGAGCTTGCCCATGGCAAGTGATGGGCACCAGGGATCTCTCCAGGCTTCACTCCTGCCTATAGAGGGGCTGGGATATGAAATTGGGGAGGCAGGAATGGACTCTTATGCCCACAAAATTGTCCTGAGATTTGCCCCAGGCAAAATGAATCCTGTCATCCAAGGTGTGATGGTATATTTCACCTTCTGGTGGTCTGGCACCACAGGCCACTTCTGGTCTCCCATAACCAAATCTCTTTGACTGCATTTTCATATTCAGGGACTATTGATAATTATCAATACTAATTTAAATTAAGGACATAAATCACCATGTCAGGAAAACAACTCTTCCTAAAACCACAATTTTATTTCAATCTATCCACTTTGACAGACATTTCCATTTAGTAGTTATGGATGTTTCAATATAATTGATAAAAAGAAGCCGTAATTCAAGTAATGAAGAGGTGAAGGGTGGCTGGTGGGGTTTATTTACCATCATAAATAACCTGACCTCACCTGTACATTGCTTTCTAGATGGTGAAGTTACAGAAAATCATGGAGGAAGGGGTCAGGAGCTTTCAGGAAAGTGAAGAAAACACATTTTAATAGTGTTGGCTTCCTGCTGCAAAACATCCAGCCTTACTGCTGAAGTGTTCCAAAAATAGACAAGCTTGCTCATTAGCCTTGTGAGCATTTAAATAGGAGAGGGATCGTTACCCAAATTACATCCCTTAAAAAGGACTTTCACACCGGGGTAAACTTAAAAAAGAACATTTACGCAAAAAGCAATTTTCTTTGCCTGCAATCTTCTGTATTCCCCTAACTCTCGTTGGAATAAAAAACTTCCTCCCTTTCCAGCCCAATTCTCTTTTTTTCTTAATCCAGCTGTGAAATCATAAAGCTCAGTGTTTATGACAATAGTTAGCTACCATGGAAACAGCTATGTCGTCACAAATTTAGCCTTACGATATGACCTCCCTGACTGCAGGAACAGTCAAAAAGGAAGATATGTTAGAAAGAGACCTTGTTTAACCAAAAATGTCTATTTAAAATCCTTTTGCACAGCACACTCAGCAGCTCTTTAATAAGAGGACCTTTGATACAAACTGTGTACCTCATTACATACTGCTTTATTATGCCTTTTGAATTGCTTTGAATGTCACTTTTGAATACGAGGTGTCCTTTTATTGTTGAACATTTTGAATTCCCAGTGTCCTAATGCAGCACTGTGGTGATTTCTACAACTTCAGATCATTGCCCTTCTGAGCAGTTTACTGTACCCTGTGGTTTTGCTTGTTTTCTTCTTTTCAAACTAAAAAAAAAAGAAAACAAAAAAAAACTAAAAGCAAAAGAAAATTCTATTCTTGAGCAGATGTTGGAGGGAATCTGTTGGGATTCTGGGACACCTCCTGCTGCCACGCTGTGTGTGCAGTCCTCTCATCATCATTGTACAGAAGAAGGATCTTTTGTGCATTGGTGTAGCCAGATATATAAAATTTGATGGGCATCTGCCACGCCTTGCTGTGGTGTCCCCTGCCTCCAAGTGAGACAACCTAGGCCTGTACATGTGCCCAGGGGTTTCTAATTGTGCTGGCTAAACTAAACAGCAAAGTGCCTGGTGAAAGACAAGAGCAGCGTGACCCTCACTACAGAGAAATAGACACAGAATTTGGCAGCTGAAGCCATAAACAGTTTAGTCCTCCTGTGTTCTTGCTCACTGAGCCCATGAGACACTTCCCTGCAGACCTCTTGCTCCAGTGAATGAACCCATCTGCTTTTGCCATGCAAGCCCAGTGGCTTTGGGGAGCTGTGGAGCATTGGGGAGTTCCAAGGGGCTTTCTGGTCCCCAGCATCTGCAGGAGACAGCTGTGGGAGGAGGCTACAGCATAGCAGAGCCTTCCCCCTGAAGACCGGAATAAATCTTTCAGAACATCCACAGGACACCTTTTGGGAAAAAAATTGAAGCCCTGAATTTAGGAAAAGGATTACCAATTTCTCCTCAGCATTTCAAAACAACTCACCATTTCTGCAGGAGGCAGTGTCCAACTCCAGCAGAGGACAGGGGGACATTCTGAAGTGTCACATTGTGGGAAGGTCCCTCTGCACCTCTCTTTGCTGATGTATTACTTTGGATATCCACCCAAAATAAATTTACATTATTTTCAACACATTAGCTGTGTTATAAACAAAGGAAAAAATAACGCTTCTATGAGCAAGATGAGTAACATTTTTAAAGTGCCTATAGTTCTGAGCAAGGAAATCCTTCTAAGGATACCTGTGTTGAAAATGCTCATTAAGATAATTACCCTGAATGAAGTGTGGGAAGTGCTATCAGAGGGACAACAGGGCAAAGTTCCTGTGGGTAGGAAGAGGAGGGAGCCTGGTTAGCACAAGCTGCAGGAGCTGTCAGAGCTGTGCTGCTGCATGAAACTGTGGTGTGCCCACAGTAGCTGCAGCCAGGAGCACAGACCTGCTTGGACAATACAGCATGTCCCATCTATTTCCATCAGTTTTGGAAATTATGCACAGTTTCTTAGAAGTACATGTAATTTCATCTTTGCTTTCTCTGTTTTTGCTCTGCTTGTTATTTTGTCCTCAATAAATGGATGGAGGTGTGGACTGTGCAATTGTAGAAATAATCTTCTAGACCTCACTGATTTCTTTGGGTATCTTGCTACCTCTTCTGAACACAGTTTCACCTCCTTCAATTGTCAAATTATTTTAAATGCCTTTTTTTTTAATTTCTCTCTAAGGATTTCCTCCAGCTTTTTTTTTTTTTTCTTTTTTTTTTTTTCTTTTTTTTGTCAGTTGTGACAGAAGGATGCCCCACAGATAAATGCTGTGCTCACACTTGTGGCAGTCTACCTCAGGAAAAGGTAGCTCAGAGCTCCTGTATGACTCAGGATCCACTCTTATCTGAGGCTGGGCTGGGCTGTGCAAAAACAGCATCCCTACTTTCTGTGTTTATGCAACTGATGTTTCCCTTAGATAGGAAGCATTTCACATTTGTCTTCTTAAATCTCAGTTTCATTGCACTCTATTTCTTCAACTTACCTAGCTCACACTAGGTAAAGCTCTTCTCCAAATTGCAATACTGACTTGATGGTGAACATTGTTCTCTCTCTTTGGTGACTGCAGAGGAACATTTACCTCAAGAAGGCTCTTAACCCTAAATAACCTTCATGTGTCAGACTGCCCCAGTGTCTTCCATACTTGAGTACTGTAGAGCCACCAGACATTCCCACACTGCTCCTTCAGCCTCACACCTATCCCATTTTGGGGTGCCTTGTCAGCTGTGAGTGCCTTCTTTTAACATGTTGCTTTCTCGCCCTCTGGTGCTAAGCAAAACATGAAAGGCTCTGTCCTTTTGGTTGCTGGCTGTGGCTTGCAAAATGCAGATGTACAGTAAATGACAAGCCTGGCGAGGGGTGTTGAAAGGAAGCAGTGGTGGGACGCATTCCAGTTTAAGGAGAAATAGTGTGGGCGTGGTGCAGCACTGAGAGAAAATTGGATAGAAAATGAAACTGGGGAGTGGAAATCTATTTTTAACAGGGCTTTGAAAATCTGGCTGGGGCCAGGCCCTGTCTGAAATGATGTAGAGCCATAACTATTTCCTGGGGCTTGCATTTTCCATAAGGGAGAACATCTGATAGCAGAGCAAGAGGTCTGCTCTTTCTGAGTACATCCAGTGAAAGCCTTATTCTTATGGGAGAAAACAGAGGACACTTGTTACCCTGCACACAGCACAGATGTCTGGCTATTCTTCATGCTAGGTGAGATCTTCTGGGCCTGAAGGGAAAATGAGAGCTCAGATGGTGAGAGATGCATCCCTTTGTAGTAGAGAAGTGACAGCATCTCAGCCAGGCAGACATTGCACTTGATGAAGAATTTCCAGGAGAGAGATATGCATAAAAAGGTGATGCATGTAGTTACTATATCCACCAAGTTTATAACAAAAAAACACACTTTTGTTTCTACACTCAGTAATCCTTGTGCTCTGTGTTTTTTGAGGGTGCTCACAGGAGGAAAAGCTGCGGGTGTTGAAAGCAGATCTCTGTACAGTTCCAAGGTGGGGTTCCCTGGAAGTCAGGAGGGGTACTGGGGAGCATCTCTGCTGCTTGCACACTGCTGCTGCCCTGGGCACCCTATGTGCCCCTTCCAGCTGAAGGACAGTAGATCCTTCTTGCATATGAGTCACGTGACTTGCTTAGACCCCTCTTTCTGAGAAAACAAAATGCACCCAAAGAATAGTTTTTATCCACTGAGGACAAATGAAGGGTGGATAGCCTTAGATGTGTATTTGGAACAGACATGTGCCTTGTTTGAAATTGAAGACCTGCAAAAAAACCCCAAAAAAACCCTACAGTCAGCTGCATCTGGTCTGACAAATTACAGCCCTGAGCCTTCCCAGTGGAGGATCCAAGTCCCAGCAGGCAAGATCTGTTGGTCACTGCAGTGGTACTCGAAGATAAAACCCCACAGTAGGGTCAGAGGAAATGGTTCAGCAGTAGCTCCAGTGGGTCACCACTGCCCTGCAGGCACCAGCAGAGCATTTAGCTGCAAACCATCTCTCCCCAGTGCCAGGCACTCAACAGCTGTGCACTGTTGCTGAGAGCATCACTAAGTCTTTGAGGAATTTTGCTTCCAGGCCTCGGAGCAGCGGCTGGTGCGCTCAGCTGGGAGCTGGTGAGCTGGCTGTGGGAGCTGGTTGGCAAAGGCTGTGCCTGCAACAGCCCATGCTGATCCAGAACTGCAGGTCACCCTTCAATAGGAACAAACCTCACCCTACAGTGCTTTGGGAGGCCATTTCCACTGAAGTACAGCCCCCTGAAACCAAACCCCAAACTTCCTGCCTGGCATGAGTGATTTGGCTGCTGACACCACAGGTATCTGCACCCAGGTGTCCTGCTGGTGTCTGAGAGGAGCATGGCCTGTTGAAGGAGCAGTGTCAAGAGCTACTCTAGGCAGCCTCCTCGTAGGGGTGCCAGTGGCAGATGGTGCCATTCCCTGGGGCCAGGCTCTGGCTTCCTGCTGCAGCCTCAGCAAGGACTGACTGCAGGCGAGGTGGATGCTGGTGCCACCCTCGGGGGAACTGGGCTGCTCTCACAGCCCTGAGGGGTTTGTAGAGTCCTGAGGTCACTTGCTATCAGCTTAAGTGGTGGGAGGGTCTGGTTTGCCTACAGTGAAGGAAATGCAAATATGGTCTGCAAACTGAGTTCTGAGGGTGTCCAGATAAAAGCGAGCAGCATCCAGTTTTCATGCGGGCTACTGAATACAACATATTCAGTCTGGACACAGAAACTTCTCACAGCAGAATGGCAACCCTTCTGATAGTCACTGGCATTTTCTGCCTCTGGAGAGGCAGTGAAGTTGGCCTAGAGGCTGTAGAGGAGCACACAGCAAACAGGCAGCAGCAAAACAGCAAACCATTATGTGCACTTTGGGAGAGCAACTTGATTTCTTTTTTTCACTGTTTTATTTTTTCCCCTCCTTTTCTTCTTTTCGTTCACCTGAGCAATAGCTACTATTATTATAGCTATATAATATCTACTATCAGTTTAGCTATACTGTGCAACACATCCATAGTAGTGCTGTGCATATGTATGCACACAGAAATCTTCTGTTTCTGGTGTGGTTAGTTAGCCTCCCTTGGAAACACACCTTTTACTGCTGTCTTAAGCTGTGTATGAAAATTCCTTCCTTCCTTCCTTCCTTCCTTCCTTCCTTCCTTCCTTCCTTCCTTCCTTCCTTCCTTCCTTCCTTCCTTCCTTCCTTCCTTCCTTCCTTCCTTCCTTCCTTCCTTCCTTCCTTCCTTCCTTCCTTCCTTCCTTCCTTCCTTCCTTCCTTCCTTCCTTCCTTCCTTCCTTCCTTCCTTCCTTCCTTCCTTCCTTCCTTCCTTCCTTCCTTCCTTCCTTCCTTCCTTCCTTCCTTCCTTCCCTTCCTTCCTTCCTTCCTTCCTTCCTTCCTTCCTTCCTTCCTTCCTTCCTTCCTTCCTTCCTTCCTTCCTTCCTTCCTTCCTTCCTTCCTTCCTTCCTTCCTTCCTTCCTTCCTTCCTTCCTTCCTTCCTTCTCTTCCTTCCTTCCTTCCTTCCTTCCTTCCTTCCTTCCTTCCTTCCTTCCTTCCTTCCTTCCTTCCTTCCTTCCTTCCTTCCTTCCTTCCTTCCTTCCTTCCTTCCTTCCTTCCTTCCTTCCTTCCTTCCTTCCTTCCTTCCTTCCTTCCTTCCTTCCTTCCTTCCTTCCTTCCTTCCTTCCTTTCCTTCCTTCCTTCCTTCCTTCCTTCCTTCCTTCCTTCCTTCCTTCCTTCCTTCCTTCCTTCCTTCCTTCCTTCCTTCCTTCCTTCCTTCCTTCCTTCCTTCCTTCCTTCCTTCCTTCCTTCCTTCCTTCCTTCCTTCCTTCCTTCCTTCCTTCCTTCCTTCCTTCCTTCCTTCCTTCCTTCCTTCCTTCCTTCCTTCCTTCCTTCCTTCCTTCCTTCCTCTTCCTTCCTTCCTTCCTTCTCCTTCCTTCCTTCCTTCCTTCCTTCCTTCCTTCCTTCCTTCCTTCCTTCCTTCTCTCCCTCCCTCCCTCCTTCCTCATGCTGAATCCAACAAGAGGAGAAACAGGAAAGAAGCTGCATTGCTGATAATCCAAGGCAAATTCAGGCAGGAGAAGGAGTCTCTCAAGTTGAAGTGCATTCCTTATCTCCACATGCCTGAATGTCTACAATCCCTCACACCCAGGAGGGAAGCAGTGCCCTTTTTTATAAAACATCCTGCATTTTGGGAAGAAGGTGGTCCTGACAGGTCATTCTAAATCCAGAGTGCACCTACTGGCTTGGACCTGAATGCCAGATGCCTCTCAGGTGAATGTTAACACAGAACTCTTTTTTTATGTCACCTTCTTATTTGTGAGGGGAGAATCATGTCCCTGCTTATCAGCTGCCAGCTGGTAAAATGGTGCTGTTGTAGCCTTTCAGCAGGGCAGTTTCAGTCTGTGTGCATGCAGTCCATCCACTGTGCTCCTCAGAGTACTCCCACCACAGCCAGAAGCCAGTGCTGCACTATTGCTCTTTACAGAGACAAAAGCTCTGGCTGGGGAAAGTGCACCATCAGGAGAGCTTCAGCTAAGGAATACCAGGGTGTCTAAAAGCCATCGAGGTGCATAACTATGAAGCATCAGGCTGAAGAATTGCAATACCCTTCAGTCTTCAAAGAAATGTTTACCCTCAAAGACATTTTTCCTGAGCAAATATTCAATTAAGCCATCAGGGAATTCTTTTAAATTCATATCTGGGCACCAGCGGCAGCAGATGCTGCAGCTACAGAAAGTGAGTACTGCCTGGTTTTCTACAAAATGCAAGCTGATGGAGGGAGCTGCCATCACTCAGAGCCACCTCCAGCACCCAGACTTCAGGTCCTTGGGGTCACCCTGGTGTGTAGCCTGGTCACATGTAGCTCTCCAGACAGCCTGCAGTGGTAGTGGTGTACTGGAGGTAGGAAATGTTAGGAGGATTTGGCTCATCAGAAAGAGTTTCTTGAGGGGAAAGGAAATGGAGATCCACTGTAGAACTTTGTCATCTATAATTGGATTTTCCCTTAGGTCTAACTAAAAATAAATTAGCTAATAGTATATTCAATTAATTTTGCCAAATTTGAGCAATTCTTTTAATTAGGAGACAAGAACTTAATCTCACACAAACCAGACAATTTCCAAAGGCTGGCACAAGAGTATGCCACCTGAGCGTGTCTGTAGGAATTGCTGTGACATGAGGAACACACACACAAACTTATGCAGAAAATATAATTACATGCAAGTAGTGGAGACAGCAGTGCAGTGTGAGCTATTTAACCTTGAGGAAGTGCCATGTGAGGCTGGGAGGACAGGTATTGTGGAGCTTTGCATTCTTTTAGTGAGAGACTGTCTTTTAATGAGAGACTGTGCTATGATAAAATCAGAATTTCATTTTAGTGCTAAGGCTGGGCCCATTAACCGAGTGTCCTTACACACAGACGGGTGAGTAGAAGAGGGACTGCAGCTTTCACAGTCATGTTGCTGAGAAGTGTGTTTGTACTTTAGCCAGTGCTGCAGGAATTTTATTTACTAGGCTTGGGAGGAAGCAGGAGGGGAGAGACCTGGTGTGGTCGTGGCTTTATTGAGATTATAGGGCAATGGCACTGGTTGCAGGCAGAAATTTCAGGATACAGAAAGGCATTGGGATCCTTTTGCCTTTCTCTCAGCACACCCCAGCAAGAAAGGCCTTGTGGGGACAGACACAGAAACTCCACAGCTGTAAAAATCCCTCTTTTCATGCCAGGCACCATATATTTGTACAATATCAGACTTTGGAAAAGAGGGTGTTTAATTCTGATAGCTAGCTACTCCTCCTTGCTATCTTACTGACAGTACAAACAGACTGCTTCCCATTTTTTATTAAAGTAACTGTTAACCCACTGGCAGGTTAACAGAACTGTGTGTGGGATTATAAATGATAAAATCTGACAAAAAATTCTTTTAACCTATTTTACAAAATAATTTTTCATATATTACGCATTTATTTCCATTTCTGTCTGTTGTGTTGCTCAATAAAAGAAGCCAATTTAGTATTTCCTTCTCTCTTCTGTTATTAGAAAATCTGAACTAGGGAATATATTGAAGAGAGGAATGAATGTTTCCCAGCTGAATCCAGCTGGATGGACAAAAATCTGCTTCTTTCTGAATGCTCCCTTACATAGATTCTGAAATATTAGGTATAAAAACACTCAAAGTACTTCAGGGTACTGCACTAGTAAAAAAACAAAAACAAAAACAAAAAACAAACCAAAAAAACCCCACCTCTTCCAAAAATCACAAAAATATCCACCACCAAACAAAAAACATTCTCCCTGCCCCCCAAAAAACCCAACAAACCAAAAACAAAAGAAAAAATAAAAGAAAAAATTAAAAAGGAAATCCAGTATTTCATTCTTCATGAGTTTCCATAAAACCAGAGCATTTCAGAGGATTTGAAACCATCGTTCTCCACCAGCTTACATGACAAATCATGTGTGATGTCAAGTCCAGAAAATTATCAGGAGTCTTGTGATCTTTGGTGTTTTTTCCTTACAGTCTCAGTTTGTGTGACTAAACAATTCCTTGGCAAACTTGGCTTTCAGTTTTGGAAAAAGTTTGTAGCCCTTTGGCTGCAGAGCTAACCTCAGGGACCAGAAGTCTAGAGACTGAGGAAACAGAAAAATAATAAAAATGTTCATTTATAAAAATCATGTGATTTTCAAAACAACTTTATGAGTTCTGAGATTTGTGTCATGATTGCTGAGTGTGTTAATTTAGGAGTATCAGCTCACATTTGGGAGGATGAGCTCTTTCTTCCTTGTGTGTCAACATGGCATCACTCCTTGTGCTGGGGACAGGTATGGATACTCAGTTGATCCTCCTAGGAATTATGGCTCTGGGCCCAAATCTTTAGTTTTTTCCAGGCAAATTGTGGAATTTTGTTGTTCTTTTGTGGCAGAGAGCTGGTGTCCTGCAACCCCAGATGAAAATGTGGGTGGGGGTATCTACCCAGCTGCTGCCCATTCATTTTGATCAGAGGTCATGCCTTGGCCCAGCATTGTTATGGAGTGAAATTTGGATAGTTTTTCAGATGAAAGAAATTGGGCTTTTTTTACTGTGTATTTTTTCTGCAACACTGTGCTGTTTGATGTGATTTCTGAAAGGCAGCTGCTGCTGCAGAACCCAAACCTTTTCTGTCTGACTGTTGGGAAGAGGGAGGACAGAGGACTCCCACCCAAAAGCCCACAGAGATAACCAGTAGTGTTATATCACAAAATATCTCCTAAGTCTCAAGTTTTTTTCTTTTGAAACTCCAGTGATGGCCACTGTAGAGACTCATCTGTAGCTGCTGTGGCACATTACAGTTGTGTTTAAATTAAATGTATTTCTATTCTTTGTGGTAAGCACATTTCTCTCTCTCTCAGGATTTTTATTGAGGTGCACAGAGAGAAATGAAAGAGGAAACAATTTCTATTTCTGCTCTATGTTTTTCTCTTGTGGAATGTGTTTGGAGAATTGTTTACCTGGAGTGAGCTCTTGGTTGGATCATGGTGGATTGTTTGGGCCTGAGAGCCAATCAGATCCACCTGTGTCTGGGCTCTGGAGAACAGGGTCACGAGTTGTGAGTTAGTTAGATATGATAGTTAGAGAAAGTAGCATGTAGTATTTAGTATCCTCTTTTATATAGCATATTAATGTATTATAACATAATTATAATAAAGCAATAATTCAGCCTTCTGAAATGGAATTAGACATCATCATTCTTCCCATTGGGTTCGCCGACATCTACAACAATTCTTAGCCAAATTAACACGTGGCTGTCTAAATCTTTTCCCAAATCGCTACTGGTTGGAGGAGCAGCCTGTTTTAGTAACCTATTTCCACTCTGGAAAGCGTTCATTCATTATTAATATTTCTTGTCTCACAACAAATTTTGCTTACACCTTCCTCTTTACTTACTCAGCTTTTGAAAAATGTCTCTGGGGCAAATACCATAATAATTCCCTGCTTCCCTTTGACAGTACAAAGTAAACTGTTAAATAAAAGGTAGCATATACTTTTTTTCTCTTAATTGTCCTGGCTCCTGCTTGGCACTGGCAGCTGTCCGAAGCCCTGGTTTGTGTCCTGGGCACCCTCCGTGTGGACACTGCGGCACTGCCCGACGGAGCTCCGGAGCTGCCTCCCCCTCTGCTCCGGCACTGTGGCTCCACGACTTTTCCCGGCCTTTCCCTGCGAGCAGCGCAGCTACAGGCTGCCTGGAGGTGGGCAGAGAAAGGGCAGCCCATAGCCCAGCACTGATAGCTTGTGAGCTGGCACACTCCCAGTATTACCCTTGTAAAAAGCACACTTTCACCCCCTGCCATTCATGGGGTGAACCAACAGTTGCTCAGGCAGCAGCCAAATTGCTTTTCCCTCGGATGAAAGTGTTCCCAGCGAGGCTCCCTCCGCCGCGGGCAGTGCAGGAGCGACCGTCCGCGCGCCAGCCGTCCTGCCCTTCTTCATTAGGCGAGGAATTAGTGATCTCCCTGCAAATCCTGCTGCTAACCTTCCCGGCCGAATGCTGTTCATACTTCCCGTGAGATGCCTCGCAGTGCGATGGAAAAATCATCGCTCTGGGAGTTCTGGCTGCTGAGACACCATGCTTCAAAGTGGGCAGGGAAGGGCAGGGTTTACCTGGCCCAGCGCTGCCTTTTCCTCTTCCACCTGCCAATGCTCAGCGTGCGGCATTGCACAGAGCAGAGCCACTTTTGGAAAAGTCGCTTTGCAAAAGCTCCAGCTTATGACCCAAATTCTCAGTCCCCATTAGGTGACACTAGAACTGTCGTTGCTATAAAAAGAAATCTTCAGTGGTTGCCTCCCAGAGCTGTAGCCGTCCAGGAATATCACAGCAAAGCCACTTTCACATTTTCTGTGGGTTTTTTCCCTGATTATCGGGATATAGGCTTCTCCACAGCTTGACACTTCCAAAATGGCGAGATAACCCAAGTGGCGAGAAATGCAGGATCTGCTGGACTTGCTGATGGGTGTGGGGCAATTACTCTCTCCTATCTCCCACCATATATTCTACTTTCTGCAGAAATAAGGATTTCTTTAATGTATAAGACCTTGGCAGGACACAAAGGGGACTGTGAAACATTCAGTCTTTCCCCACTACAAAAGTCAGCCCAAACTCCCCTCCTGTCCCTCTGTAAAGGAGAATAATGATTGTGAAACAGTGTGTGTTGCCACCCACACTTAGACAAAGCAGACAGCCTCAGGAACAAGGGCTTTTAGTCTCCTGCCAGCCTCACCAAGGCAGCTGTCTACAAGAGCCTGGGCAAAACCAGGAGACAATCAGGCCAAAGCCCTGATCTCCAAATGCCCATGGCCAGTGGAGAGACACCCCTGAACAGCCTCCCTTGTGGCTGCTGGGCATGCAGGTACCCATGTTGGCCTGGTTCATCGCTTCTCCATATTTTCTTTTATTAAACCTACAATTCCTCCCTCAATTTCAAGAAAGGCTGGCTTACCTAATCAACAGTAAGCCAAAAAACCCTCAACCCACGAAGCAGTGACCAGCTCCTTTGTAATCACCGTCTCTGGCAAAGGCCAGCCTGTGCTGAGGGTGGCAGGAGTTGACAATGGGGATGGAGGCACTCAGGCCATCCCATGGGGTACTTCTGCTTTGGGCTGCTGGGTAGCAGCTAGTCTTGGCTGGGGATGGCATCTGAGTTCGTAGAAAATCTGCATAAGCTTTTGTTCTGTTATGGTTTTTCCAATACGTGTTGCTCTGACTCTGACTGTGAACAAGAGCATTCTACCAGCAGGTTTCTAAATTACTGATGTGTCCTAAGTAAAAGGAGGAGCAATAAAAACCCAAACAAAGAAGATAAGATCCAGATATGCTTCTATTCCTCGTTTCTTACCTCCCACCCTTTATAAGGAAAAGATCACTTAGAGGAAAAAGCACAGCACCTGGAGATAAGCTGCAGATTAGCTGATCCCTTATTTTGTTGCGCTGCTGATGTGCATAATCCATGCTGGGAACAAGGAGTCACTTGTGAGAATTGGAGGCTGAGGGAACCTGGACCACAGGAAGCCCCTCACCCTGCACAGTGTTGTTCCCTGGAATTCACAGTAGCAGGAGCTCGATCAGAGATTGAGTGTGAGCCAAAGTACAAAAAGAAGATAAAAAAGCTGATAGAGAAAAGGAGAAGCCCAATGCAAAAGAAGATACAACAAGTCCTGTAGCCTGCACAAGAGAAGATGAATGTGGGAGTTCCTTATAGCCTACAAATAAATGTCTGGGATACATTCAGAGAAGGCTTAAAGGGTCATTATTTAAAAGGAACAAGGTAGTCAAGCAGTTGAACTTCAGATTCAGGCAGGCTGGGGATATGCATTGGACTTGTTTGCACAGAAGAAGGGGTTCTTCAAATCCAGACTGGACAGTCTGCAGAGAGAAATGCTGTAGGTCAGTAGGACCTCAGTTCTGGAGCTATCTGGCTCAAAATAAAGCTCTGTGTTGGGTGAGGCTGAAAATAAAGATCTCAGCGATTTTAAATTATAGGTCAAGTGACAGGGCCTAAATCAGGAGGGATTCCCTTTGTTACCTCCCTTTGTTATCTCCCTTTGTTTATCATCAGGCCTTGATGGGACTCAATTAGTCCAAGCATTTAAGAAGAACTTCTGCATTTCTCTCTCAAAGGGTTAGAAGTTACCCGTCCTAAATGGCTTTTTGTGCTGCTGAGTGCCTCAGCTTTGATTTCATCCAATCAAGATTGAACTAATCTGATACTCCTTGTAGTTTTCTCCAATTTTCTGTGCTCATCAGGTCAGGCTCCAGCCCTAAATACTTAGGCACAAACTTTTATGCACATCAAATGGTCCCTCTGTGCAACTGCACTGGTCAGATGAAAGCACATCCCGAAGTCTTTGAAGAACTGAGGCCTGGGGTCCTGGAGGGAAGGTACTCTCAGCTTGTAATACCAGTTAAATATTGGACACTCCTGTGGCATGGTGAAAATACTAACAACTGCTGTTCAGTATTATTTTTTGCATTGGGTGCATTTTTTCTAAACATTTTATAGCAGCACTGATATTCAGGAGAACTGCAAAAGCTGTTTATTTTCTGAGTGCAGTAGTTTATGCTGTCAGAAGGAAAGGAAGGAGGGAGAATAAAGGCAGGTATTTTCAACAGCAGTAATCGCTACTGTGACAGACATCTGCAGAAGGCAAAGGGAGAACTGAGGCACTGCTGTGCTGAGGACTGCTCTAGCCACCAACAGCAACACTGGTTGCTGGGGATTTGCTCTGATTTCAGGACAGGCTTACACAGGTTTCGCATCCTATCAGGCCTCTCATGCCACTGGCCTCCCCCTTTCCTTATGTGACTGCTGATTTTAGGTCTCAAGTTGTTGTTTTAAGAGAGAGGGACAAACCAGGTTTTCTTTAAGCCCAGTTTGTTTTAAAGAAGTATCCATTGGATGCTCTGAATGGTTTGTCAACTTTGGAAAGGCAAGCAAAGATATTCTGCTGGTCCAGATTTCCATGCCATGGCAACTCTGTTTGCAGGACCCCAGGCAGACATTTTGAAGGTGTACTTGGTATTTTCAAGAGACCTACAAAGGGCTGACAGTCATGTAGACACAGTCTCGGTGTGCAGTTGAAGACAAAAGTTGGCAACTGCCAGACGACTATAAAACTGATTGAATAAAGTGATTTTTAATGATAGTAATTTCCTGATTTAATGCATAATAGGCAACTGCATTCTGGATCCTGTTAGCAGAAGGTACATGGAAAAATGACTAGGTACATTTTAGACCCAGAGGCTGTCTCTCCACTGTAATAAAACAGAGCAGAGATCATTACCTGGCCCTGAGGGCTGCAGGCACAGCACTGCTCGTATCTGTACTAGTAAATTCACTTCCCCCCAAAACTGGATTAGTGTCTGTGCCCTAGCTACTGCAAAGGGTGCCAGACCCATGCTGATCCCTGACTGTCTGGGAGAGTGTGAGCAGCTGGAGGTCCAGCATCACTGAGGAAAAGTTAAGCTTGGTTCATTGCTTTGAAGATGCCTGAAGACTCTGTGGGCTGTGCATGGAGCTGAGGTGTTACAATCCATACATGAGCTGCTAATTTAGATGGTGCGACCACCCTGCCTGAAGTGGTGTGTCTTTTTGTCCTCCCCTCCAGCCTCCTCTCCACCTGGGCAAAGTTCAGGCTGCCCATACATGTGTATGAGCAACGCGGATGCTAAGTGAGACTTTGCTGAGATTTTAATTGACAGTTGAGCTTTACCCTTCTGTACCACTGCAATTACATCCTCTGGGCCATGTCTGTGGGAGTGCATTTGCCCATGGCAAAGGTCTGGAGCGTGAGTTCTGCAGTGCACTTAATGTCACCTTCCCGCTGCTGCCATAACACAGGCTGGGTGTCAGGCAGTGCCGCTCATCCATGCGTGCGCACCCCGGGCTGTCTCCCAGCACACTGCGACCTTGCCTTGAAAAGGATACATAACTCAGGGAAGCATTTTTGCCTCAGTTCTCCATTGTTTTTGTCAGGATCCAACTGCAGTTGGGGCAGGACTATGTCCTCTGAAAAGTTTTGAATTAGTCTGAGTCCGTTGTGGGGAAGAACTTCTGGAGGGTGGGAAAACCTCACAAGTACAGATTAGATATGAGCTTTTTCCTGTTGTGTTTCTGTGTCGGTATAGAAACTCCACAGCATTATTTGCAGTCGTTTCCTTTATCTGCCTGATGGCTTTCAGAGAGGAAATTTGCCTGTGTTTTGACACAGCAGTAAGAGTTACTGTGTGAAACTGGACAAGACTATTGGAGGAACAATGCAAGCTCCCTACAACAACTGTTCTAAATATCCTACTTCCAAACAGCATACTTCAGGGAACATCTGCCATTGTCTGCAGTTGCAACAGCATCTCAAATAAGCAGTTACTAAATACCACCTTTCATATTTTCATAAGAAAAAAAATCCAGTTGCCAGTTTATCTGGCAGTTTACCTGGGTCTCTCAACAAAAACCACTTGGGACTTCTTTTCTGTTGAATGTAGCTTAAGTATGTGGAAAGAGAAGCCAGAGCATTCATTTCTTCTGTTCAGAGTGAATGAGCAATGTGAGCATATTCAACATCTTCAGAACAGTGAATCAGAATAGTGACAATGAATGAATCCTCCGTGCTCAGAGTGAGTCTCTTTTAATTTTTTTTTTTTTGTTGAAAGGAAGAAGCTGGTAGAAGGTGCTATGCTGAGCAGAGCTGCCAGGTCAATGCTTGCTGGTGGCTGATTTCTTCTGTGACTTCACTCTGGGCACTGCCAAAGGGCCATCCTCTCTCAATGCCCCTCATATAATGCAGGGAACCAAAAGCACTTTTCAAAGTCATGAGGATCATGGGCTGGTCCTGACAGCCTATGCCATGCTAATGGCTCTCCTGTGGTGCCAGCCCCAGAAGCTCAGAGAGAAGGCCAGAAGGGACTGTGAGGTCATCTGAGCGTGTCTAAGCATCAAGTTTTACACCGTACTGGTCACCTAAGCTTTGGGAACAATTACTTCTTTCATTCAAGTAGTTGTGCCAGAGAGATGCCTAGACAGAAAACTCACACTTGTGTCATCAGATGTCACCCCAAGATCCCAGCATGGTCACCAGAGACAAAAAGGTACAGAGATACTCAAACAGATGCAATTCATTTCAGCCTGAAGATGAAGTGTCCATTCGAAGAAATGATCTGCATCATGAAAGTACCTGTGGTTCTCCAGAAACAGAAAGGGTTCCTAGTTGACACATACCTGTCCCCATTGGTGGACACTTAAGGGAATCTCACCTAAAACAAAGGCAGAGAACTGCCACATGCCTCCATATATTGTGTTGTAGTTCATTCTGTTAAATACAAGAATTTGTCTGGCTTGAGGTTCCCATTGTTGTGTCTTCTTATCCCTCTCTTTCTTTACTTAAAGGGACTTTTGGTACCTTGGTAGTCTTTCCTCAGAGAGTCTCTCTGGAGCATAGATAAACATACATGACCTGTTAGTCTTATGAGAAAAAAAAATCCCAGCCTTTTTCCCTTAAAATTAACCTTTTCCTTTTCATGCCTGAAGATGCCCACAGAAGGGGGATGTTGCCATCACTGAAGCTGGTTTACAGTTTTGGTGAGACAGGCTCTGAGGCAGGCACATCCAACCTTCGGATGTCTGGATAAGGTCCCAGATGAACTGGATTCCCCAGGAAATGTCGGTTACTGCTTGTTTCTGAACTCATTTAGGTGAGCAAATATGTATTTGACTGAAATAAAAAACCAAGCCATTGCTGTAATTTTTTCACCCTGATATTAAACAAGTGTTTAATTTAAAAAAAATAATCTGACAGATGGCAGGGCTGTACTTAATGCAAGACTGAGCATTTCTCCAGTGAATTTAAGGTGGTCTGAATGAGATCTAAAAAGGCGAGGGGTAGACGGATAGATGCATTATTGAAAATATATAAAAGAAAACCCTAATATCTTTCTTGCTTTAAATTACACTGGGAAGGATTTCTTCCTTTTTCCTAATTTGCCATGCCTGGCTTATTCAGAAGCCTCCTGGGAGTCTGCCCAGGTACTCCAGGGTATCCTACCTCTGGTAACTGGTCATCAGGAATGGTAGGATGAGGTATTAGGTGCAGTGCCTGCACCCCTTAGCCATAGCTGGTCTCCTAGGCAGGACACCAGAGCAGTGATGAAGGGACACCTGCCTCATAGATGATCTGGCTCCAGCAGCACTAAAGCTTCTGTTTCTCTCTTCCATTTAGATTTCCCTTGTTTTGCTTTCTGCCACTGCATTGTCCCACTTGGAGTTAGCACCATGTCCCCCACCACGTGAGGAAACAGAATTTTAATGAGGCAAAAAAACATAAGGTGACATCTTTGAGGTGCAACTTTTGCAGAATAGATATGGAGAGTTTTGTAGCTATCAAGAGGACACATTTATAGAAAATAAAAATGAAATAATCCTTTAAGCAAAACAGTACTGACAACCTTGGATCCCAGACACATAATTCTCTTATTTGAACTGTCCTGTGGGCTTTTCTGGATTGGAAATGCCTGATTCAGGTGCAATTATTCACCAGGAGACTTCTGCCTTAACCCCTTCCTGTTTTTTTTTTTTTTTTTCCTATCCTTCCCCTTCTACCCACATAGCAAATGAGACTTGGGCAAGTCACCTGTTGATTCCTTCCTGCCATCTCTTCTCTTTCATCCTGGTGGTGAGGGTGAACACGTTATTTGGACCGAAGCATTGGGATAAAATAAATGGACATAGTTGTGCAACAGAGGCACTTGTTTGCTTTTCCCCTGATTATTTACAGGGAATTCTGCAGTAGGCATGCAAGAGCAAGGATAACTATACAATTGTTGAGGGGGACAACCCAACACAACTCAGCTGCATTTTCCTGCAAGTTGGGCAAGCTTGCAATCCCTCTTTTGAGTTGATGTGGGGTTTTGATTGGATGTTTGTAGATTTTGATGCTTTTTCTCTAAAGGAAAATGAAGAAAAAAACAAGTGTGAATGCTTAAACTGAGTTTCCCATATGTTTTGCACTTTGATACAAATACACTGAGTGGAGATTCTTAAGTAGAAAAATAAAAAAATTTCATGCCCTTCATTTCCATACCCTTGTCATAAAGAGGTATGGGGGTTTTTTTCTCTTGGATAATTCACTGTTTTGTAGACCCTGAAAGACATAGCCTGAGGGCTGGGACAAGAACTCTCTTATGCCCTTTCCAAAATCTTCCCATTCAAGCATCTGAACATGGGCTGTAACCATCTTTGTGAACCCTGGACCCTGGCCAGATCTGCTGTGCCCACCCAGCATTTGCTCTTTGGACTTTCCACCACTAGTTCCCCAGCTTCTGCTATTTTTAATGTACCTGTCAAATGAAGGAATAAATCCTTTCAGCCCTGAAACTTGGAGCAGCTTCCTTGTATGCAGGTGGAGGGATGTGGTGGTGACCTTCTTCATTCATGAGGAGAAAGAAGTGGAGATGATGCCACCAGCAGGGAGGAGAGGAGCAGGCGCAGCCTTCCTTCCCCTCTCTAAGCTGTTTCACTTCCTGAGACAGTTGGCATGAAAAATGGGCACCAGATCTGGCCAGTGCCCTACAACTTATGTGTGTTTCTGGGTCTGTAGAGAGCATAATATACTTTTCCTGTAGACCAAAGAGATGAGTTTGTGTTTTGGTGCCAAAATAAATCCGGACATAGCAATGTGAATGCATTAGTATTTATGTGGGATTTTTTTTTTTTTTAAAGGTTATTAAAGTATGTACTGAGAATAAAATAAAATTTTAAAAAAAGCCCCAACTGATGGCTTGGGAAAAAATATAACTCTTTTTTTGTGTCTCTCCCATGCCTTACCCTCAAGGAAGTTTTGGGTAGGACATTGACTAGGACCTTATTTTCATTTCCATCAGGAATGTTTTTCAGCTGGCACACAAACTACATGTGTAAATAGTTCAGGAGTTTGAGAAGCTGCTTTACTATTTCCTCCTATAACTAACAATGGAAACCCTTTGAGAACTGTACAAGCCTCAGTGGACATTCACATGTCTCCTGACACGCAGGATTAGCTGCCCTGCTCAAATATTTATCCTGATGGCGCTTCTCCCTGAGGAGCAGCTGTCTGCCTGCTCTGCAAAGCAGCCCAGCTGTGGGGGAGAAAGATAGGGGAGGCCAGAGCTGCCAGCACTGGGGTTCCCACAGAGCTGGGCTATGAGCAGAAAAGCTGATCTGCAAATACGGTTTGGGCTGATCTGAGTTTATTCTGTCACAGTGAATTCAGCATCAAACTGAAAAAAGCAGAGCCACCGCACTGTGTGCAGAATCGGCCAATTCCAGCGTGTAATAGGTTAGCTCAGTGCAGTTGAGCTTCTTTGCCTTGCTCAGTGGGTCCCCAATTTGTCTTCATTTTTATTCCTTCACTTTGGCTTGCGTTTTGCAGCCTGTGCCTTTCTGGATTGATTGCACAGAGCCTGCCCCACAGAGCTAGGCAGGGCACAGACTGATCCTGTTCAGTGTGTACAGATATTTTCAAATGATATGTTGTGCCTGGCTCTCAGTGGCCACGGCATGGAGGTTGGCCAGCTCGCTGTCCCACTGGTGGCCGCAGGGCAGACACGTGCGTGGCCGCCCCCGAGTCTCTGCCGAGAGTGTCGCGGGTGGCGGTGATTGCTGCGGCGTGGGTGGCGCAGCAGAGGCACAGGGCACGAGGAAACCGAGGCAGAGGAATAAGGGAGGGACACTTGTCTGAGTCTCCAAATGTTTAATGTCGAAGTCGGGGCAGAGCAAGTGAACCCAATCTGAACCTGAAGGGGCTATTTTTATAAGGGTGGGGGGAACACGGGGAGGACACAACCTGTGACCAATAGGAGGGCATTAGGGGAGGGGTGCAGGGCAAGGGCTCCCCAATAGAATCCAACATGGGGAGGGAGCAAGCCCCACAACCCAATTCTGCCCTGAGGAAGGGATGTAAGACAGGGAACACTCTAGAACCAAAGGAGTGTATTATCTTTGACAGACAGGAGTGAGACAAGGGAACAGTGGAGGTATACAGGTGGATTGACATGTGGATTGACATACATTTGGCAGGGAGAACTGTAATAAACAACTCAGGACTGAACCATTAGGGAAGCCAAATGGGGTACAGAGACTGAACCATTACAAATTTATAACAAGGAATATTAAAACCTACTAGAGAAGAACCAACTGCAAAGTAGCAGACTACCACAATCTGTTAACCAGAGACATGTAAACTCTGGCTGTCTTTGATGACAAATATTCAACTTAAAAAATTCTGAGAATTCCTAGTTTCACATTTCAGAGATGTGTGCTTTGGAATACAAGCACTTTGTGGCATCTTTTCTGTGTTTAAGGCCTATTAGAAGAAAATAAGATACAGACAACTACCTGCATAAATCAGTTTTGAAAATGGGACCTAGTCTTAAATCTGCATGTAAATATCTTCATATATGAGGTCGCCTGTTACAGCTCAGAGAAACTTTATGAATTAGTTTGGAAGCAGAGCACAGCTGAAACAGAAACAGTGGCACACTGTGGGGAGCACGGTATAGCTGCCCTTGTACAAAGCATTTCTACCCCTCCAACAGCGACCTTGGTGTTGCACATGCTATTGCTGAAGTGATATGCAGGATATGCAGGATAAGATGCAGGATAAGATGAATTTCTGTCCCACTGGAAATACTCCCATTGTCCTGGGAGAAGTTCCTTAGTCAGCTTGTTGAGAATGTGCTGTTGTTGGTGGTGCTCCAGGAGGAGAGGTATGGAACATTTTTGAGTGCAACTTTTGTTTGAAACTCAATTTGAAGAGAAGCAAAAATGGCCCAAATTTACAAAAGCTGAGCAGCTGACCAGCAGAGAAGAGAGGAACCTCACAACAGTGCATTGGTGGTGGGCGCGTGATTCCTCTGCAAGGACCATCAGAACTCCTGGCCTCAGGCTTCCAGCTGAGGAAGCCATATCTTTGAGCATGGCTAATCCCGAGACCTGGTGCATGCCATGCTGCCTGGCAACAAACCTGCCACTCCCAGCAGGGAGATGTCTGTGCCTCGGTGTGCCCAAGTTGCCAACAATAGCAAGCAGACCTCCTAGCAAAATCCATCAGTGTTTCTGGAGCACTGTTGTTTTGAAAAAGGCAGCTTCCTTCCAAAACCCAAGTGAGCAAACAGCATGTGAGACAGGGAGAGCCAAGGACAATATGTTGTCATATAGTGCTCCTATTACTTTTTACCCTTCTCTTTATTTATTTGAATGAAGAGACACAAACTGTAGGTTTGACTGAAAGAGGAGTCTCTGCCCAAGAACAACAAAACAGGACAATGTGCAAAAACCTTCCTGCCAAAAGGTGAACCCCCAGCTCTGGTGTGGGTCTGTAGCTAACACCCAGTTATTAGGAATGACCAAACCCAACCCTGGCTTTGATGGATTTTATTGCAGTAACTCCACCAAGCCCAGTTGGGAGTATTGAAAATCCTGGCCCACAACAAGTATCAATAACTAATACCTCTGGCATTTTGTCTAAGACCTTGTATCCAGTTAGAATGCATGGTTATATCAATTTATGGGTTTATAACTCATATTTTTCCATCTCTTAAAACAATGGGTTTACATGGCATATTTCACAGACAGGAAGATGATTTTTTTGCACCGAAGAGATGTGTGCAGTATGTAGGGGTCATTGAATATACAGCTAAATTACATTTCCATTCAGGGTGGTATTAGAATGGCACCAGATAGCAGAGCAGGTTTAGTTCAGGAAATGAATGATGCTTTATGTAATCAAATCTGCAAGGGAGATTTGGAGGATGCATACAGACAAACTATTGCTGAGTCTGGACATGGCATTAAAAACATTAGTTCTTAAGTTGTGGGGGTTCGCTAAAAACCTGTAGGAGAGGAGAAGGGCAGATCACCTCCATTTATTGAAATCAGAGCCAATAGTAGCAGAGACACAAACTCCCATACTCAATAGTCAAAGCCCTGGTGCACTATTTATGCACAGGAGTTAGTGTTGCTGTCTTTGTGGTCTTATGGCTACTTATACATGCAGGGATCAGGACTGCAGGTACTGCAAGGTCCAGCCTCACTTAAGTGCATTTGTTAGGGAAAGACAGTGAAGGCTTGTTGTTGTTCTGGAGAGCCGAGTCCTACTATAGCAGGAGTGGTGCTCCTAGCAGCAGGCCCTTCTCAGGCTGAAGAGGTATGCTGATTGATTTGCACACACATGAGCATTCATCCAGCCTCCTAAAATCACATTTTAATGTGTTATATCACCAGAATGTCTTCCTCGGGGAGGAGCATTCCTCCCACTCCTTCCAAACCCAATATTTTCTATCAATCAGCTTAATTATACTCTAACCACTCTCTAAAGCTCAGATAACATGTTCTTTGGGTGATTCCAGCAAATACACCGTATAAAACCAATGGGTAATCCTACAGAAATATCTCTCTTCCATTTCCCAAGACTGGGGACAATTATTAACATCAGACCAGTCTTTGCCAGCTCACACAGAGCATTCCCAGTACTGCACTGGTCACATTCTTTATCTCTGCAATGCAAAGAGAAAAGACACATTTCAAATGAATGCTGTGTGCTCCCCTTGCAGTACTAGAAGAAGAATGGATTTGCTAGTCCTCTGGCCTTCCTCACTTCTTACAGGCTGGAGAGTGAAAGGGGTGTCTTTGGGGCTGCAAGAGAAAACTGAACCTGGAATCTCCTCAGACAGCTGGCATTGCTCATTATTATCCCTCTGAAAGGCTGAGGTTTAGCAGCCTCCACCCTTGGACGTTTTCCAGATCCAAATAGACAGAGCCATGAGTAGAGCAGTCTGATCTCAGAGGGAACCCTACTTGAGCTGGGCTTGGACTAGAGACCCCCTGGGCCCTCTTCCAGCCTCAACCGTCTTCTGATTCTATGAAAGAAGCTATGTTTTGATAGTATACAGAAGAGACTTTAGAGAAACCTGCGTGCTATGTTCATAAGCTTTCAAGGGCAAACACAAGCTTCAGTCTGCACTGCCACACACCAGAGTAACATAACAAAATGAACTGATCTGCTGCATCCACTTATCACCCAGGTACTGCCTGGACTTCATCTCAAGTTATGTGACAAACTGACTGTGTTAAAGAAAAGCAGTTTTTCAGTGTTTTACAGCTAAATGCTCAAGAGTTTGGAGGGGCAGTTCAGGGTGCATTTGTAACCACAGAGAGCATGTGGTGCTCCAAATCTAGGAGCCAAACAGAAGTGCTTGGACTGGATTTGATTCCCTACTCCCACTACTGCCTCTGTCCACGCATGGCTGCTGTGTCAGTGTGGTCTTTGGCAGCCTCCCCTAGTAACTCGTGGGCTTCAGGAGGTGCCTAAGTAAGGACAAATGTGAAAGAGAAACATTTACCAGGGCACCACCAACACCACTGCTGCAGGGCTGGAACTTTTGTCTTACCCTGAAGACCCTCACTTGTTAGCCTAAAAATCAAACACATCTCCTTGATAGTGTTAATGGGGAGAGAATTTGGAGATTTGAACAATCTTGTCCTTAAATGCGGTGACACAGCTATAAGAGGAGGTGCATACTTCAGGGAAAAGTACATTATAGTTTGGGCTTTCCCATTAGGATTCCATGGAAAGAAAGTGTTGAATATGTAGTAGCATTTTAACACTTTATAGCATCTCCTTCCCTCTTTAGAGAGGATGTATTGACTGTGAATTTTTATGCAGCGATTTGCTAGGCACAATACATTAGAAATTTTGAAGAACTCTGCTTTCTCCATCTCAAAAAATACATGTATTTGGGGCTCTGCCCTTCAGATTTCAGAAATTCCTGCAATATAGATTTAAAGACAAGTTAAAACTAATACTGCATTTCCAGCAGCAAGATTTTAAGAATCAGATGTCACCCTACCCAACCTCAATTAAATCTAGCTGAATCAGATGGATGGGATCAAACAGGACGTGAAAATCTGCATTCTAGCAGTGGGCAGAGAAAAGAAAGCCAGTTGGACATTTCAGTGTGAAGCTGGTTCAGTATGAAGAGGAGAATTTCAAGTGTGAATGCGTGTATGTGTTCGTGCATGTGCTGGGGAAAGTTGGGCTGGCAAGGGAGACAGAGGAGAGCTTTGTGTTCAGTGCTTCCTCTGACACAGCTCAGCCTGTTCCCTATCTCCCAGTTTCACTTCTGAATGTGCAGGAACATGCGGTGGCTCCTTGTTCCCACCATCTTCATCATCCCTTATACTCAACAGGTAAGTTCATTAAAAAGAAGAAAAAGATTTTCCCCTTCTTCACCTTGTCTTGGTTAAAAGTTTTTATTTGCTTTCTGACGAATTAAATTTCAGAGAAGTAAATTCCTCATAAATAATAAGGAGCCATTCCCTACTCCTGAGTAAATTTCATTTGCAGCTTATTTACTGCATCAATCATGTTTTGGTAATTTTTTTTCTCTCTGGACATTAATATGACTTGGTGGGAAGAAAAAAGTGTTAGGGAAGATTAAATTGTCACTGACCTTGCTTTTTTTTTTTTTTTCTTTCATTTTTTTTAATATAAGCAAAAATTACTATCTGATGCAGTAAGAAAGTAAACATCTTATCCATACTTATATTCCATATATACATGTATATATGTGTTTGAAAATATATATATATATATACACACACGCAGCAGTCTAGCTTCAGGCTAGTTTTACAAATGACAAAGACACCTGGGCTGTGTTATACTTTGTCTCTTATGAGACAATTTTAAGTGATAGCTTTTTCTAAAGGTATTTGTGTCAAAGGCCAATTTCATGACTTATTTACCTAATTTTGAAAATCCACTTTATGTGTATACAGTGTATTTTTCCTTTACAATTAAGATGAATGTCAACAGAATTTTCAAATGGCTGTCTCTCTCCCCTTTCTGCCTATTTAAAGCCAGACTTAGATAACCAAACATTAGTGATAATACATTACCTATTTTGCTATTTGCTTATTTATGCCATACTGACCTTGTTCAATCTTTAAAACATAAGAAAACAAACAGCACATGAAGGGTTCTTACACAATGGTCTCATTTTCTGATCTGCCCATAGGATCAGGAAAAGTATGCAAGGGGCTTGTGTGACGTGACTAGCTTTGGTATAGAAACTTGGGGAAGCACAAATTAGAAAAATATTTGACCTGTAAACTGTACAAGCAAACTTTACGTTTTCATTGTGACTTAACAGATATGTGAAGATTTTTCATGTAAGCTGAAGTTCTCAGTAATTCTGCAGTTAAAACTGTCAGATATCTGCCTGATGGTGTTTTTCTTGCTTTGTAAGAACTTTTTGGTCTCCCACCTTTCAGCTGACATCTTTCCCTAAAAAAGGAGAGAAAACTCCCTCAAGTAGAAGTTTGTAGTTTAAAGTATGTTTCAATTTGTAATACAAATTAAACATATTGGTTGAAGCACATAAGATTACTTCTTGCTACACATACCCATTTTGAAACATGATATCTGATTCAAGGCACATAACCTCATATTGCTGGCATATGGCCAAATTCCTGATGATGATGATGATAATAATAATATTCTGCTTCTAAAGAAAGAAGAAGCAAGGAACTGTTTCCTAAAGCAACTGTATTGCCTTAAATACTGCTAAATGTATAGGAACACCTGCTTGTCTTGTTTCCAGAACAATCCTTTAAGAACCTTTATATTCCAATGCACACATTCATCAAATTAACATTATGGTTTATAGGAAAGGCTTAGCTGCCTTAAAAAGTATACTTGAGTTAATTGTTTCTGTATAATTGTTGAATTTAGGTAAAAAGGATTAGAAGAAATCCTTTAACAAATGACACATTTATGAAACGATCTTCTTCATACTGCATGGAATACCCCATCACATTGTTTAACATCCATTTACTATATGAATTGCTTATGTAAATTAATATCTAGCTTAAAAATCATTCAGCCAAAGGAACTTGAAAGCTACTACTTTGGAGCTTCATTAGTAGCTGCAGATTAAGATATCATAAGTATAGTTGTAAATGACCATGAAAAATGGAAATTAGAACTAGAAAAAAGGCTTTTAAAAGGTCATTTACTACTGCATTCAATTAAGCCAGCTCAATTATGCTGCAAGAGCTTTCCTGGGCTATGACACATGAAATACTGAATTCTGCAGATACTTCCAGTTTGAGAATTAAGCAGCAAGGAACCCCAGCTGAATGACCCCTTTCCCTTAGCATCTCTGCTGGAGGTGATTTCTACACCAGTAGATCCTTACAGCTTGGAGGAACAGACAGAAACTGATAGGCTGGGCTTCACATGCCCAGAAAAAAAAAGACAGGTTATATGTTTTGGGGTTTTTTTTCTGCAAGCTTGAGGGTGATACTAGTACCTGATGAGGGGCTGGATCTTCTTTCCCTTTTGTTCTTTGGGCAGTCAGAGCTGTGTGATGAGAGTGGCTTCCAGGCCCTGTGTTGTATAGTGACCAAGTGCTGTGTATGCCCTCACTTAACTACAGAACCAGTCATCCATGGAGAATAACTATACCATGATTTGCATTGCTGCTGAAATCAGCAGCAGGAAAAGATTCAATGCTAAGATCTAAACTGCTAAGTTTTAGTTGTAGTTCTTAAAAAATGCAGATAGACTATAGCTATCTCAAATAGATCCTTTCACTGTGCTGACTTAATCTGCCCCCATACCTCAGAAAAATAAGTCCATCAAGAATTAGTTCATCCTTCCTTTACTTTAAAAAAAAAGAAGAAAAAAAAAAAAGAAGAAAAATTAAAAAAAAAAAAAAAAAAAAGAAAACTACATGAATTCTGAGACAGAATGTGTAAACCAGTAAATTCTGGCTAGATCTTGACTTCCTGCTGTTGATACAAATCTCTTTAATGAGATGTGTCTTTGCTCCATAAGCCCTGGATTCAATGAAGGCTTAGTCATGCAAATAAATGCACTCTTAGAAAGTGACCTATTAAACTCAGTACAGCTACTAGCCTCCCTTACTAGGATTAATTTTTTGCATCTAGCACAAGAGCATTTGTAAATATTATAATGCTCCTTTCCAAGCATTTACTGAAATTTTGGAGCAAAAGTAATATTCAGAAGAGGCTCCCTATTTTAGAAGGCTCTTGCCATCAGAACTGGCACACAGGATTGTGGCTGGTTATAAAACAATGTGAGGAATCAAAAGCTAATTAATAGAGAATCAAAAGCTAATTAATTTGATAGAAGGTTTCTAGAAAGCAATACAATAAAACCACCATCTACTTTAAAATACTTTTTTTTAAACTTCAGGTTTGTTCTATAGAAGGCAAAAGAAAGACCAGTGAATTGTGTTTTGTACAAGCAGTAGGCCAGGCTCACTGGTGGAACACCTCAGTGGATGACACTGATGAAAATGGTCCTCTGCCTTCTACCTAGTCCTCATAGCCTCTCTCACTTTTTGACCTTGTGAAATGAGAAATGTTGCATATTTTCATGCAACTTGTCAGTTTTTTCCATCTTAATTTTATGCTATTCCAGCTACCCATAATGCATTCAGTGCTCAAAATAGCCCACCATGTGTAAGTTTTTCCACAGCCCACCAGAGCAGCCTGGAGATAAACCTTCAGAAAATGGTGAAGTCCAGCGCAAGGAGGTTTGCCACTGGCCGTGCCGATGCCCGCCGGTGCCAGCCTGCACCCCGGGGGTCAGCCTGGTGAAGGATGGCTGTGGCTGCTGTAAGGTCTGTGCCAAGCAGGCAGGAGAGCTCTGCAATGAAGCAGATGTCTGTGATCCCCACAAAGGCCTCTACTGTGACTACTCAGAAGACGAGCCTAGGTATGAAACAGGCGTGTGTGCATGTAAGTTGCTCTTTCATGTTCCCTTCTTGAAATACAAGAGGCTGGGGACCACCAGGCGAATGGTTTTGGAGGAAAGCTCTGCTTGCATGTGCTGCACAGCTCTGTGGTAAAGAATTTATCCTAATTTAGTCCTCCAACTGCTCAGTCAGAGAATCTGAGAGTAGGGTTGGGACTATATTTAAACTTACCTGCATTAGTGAAACCAGTTCATTGTGCATAAGCCTGTTATTGATAGACATATTGATGATGCCTGATTTGCAAAGCTGTGTATGTCATAAAGACTGACCACATTTTAGCACTCTGTTTAGCAAGACCCTTGTGCTCCTTCTGTGTTAGTAACTGTTGTTCACCATTTTCAGATCTGGTAGCTGTAGGATGTGAGCTCAATGGAGTTTATTATGCCAACGGGCAGACCTTTCAGCCCAACCGGCTTTATAAGTGCCTGTGTGTCAGTGGTACAATCGGATGTACCCCTGTATTCACACCAAGATTAGCAGGAAGCCCTTGCACCAGGGTCCCAGGCAGAAAGAAGGCAGGACAATCCATCTGTGGCCTAGGACAGCACAAACAACTTCAATCAACCAACTACAGACTGATGTCAGGTGAGCCTGACTAAAATGGTAAACTTCTCTGTACATGAGCCTTTCTACATTTAGTGTCCCAGCAGCCAGGCAGGCAGCACACTGGCACTTGCCCAATTCTTGCTCAAAGGCCTTTGCCAGGGTGACTGTTGTGTCCCACTTACCCCTCTTACTCTCAGGTCACAGACTCATTTCTCTAAACCTAATAAATGTGAAAAGCAAAAAGGCTTTTGGCTTCTGTCATCAGGGAATTGGCCAAAGCATCTTACTGCAGAGGTTTACTGCTCATCGGATCAGCCCAATTAGGGATGCTGCTGGACAGCCATTTTGTATCCTGGGAACTGCCCCACTTTTTCCTGCTTTGTGGTGTTAGGCAGTCTTGGCTTTCACATACATATATTAACACGACACAGGTCCCTTCTTTCAATAGAAAGCAGAAAATCATAAAAATTGCCTTAGTGGCTTTCTCACATTCACAAATTTTGGTCACTGCAAGAACAATACTCCCCCCAGTTCTTTATTCAGTCTGATCAAAAGCATTCATCAGCTTGTCCATGCAACTCTGCCAGGTCAGTGGATAGTCCCTTTAACTCCATTCTTGCTCTGCTGCTAACACTAGTTCTCTTTTCCACTCTAAGGAAACGCCATTGTTTTTTTTTTTCTAAGGAAACGCCATTGTTTTTTTTTTTTAAGGAAGCAGCTATGCCAGCCCTTCCCTGGCCACAGCTGCTACGCTTGTGCAATCTCCTTCCCTGTGCATGTGCAACTTTCCACGGTGAAAGTTATCTTTGTTACAGCTAATGCAGGTACCAGAAAGCAGAACCATTTATTTGGTGGCAGATTGAATCACCGCTATGGATCGATAAAATGAGTGCAAGGCTTATCTGAAAAACTTTATCAAAGACTGCTGAGTAGATGCACATTAATCAATCTGCTTACAAAACCTGAAGTCCAGTTTGGACAACTTCTCACATGTAAGCAGTGGTCACACAAGTAAGCCAAAATAAAAAAGTTAATCCTTACTTCAGATTATGATACAATACCTGTATCTAGTATCAAAGCATTTTAACAGAAATACACTTAATGCTGTTGTATAAACAAGTACTTGATAAAGCAACTGACTTCAAGTGAAGAGAGATTTAATTTCTAAAGAACAGTGCTAATCTGATTCAAGAGAGACCATAATGTATTGAAAACAATGGCAACCAAACCATGTGAGCATCTGAAATATATCTCAACCCAAACCATATTTCAGGTATCTGGAGAACAGCATTAAGCCATTTACTTTGTAGTCCTTTAGCAGATCCAAAAGCTAAAGCCCAACCTTCAGTAACTCCTTCACTGACTGTAACACAACATCATTTTTTCTGGAATTTGGATGAGCTGCACAGCATCGCCTTGGGAGCAGGCCCCCAGCTGGCAAAGCACACTTTCTATTTGGCTTGGTTCAGGGACCCAACACCCTGTCCCTGTGGTGGCTGTACATGATGTAGGATGATGTTTTTTTGGGAATCTTCTGAAGAAAAACACCTGGAAATTTTTTTTTGCAAGAAATGTCTTCCCCCTCGCATTTCCCAGTCCAGCAGAAGTATCTTGTCAACTTGTATGTATTTAGAAAAGTCCCTTTTCTGTTAGAGTGGATAGTAAGTGCTAAGTTTCATTTTACTCCTCTTGCCTTGTTTTCTGTCTTTCCATTTCTATTTGATTTACCTAATTCAGATACAGAGAGATGTAACTAGGGCAGACTTTAAAAAATGTACCAAGTATAAACAACCATTTAACTTCCTTTTATTTGTTGCAGATCTGTGACAGGCATTTAAACTGCTTGCTTCAATGAGATCTTTAAATTGCTGTCTACTTTCTAAGTAGACAGCAGTTCTGGTAATTCCAGGTAATTCTGCACGTGGTCTTACATAAATGCACAGATTCCATATAGTTTTTTTGTACAACTTTTTCACAGCAATTTTGTTTCATTTTTAAAGTATACTCCACCTAATCCAGCCCTCAGGCATTTTAGTGGTATCTAAAAGTGATTGGATACTTTTATTCCTCAATACAAAACCTAAGGTCTTATCAATATCTACAAAGACACAAATATTAATGTTCTCAGCAGCCTTTATAAACTATGCTTGGCCTAAAATAAAAGAAAAATCTGAATATTTCATAAAAATTCCACAATTAGCTCTTTTCA
This sequence comes from Vidua macroura, assembly GCF_024509145.1. Classification (NCBI taxonomy): domain Eukaryota; kingdom Metazoa; phylum Chordata; class Aves; order Passeriformes; family Viduidae; genus Vidua; species Vidua macroura. The sequence goes on along the minus strand of NC_071573.1, from coordinate 68,747,024 downwards.
CATAACATTTTCATCACATGAGACTGGAAGGTCATATAATACATGCAATTTCATAATCCTTGGTAGATCTGAGTATCCAGTATCACCAAAGTTTAACTGCAGCTCAGTTGAATTTTGTATAAATGTTATTTATGTCTCATTTTTAGGTTTACCTACAGAAGTACCTTCACAAACAGAAATCAAAATCTTATCCTTGTATTTTCAGTTCATCCTTTTGGGGCTGTATAAATAAAATGTTGCTGTCTTAGCTTACAGAAGCTTACCACTAGTTTTGAAGAAAAAGTGCCTCATACAGGCAACTCCCTGGACCCCCTGTTCCAGGACCTGTGGCATAGGCATATCCAGCAGAGTGACCAATGACAACAGAAAATGTGAAATGAAAAAAGAAAAGAGATTATGCTTCATCCAGCCTTGTCTGACCAATATGCTGAAGAAAATAAAGGTATTTTCTACCATAAAATTAGTTCCTAATAGAAAATTAAAACATTGGAACTAATGGAAAAATGGATGTATTAGCAAGCACTAATAAAACATTTACTTATTTTTTACCAGTTTTAAAATAACTCTTCTATGTTTTCTACCATTAATGTTCATGTTTCAATAGCAAATTACAGATGTGCAATTTCAAACAAAAGAATGTAATGTCCTGAAATATAAATGCTGCTAATGCTGTCCTGATGTACAGTCATTCTGAAAATATCTCCTGTTTGTTGACGGACAAAGGAAAAAATCAGGCAGCTTTCAGATTGAGCAACTTTCAAGATATTTCTAAGTAAATGTTGCAACTTTTTCTTACATGATCTGCTATTAATGTTCAGGGTTTTCTTTGTTTTAATATTAAAGATTCCAAAGGGAAAAACATGTCAACCAACTTTCCAGCTTCCAACAGCAGAGAAGCTAGCTTTTTCCGGATGCTCAACTACTCAAAGATACAAACTAACTTTCTGTGGAGTGTGCTTGGATAAGAGGTGCTGCATTCCTAATAAGTCCAAAATGATCACTGTACAGTTTGAGTGTCCCAATGAAGGCTTCTTCAGGTGGAAGATGATGTGGATAACATCGTGTGTGTGTCAGAGGATTTGCAGTGCTCCAGGAGATATATTTTCCCAACTCAAACTCCTATGACAAATTACACCATGGACTGTAACACATGGCGTGCAACAACACATTCACAGCCTGAAGAGTCAGCATAACCCCCTGCCACAGCAGTGTTTATAATGAAACTACACACATGAATATTCACTCATTTATTAAATAGCACCTGTAAAACGCCAGAGGGCATCTTTTTAAATGTAACTGTTTTTACATGGAGAGATACATCCTTCTCCAAAATGTATCTAACACCAGCAGTGCTCAAACAAGAACTCTTGGTAATTAAGAAAGGTACAGCAAGAGAGCTTCATACCCCACTGTAACAAGTTTTTGCCCACAAATACAAATAGATGCTTTTTTCCTGATAGGAAAAAAATTGCCCTGTAATACTTCAACTCTCATTCTTCATTCTTAAATTAACCTTTTCTGCTATGTATCTGAAATTGTAAAACACATCAATGCTGTTTTGGAACAGAAGTTGTCAACTTTAAAGTCAGACTGCTTTTTCCAACAGATGGTCTTTCTCTAGTGTTATGGATATAAACACCGATGTGCAAAGGAACAAGTAAGTGGGCAACTGCAGATAATAGATGCAAGACGTAAGAAAATTGCTATTTTTAGAACATTTTCTTAAAAAATGCTCTCAACAAATGTTATCACAATACTTTATTGAATACTTCTGGGTTTATACATTCAAAATTGTGCTTACTTACACATCCACTCCAGCTGTGCTAGAAGGACTTCAAATTTCAAGAAATCATGGTATCAATCCATTCTGATCTGTAACAGTTCACTGGCAAGCAACTGGAAATAGCTGTAGATTCTATTTCGTAAAAGTTCTTACTGTAATATAAAAAGCTGCTTACCCTGATAATTATAAATATTAAAACATCTATTTTACTTGCATTCTTTTGAGGCTATAAGTGTTTTTCTCCAAATGGTCATTATAACTTCATCATAAGTGCAGGTTTCGCTCAGAGGTATTCTGTATTATCTCATTATCAAGTGCAACTCAGCATTCATGAATATGAATCCTTAAAATATTCATTAATATTCCAAGCATAACACTTGAAACAAAAATATTAAAAAAAATTTTCTGTTATTGCCAATTTTGGTATTAACTGAGAATACTCTAAAATAGTTAAGTACAACATAGGAGCAGAAATATAAAAATGAGGAACATAGCTTGGAGCATTCTGAAATGTCTACTGCAAAGTGTAAGAAAGCAGTTTCATTAGACTTGCTTTCATCTTTGAAAAGACTACATGGGATTTTCTTCTCTTCATAGTCGCTTGTTAAAAACTAAATCTAGCAACGGTGATCCTTCTTTGAAGCAAGGCCAACCTTTAGTTTACTGTAAATTGAAAGTCTGACAAAAGAATTACATTTTTGGCTGCTACAGACAACCTCTCCTCCTTTTCTTCACAGCATATGGTGTGGCAATTTACTCCACAGATAGGATTACTGTCCTTACTGATACCAGCCACAATTAGGTGCCTCCAGATCTTTCTTACAGGCATGGCTCACCACTTAATGACAACTCTTGAGGTAAGGAAGCTGTTGTGCTAGTCCCACTTTGGAATTACAATAACCAGGCATGCTGCAAGTCATTCTGGTTAACTGAAGTGGCTGGATGTTTAGGGAAAGTGTTGGTTTTTTTTTTTTTTTTTTTTTTTTTTTTTTTTTTTTTTTTTTTTTCTTTTTTGTTGTTGTTGTTTTTAAAATCAGTTCTTCCTTCTTTAAACAGCTATCTTCAGTCTTGAAGGATCTATTCTAGGCCCACCTTTTGTAGCATCCAATTCATTGTACTCTTCTATTAGGTCAGACAAAGAGGATACAGCTTCTGAAAAACAGCTTTGCTCCATCCCATCTATTTGCAGATAATGGTGAAGGTGAGCCTAAGAGAATAAAAAAAAAAGTTCAGTGTTATCCTTTTCTTGGTATTTGATTGCTTTGGCTCAGTAAATATGTGTTAGCCTGTACTGAAGTGGGGAGTGCAAGCATTGTGGAAATGGCACTTAAGAGATTTATATCATGACATCCCTTGTTTAAACACTTGGCAAGTTTGGTAACAATCCCCAAGTGAATCACAGTCAATATTACTGACTTCTTAAAAACCCATCTTTTCATATTGTGTTCTTGGGTACACCAGACCAGCTGTGGATTTGGTTTACATGGCAGGCTTTTGGCAGCAGGGAGAACGCAGGGCTGCAGGGGTGGCTGCCCTCATGCTGAACAGAGCAATCCCAGCCAGCTCCAGTATGGACCTGCCACTGGCCACAGCTTGAGCCCATTAGTGATGCTGGTAATGCCTCTGTGACAATGTATTTATCGAGAGGTAAAAATGCTGCACAACAGCTGTGACAGAGAAGATGCAAGAAAATGTGAGAGAAACAGCCCTGCAGACACTAAGATCAGTGAAGAAGGAATAGAAGTGGAATTCTGAGGCTGGGAAGAAGGCAGTGGAGTGGGGGGGTGAAGGTGTTTTCAGCTTTGTTTTTATTTCTTGCCATCCTACTCTACTATTATTGGCAACAAATTAAATTAATTTTCCAAATGCCAAGTCTGTTTAGCCCATGACAACAACTGGTGATTGTTCTCCCCATCTTTATCTTGACCCAAAGGTTTTTCATGGTACTTTTCTCCTGTCCTGCTGAGGAAGTGAAGTGAGAGAAAGCTTGGTGGACTCCAAGGTTTAGTTTAGATATTAGGAAGAAATTTTTTACGGTGTACTGGAACAAGTTGCCCAGAGAACCTGTGGATGCTCCATCCCTGCAAGTGTTCTTGGCCAGATTGGATGGGGCTTTGAGTCACCTGGTCACACAAATAAAACTCTTGGGCTGTTAATTATAAACAGTCACTTCATGACACTAAGATCTGGGTTTCAATAATGCAAGATGCTAGTGATTAGTGACTATGGATGTTATAATGATAAGAGTTGCACCTTTTTCTTGTAGAGCTTCATAAATCTGTCTTTGAGTTCAATGAAAGTTGGTTTTACACAGGTGTTGTTTGCTAAAGCCAGAAGGGAATGGGAATGGCCCACAGGAGGTACTGAACACAAACCAGTTTTCCAGCCCTCTTGGTTCCAGGAGACAAAGTGCAGAGAAGGCTTCAACCTGTGATACAAAACTTTAGTTAACTAAGGAATATGAAGAACACAAAGGCTAACTACTAACAGTTTCAACTAAGAGTCTGAAAATGTCAACATTTAAGCACTCAGGATTAAGGAGGACAGTTACAACTGTCACTGTGAATAAGATATTTTAGACTTCAGACTAAAACACCGTGTCTCTATGCTAAATTTAAATTGCAAACATCAATTGTGTTTTGTTAATTTAATGCATTGGGATTTGAAAAGTGAAGTTACAAGTACCTGTTTCTATAAAAGGGACAGGAATCACTCTGAGATTTAGTAAAGGGGCAGATCAACACTGTGTGAGGGCGATCAGTCTACCTATAGTTTTGAAATAAGTAAAATACTTTAGATTCCCAGAAATTTTCCCCATGCACCCCTGTCTGCCTATAAAATCCATTTTGCCTGCCTTTCCTGTTACATCTATGTAGCTCAATACTGTTCAATGTAGAAAATAGGTGCTAACAACACAGAGTTGTTAAAATAAAGATGATTTCCTACCTACATGAAAGTAACCATGGAAAGAGAAGGGCCTTCTGTTCAGCAAAAACAAACTTCTACTACAGAACTCATTACTCCAACATCCTTTGCTGTTGGGAGACCCCTGGAAAGCTGGTTTTTTTTTGCAATTTGGAGATGGAGAGGAGTAGAACTTCCCTTTATTTGGAAATCCAGAAATAATATGACTTATTTTCACTCATTACATCAGTTAATTATGTTTTCTTCCCTTCTAAAATTAAGAAAAGGAGGCTGGAGTAAACTGATTTGGTATTGAAACTGTTTAAATGAGAAGTTGGAATGCTCTGGACAATATGCCAGTTTCTGTACAAATCCCGTGACTACTCTGTGTGGTATTACAAACCTTTCAATATTTCTGCGAAGGTCTGAAACCTGCACATTTCCTCGAACAAGAAGTGCACAGGCCAGGTAGAGGCTGTGCTTTGGATCTGCTTGAATTAGCTGATGATCTCTGCTAAACGCATCTGAGAACATCTGATCCAACCTGGGTGAAAAGAAAACAGTTATCTACTCTTACTAAAGTAGGATAAAAAAGTTCTTCAGAATGCCCACCTTCAGGGTTTAGAAGTTCATTAAATTCTGGATGAAGGTACATTTAATCTAGGACCATAAATTATAGGAAAGAGTCAAACCTTTATATGTACTTATGTTGGCATTAGAAGTTTTTAAAAACACACTGGATCCATTTTTTTCCTCCCCCTCAAGTTACAAGCCACTGCTGAATCAGAGAAGTTGCCTTTATAAAGGCAATTTGATACCATTGGTTACAAAGTCTTAAAATTATGTAAAAGAATTTAACTACTTGGGGTTCTGGTTATGTGGCAAAAATCTCACTTGGAAGGATCTGACAAGGAATATCAAAGTGCTGACCCTTACAGAACTGATTATCTGCCCGTTACACTTCATTATTTAAAAGGATCAATGAGTCAGAGAACTGTATTAATTTTGATTAATGATTTGGGAAAAGACAGACATATTTGTCTAGTCTTCTAATTTTATCATACATGACTGCTTTAAAAGATGACACTGCAGATCATATTCTTTTTCTCTTCACTTCCTTAACCAAGTTTCACTGTACTGTGGGATACCAAAGATGGTATTCTATGGACCCACAACATCTAAGATATTCTTTCCATTTGTTCCAAATACTGTACATTTATAATCTCTATTTATTTTTTCTTATATCATCTCTGCCACAATCTGCCTATTACAACAAAATAAAGGAGACAAAAATGTTACTGTTCCCACTTCATTCTGAAACATCTTTGACTGATCATCTCCTCATAGTCTGCTACCTTCCCCCCAGCCCTGTACTGTATCCTCAAGGTATGTTCTCAATAGATGTGACTGTCACAACTTTCTATTGGAAAATAAGCGTGGTCCTGCCCTCTTCTCCACTTTGCATACTTCCATCACTTACCCTCAGCTGTCTCTACCACTATTTCTCTCTATCTCACTCTTGCTGACTCAACATAATCCACCAAACCCAGTAAAACCTATTTTAACAGGTAATTTTTTTGCTATGTCAGCAGGATAAATATCTCACAAAATCTGACACATCAGCTTATCATTACAGTAAGATGTTAAATAGGCTCACTGCATCTCCAGACTGAAGTAAGACACCATTATTTCCCCAAAGAGCCTAGTTAATCCCTTGTTTGTCTTTAGAGTATTTTGTCAGTCAAGTGCAAGCTGTTACTCAAAAGAACTCGTGGTGTACTTCTAAGTAATACATTTTCCCAACAGAAACACTTCCAGCAGAGATTAAAAGGATGTCAAGTTTACTGGCTCAACCATTACAGAGAAAAGGGACAACAGATGTTCCATAAATCAGCAGGATGAATTTGAAAATGTGGCAGATATACAAGTTTTAGAACTTTCATCCTTAGTTTTGCTGTAGAATGGAATTTTTAAATGTAAACTATGGAAAAATCAGAAATTAAGCTTTAAATGTGAGACTCCAATAATATTTTTTCTTACCTTCTAGAAGGAACATTAACATCTGCCAGTGTATACAGAGGAGTCAAGCTTGAAACCAAATAATGAAGTCGAGGAAATGGAACCAAATTCATGCTGATTTCATTAAGATCCATATTTAGGGAACCCTCAAATCTAGCAGAGCTGAAAAATTAACAAACTGTTATGAAACTGCTACAAACTAAGTAAATCACTTCTAGAAGGTAAACATCTATTAAATATATTTTTCAGCTGTTGTGTACAATAAAACTGTAAAACAACACTTCATTCAAGCAAGTATTCAAGTATAATTACAAAACTTTCACATCTGGCAGTAACAGTGCTATGTCTTATTTACTTATACTTCTTATTAAAGAACAGTAAGTTACCAAGAACGATTCCTTGTTTCCCAATTGTAGTCTTTAGCACTGATTTATTATCATTAATAATGTTTAATACCACTTAATACTGGTTAATTAATACCACTTTTACTAAACAGGCTATAATAAAACACATGTTACCTAGCATTCATGACAAGCTGTTTAAAAGGAAAACAGGCCAGTACCCCAGAACTATATTTTTTGCAGCAATAGACAGTTTACAAGCAAAAATGATCTCACAATATTTACAAAATAATGCAACTGGCCTAGAAAGGCAAACCTCCATGGGCTCCATGAGGCACTAGTGAAAGACAATATACTTCAGCCTTTAAACTTACCTCAGTTTTAAGACTATCATGGCTAAAGCAACACCACAACAATCTGAATACTTTAGCATTTAGTGCTAAATGCTAAAATAGTTTAGCATTTAGTAACCAGTTCTTAAGAAGAGAAGACTCATATAGAATGAAAACCAATTAGTATTACTCAAGTTGATGCAGGCCTGCATATTTACAGCACACACCACCTCCAGAAATCCTACTCAGTTACAGAGGAATAACCTGTAACTTTACCTTGTCAGGTTCAGCAGCAAGTTGGCTACGATATTATTCATTGCATCAAATGGCTTCTCTTGTAGTGTTTTTGCACTGCCTGCACTTGATGTTACCAAGCTGTTTTGCTTCACAGTTGATCCTAACTTCCCAGAATTGATCATCTGATGAATTTTATTAACTATCTCAAACAGAGACTTTGAGAGAGAGGAAAAAAAAGCACAGAAGTAGTCTTGAGTATAGAACTTTGAAATTCGGTACCACACTTTTTCATTTCTAATAATCTTGAAAGCTCAGACATTGTACCGTTACGTTAAAGATTATACCTTGATACATCTAGAGTCCAATTTTTGAGCAATTCCAGTTGACTGAAGTGTTTCTAAGTCTGTGCCTTACATATCACAAATATATACACGGCTTGACTCAGAAGTTTGAATTTTAATCAACTATTCAAAATGCTTATGAAAATTTAAAAAGCAGTTTTAGAAGATAACACCTGTGAAGCAAAAAATATAGTCTCTGACTAAATTTCACTTTCTCTTGCTTTTTTCACAAACAGCCAGACAGCCACTGAAGCTAGATTCAAATGAGTCTAGCGCTTTGCAAGGTCAGTGATTTACTAATCAGCACAGTTAAGTTTGTTGGAATGTGGAGAGGCCAGCGGTCCTTGCAGGACCCTACTAATACTGCGTACAAATTGATTGCTAGAAGAAGAGAAGACACTCTAGCTCAGTAAATAGGTTTTCACTGTTTATCTTGAAATAGACATGAAAAAATTCACTCTACCTTAGTTTAAAGGAGCAGAGCAACTTTTTAGTGATGCCCACATTCATTTCAAAAGCTTACAAGTGACTTAGAAGTTCAATTATTACTTTAAAAGGTGAAATTATGCTTCCAGAGATTTGGTATGCAAATCAGTGCTGAAAAGGAAGAGCCATTTCCACATTCTAATTTGAAAAAAAAATTACAGAAATAGAATATTATTTCTTACTTCATTCTCTATTGGTAGCACACAGTCTGCATGTTCATTAAGCTCCTTCATAGCCAGAACACTGTTATATGGAGAAGTAATAACATCATCTTCACCAGAGGGATAAACTGAAGTAACAAATCTATATACTTCTGGGAACTCCTCCTCAAGCAAATTTAGTACAAAAGTTCCAAGACCAGATCCTGTCCCTAATTATGAATGAAGACAGAATGAGAGAAGACAGGTTCCCCACATTATCTTAGGCTCTACAACTCATGTAGGAGACAAATAACTTTTCAATTATATATGTTAACAAATATTTTCTGAAGCATTTGGCTGACAGTAGAGGCTACTCAAATGTAATTAAGGCAGGAAGGTTTGTCCCAGGCAGGAAAATAATTAAGTAAAAAAATTATTTCCCACAGTATGTCAGTTGGAATGAAGTATACATTCTCAAAAATTTCTGCAAACCAAAAAGTTCTATTATGTAACAAACATTTTTCTGACCTAGTATTTCTAATTCTTATTTTCAATTCTTTAATTTGAATTATGAAACACAACATTTGCTTAAAAGCATTGAACTGTCCCAAACAATACTATTTTCCTTTTGGGTTTTCTTTATGAAATTTTCTCATTCTTCAGTAAAAACAGAACTGCCCCTTCCCCCCAGCACACAGGCTTTTTTCCTCATTAACACTAAGCACACAGCCCTGAGTTCAAAACAGAGAACTGAACTGTGGCCTTGTTCTGAATATTCAGCTACATTCTCAGTGGCAGACAATTCAATCCATGAACATGACAGCAGTTTTCACAATAACAGAAACAGTACCTCCAGGGTCTCTGAAATTAAGCAAATGGCAGCAAAAAGGCCCTTGACAAAATCCTTGCTTCATATTTAGAGCTATTTTCTGTGTCTTTTTCCACATCATAACCAGTTATAATACATGCTATTCTCATACTTCTGGGGTAGGAAGGCTTAATGGCAATGCAATAATGACAAAATTGTCACTGCAAAGGATTCTCCCTTTTGGCTTATTAGCTAACTAGATCAGATGCAAGAGATGAGGAAGGAAAACAGAAAACCAAAGTTTTTCTGAAGTTAAGCAACATTAGAAGTCTCCTTCAAAGCCTTCTGGAAAACTCCCCACAACTAAAATGATTATGACAATGCTGTCAGTGTTCAGAGGTCACCGACCCTTCTTCTGATCAGTAATACCTCAGTGTTTGTCTTTGGTACCTGTCTTGATCCACTCACGACCTCATCTTTAGAATTTCAGCTGCATTTTTGTTCTGGGTAGCATATCAGAGCTCCTCAGTGCTCTAATAAAACCAGTGATAAATAATTACAGGTCCACTTAATTGTACTAGGTTAATTTTCTAAATCTGCATTCTGAATGATGTAGATTATTATATTGATTTTCTTTTCAAGATCCATGTATTTTCTTTTTTTTCATCTGTGGCTACTGCAGTCATACTCCCCATAAAAAGATTACTTACCACCTCCCATGGAATGAATTATAAAGAAACACTGTAGACAGTCACAATGTTCAGCAGTTTTTCTCAGCTTTTCCACTATGTTTTCCCGGTACTGACAGCCATATATCTTATGACCTACAGCCCTGAGGATATGAAAAGTACTTTAAAATCTCTGCCCAAAAAATCAAACTTTAAAATTTTCATTTTAAATCCTTTTATGTGACATTTTAGAGTTCAGAGTCCAAAGCTGGGTGCAACACCTCATCTGTGAGAGTTTCTAAGTTGTGGCTACATATGAGCATATGGGAGTCAGGACGTGGCTTTAACTTGGAGGATGCAAACAGGTCTAAATTCACAACTTTGGAGTGTGCACTTATTATTCTGTACTGAAAAGGAAATGAACTCCCACACTGGATGATCCAATTGTAGTGATGAAATGAAAGCTACATAGTCCTTAACAATAAAGACATCCCTATGTAATAAGTGTACAGATAATCTTTTGAGTACTATGCAAGTCAGTTGCTACTAGCAACAAAAAAAACCCCCAAACAGCTCATTTTCAACACACTTGTCTGCTAGATGGCAAAGTTGGTAGATAGTAAAGACTGTTTTACTCTCCTTATTGCACTCTCTTTTGGTACATTTGCTGGTGATTTGCTTTCCAGTCTATAGTGCACTGAATATTATTAGAGCACCTTAAGGTCTCTGAAAATTTGGAATTCATTATGTTAATCAATCTTTTTCTAAATTTTTCTCTTGGTAATGTAGTTTGTATGCACAAAATCAGACTCTCCTTAGAAATCAAAAGTGCATTTGTTCATATATCTCATTTCCACAGTTGCTGCACAGTCTCAAACTAGATTATGGCTTCGACTAAGCAGTGAAAGCAGCAGAATGCCAAAGAAACAAAAATAAAAAGCATGTTCTTTTGTAAAGAAAATAAAAAAATAAGGAGAAAAAAAAAGAGGCAAAATGATGTATCAGCAAAATTATTCTTCTGTAAAAGCCTTTTCAAAGCCTTCCTCCAGGCAATAGTGACTCCAAGTTTGCTGGTAAAATGCTGCAGCTCTCCAGGTGCAGAACAACACAGAAAGCTATGGTTATCATTTCCCCTTTCAAATGCCATCTAATTAGCTGCTAAGAAATGTGTTCTAAAGAGGTTCTTACCAGTTGTTTCCTGAACCAGAAACATCTGTGATAAGCTGCTTGCTATCAAACACATCCCTCAATGGTCCCTGTAGAATTTCATTTACCACACCCTCCTCCATGTCAATCAACAGTGCCTTTGAGAATGGAAAGAATTTAAATTCAGTCAGTAAGCAAACCACCCTTGAAATAATCACACAAAGAAATATGAAAGGAATTCTGTTTCTACTTTGCTCCAGAGAAACCTTTTTTCCCCCAGCTGTTAACTAGGAGACCAACTAGATTCTCCTTAGCTGATTTGCTAGTTGTTTGATAGGACTGCATTTCAGATGAAATTTTGTTAAAATTTTATAATGTTTTGCCCCACTACTTAGGAACAAAAAAATTAAAATATTTTTATGTTTCAAGTTTCCTTGCTCCTTAATCATTTAAAGTGGCTCAAAGAAACCAAATGCTTAGTTAATAATATCTGCAATAATTTTATAAAAATTCCACTATGAGTTACTCAACAAGACTGGCAGCAAACTGTATTACTGCATTAATAAAAGTTAATATTAGAAATTTTACTTTCAAAGCAGTACTTAAACCTGAATGCAATTTTAAGAACTTCATGAGAATTCCCACACAGTTGGACATAAATATTCAATGTAAAAACAGTGACCTTTATAGATTGCCTTACTCGTGCTTTTAAAGAGCAGATTTTTCCTTTGTAAATATCAGGACCATTATCACCACTTCTGAAAAAAAAAATAGTAACAGAAAAATCTAAGATCATATTTGCAGCATAAAATATACACGACAATAAAATTTTATCTCTTATATATTGTGTTTGGAGGACTATGACAACACAAACAAACAGAAACACCCTGAACATGCTGCTAAAACCTCATAATACAGGACATGATCTCAATCAGAATTATCCTAAACATTACTTCAAGAAGCTGAAAGATAAACATAGAAGTTTACTCTCAGATACAGCCTCTGATTTGTAGCAATTCTACAAGCACTGCCAAAACTGGAAAGGATTATCTTTTATCAGCATGTGATACGTGTATCCACATCAAACAATGGAAAAAAGCTCCCCATGAGCTTTTCAGTGGGGGTAGTACAGCACTGTGCTCGAGGTGTGAAAGCTCTGTAACTGCACCAGCACAGTGCTGTGCTTGACTTATTCTGCTTATTATGATTTACCAGTTCAGAAATCCTGCTGGGCTGACATAGGTAAATCTTCCTTCTTTCCCAGGACTGGTTGTATTGAGTCAACATAGCAGACTATACATTATGTCACATTTTTTTCCCACTCAAATGATGAGATACTATGGTCTGGCCAAACTAGATTCAGCACAAGGGGGAAAAAAAGGCAGGGATACTGGAAGACTGATCTTATTTCCTCTTCCATTATTTACCTCATCTGGGAGCTGGCCAAGCCTAAATTTAAAGTATGTCTTAAGACCATTCTACATTTAACCACCATTATATTCACAAAACATCAGCTAAAATTCACTACAGCACCGATGTTCTGAGCCTACTGAATCCCATCAGGAACAAGGGGAAAAGAGTACAGGGCTGCACTGGATTACTCAAGAATTTTACAACTTGTCAATCAAAGATGGTCTCTAGACACTTTTCATTAGGTGAGCAGCTCACAACAGCCTCCAATACTCATGTGCTTCCTCTAGCCTACACAACACCTGCAGGAGTACACTATAGCACCAGTAAATCCTCCTAGAGAATTCCTCTTTAGGGACTAATAAAATTCAAAGAGGAAATAAAACCAATGCCAAACCAACATTTATGTTTCTCACTGTTGGCTTTATGGTCTTTCATGCCAAATCAAACCTTCTTGGTTTCAATTCAATTTCAAACCACTTGGATTCAATTGCTGAAAAAAAAAATCCCAAGATTCCTAGAACCATGGGATGGCTTGGGTTGGAAGGGACCTTAAAGATTGCCCAGTTCCAACCCCCCTGCCATGGGCAGGGACACCTTCCACTAGACCAGGTTGCTCAGAGAGAAAACAGGTGTTTCTATTGCAGCCAAGCTGTCAATTACAAATTTGGTGGTTTCATCTGGCACATGAAACAGACATTTTTTATGATTCAATTTTCTTAATTAAAAAAAAAATATTCTTGGAAATACACATATGGAATGACAATAACAAACTTCAATACATTTGCAATGTTCTTTCAAAGAGGTAAAATTTGAGACAAAGCAGTTTGGATTTCAGTGCAGTTCTAGTTAAAATCACATTGCTGTATGCAACCTTTTCATACAATGGAAGGAAACAGAGGTTGGTCAAATGTTTTTTTATTAAAATGCAACAGGCATTGTACACAATCCCAAGTACACATTTTCTTTTTGCAAACTGCAAGGATCTTTATAACTTGAAAGAGATAACTGAATGGTTTTAAGGTATGACTTGGTTAACTTAAAAAACAATTATAGACACTACTCTGGGTAACAAAATAGTCAGATACATAAGACTTAAAAATTTGTCAGTTTTTTTCTGACTATCTTATATACAATTCCTCTTACAACTCTTCAAGAAATGCTGCTCAGTTAGTATTCAGAGGGCACACAATATGCTTGTTATTTGCAGTGGCAGAAGCTATCAGATCCTGACTGTCCACGTTTGGTACAAAAGGAAAGGAAAACAAACTCACACACTTTCAACACATTTAACTACTGAAGTATATATAGATAGAATGGAAATGCAAAGATAAGGTTTTGAGAATACAAAAAATCAAAATCTTTCTCTAGTACAAGCTAAATATGGCTTAAATAAAACTATAACTTAGGTTAAAAGAAGATACTACAAGGGCTGATCTACCATGTTCACTCATGAACTGCTTGATAAAAACTTACCTTGTATCTACGTTCCTAAAGAAACTGCTTAAGGCTTCATCATAAATTCCTTTCTAAAAGGAAACAACACAAAATTATGTGTAATGTCAAAAATTCTCAGTGCTTTTTCATGGAATAATTTAAGTTGGAAGGGACCACTGAAGGATATCTGTCAAACTTTACTTCTTGAAACTGACTGAACATCTCTGTTGAATCCAGCTAGTTCTAGTCATCTCTAAAAAGAACACCTCATTGAAACATCAGCTTGTTATTAAAAACTGAGAGGAGAATGTAACCAGAAAATTAATTTTTCAGCACAAGATTAAGCAACTGTAGTAGTTTATTGAAGATCCCAATGCAACTATTAAATTGAAGAGCTGCTCTTCAGCTGACTCAGTTCATCACTGATACAACTCTCAGCTCATCATGCGTTCCATGCTTGTGATACCAATGCCCATGGAGCTCTGCAAAAAGGACAGCACAATCACACTGATTCTTGAAATCCCTGCCAGGGGATAGCATGGCAATTAGCCAACATAAAACTAAAGAGATCTGACAAGATTAAATACCTTAAGTGCTTCATAGTCACAGCAAGAAAAGTGTGATTTTGTTCAGGGTACTCAGCACAATCCTATGTCCTCCTCATGTTGCTATTTTGGTCAGTAAAACTGTACAGCAAGTCATGGCACGAGCTAACGTGGAAAACAATGGTGGGCTTTGGGGGTGTCCTCTTTTGCTTTACTGCCAGTGGCAAACTACCAGCACTGAACAGCCCTCACCATGTTGTCAACTGCCTCAGAGCTGCTAATGCCTGGCTGTAGGGAGACACACTGAGCTTTTCAGGGTGGAAATGCTGGAGAAAGTTGGCCTGAATTAGTGATCACAGAATATTCTGAGTTGGACGGGACCCAGAAGGAACATAGAGTCCAACTCTCAGCCCGTCAAAAGACACCCCAAGAGTCACACCACGTGCCTGGGAGTGTTGTTCAAATGCTTCCTGAGCTCTGACAGGCTTGATGCTGGGGAGTCTGCTCCAGTGCCCAATACTCCCTGGGCGAAGAACCTTTTTCTAATACGTAACTTAAATGTTTCCTGACACAACTTCAGGCCATTCCTTTGGGTCCTGTCACTGGTCACGACAGAGGAGAGATCAGTGTCTGTCCCTCCTCTTCCCCTGAGGAGAACGTTGCAGACTGTAATGAGATCCTCAGTGTCCTCCAGGCTGAAGAGACCAAGTAACCTCAGCTGCTCCTCATATGGCTTCACCTCAAGGCCCTTCACTATCCTTGTGTTCTTTCTTTGGACGTTCTCTAACAGCTTAATGTGTTTTTTTATATTGTGGCACCCAAAACTGCACACAGGACTAGAGATGAGGCTGTCCCAGAGCAGAGCAGGACAATCCCCTCCCTTGCCCGGCTGGCGATGCTGAGCCTGATGCCCCCCAGGACACCACTGGCCCTCCTGGCTGCCAGGGCACTGCTGATTTATGTGCCACTTGCCATCGACCAGGACCCTCAGGTCCATGCCGCTGCTTTCCAGCATCTCATTCCCCAGCCCGTCCGTACATCCAGCGTTGTCCCATCCCACGTGCAGGATGCGCTAATCCCCGTTAAACTACACACGGCTGCTGCCTGCCCACCCCCTCATTTAACAGGGTCTCTTGGCAGTTAACCTCACGTTTTGTTTTCGTGATTAGCTAAACGGCACAGGAAGCTGGGGATGGTTGTGCTCACAGTGAAGCGCCCTTGGTTTAAGCAAACAAACACAGGGCTCTGCAGTCACAGCGACAGACGCGGAAGGCAGCGAGGGCGGCTCGCCCCGGGCCAGCGGGGCTGCGGCGCCTTTACCTTGTTGACAGCGGCGTGTTCCCGCAGCGCCAGGTCCCAGAAACGGCATCCCACCTGGTTCCCGCACTGTCCCACTGCAAAGGGGAGAGACACGGCTCAGGCACAGGGAGGGGGCGGCGGGAGCTCTGGGCGCCACGACCCCCTTACCCTGCACCACCACCGACTGGGTCATGGCCGAGCCGGCGGCGCAGGCCTCTTTCGAAGTCGGCGCCCGGAAGCCGCGCCCCCTGAGTTCCTGCGGTGGAACGTCCCAACCGTCGCCTCAGCTCGCCGCCTGCCCGCCGCGAGTGGAACGTGCCATTAGGGAGCGGGGGGAAGAGGGGCGGACAGCACGGGAGAGTGGTGAGCTTTTCAGACACTCGGTGAGTGTGAGGGGGATCCGACAGGGGCTGCAGGGTCTCGGCTGAGGCCCAGATACAGGAGGCCTGACAAAGAACTAAAATAAAGCCCCTGTACGGGAGAACAAAAGTATTTCCATACACTACAGTTCATTATCCTTTATGGATGAAATGTTGCGATGAGGAAGCGCTTTATTTTTCCCAAATACATAATTCAGGGAGACGGTGTGAAATGTGCAAAGCGGCATGAAAATACAAACTAAAAATTAAATGAAAAAGCGGCCATTTGGAAATGCTGTAATGTACCCTCCCAGCAGGCTTGCACGTTAAGCTCGGTTTCATACTGAGCATCTAATTGTCCGCAGTGAAAAAATGAGGAGTGTAGAGAAGCTGTTGTCTCAGCATGGCAAGACTGGTCCTCAACACAGCTCAGCTGCAAAATCATAGAATCCTTTAGGTTGGAAAAGACCATTAAGACCATCAAGTCCAACTGTTAATCCAGCATTGCCAAGTCCAGGACTAAAACAGTAAAGAATGTGGGACATGCAAATCTTGCAGAAAGCTGTCTTGTGACACAGATGGCATTTCTGCTTCCCGTGGGAGGAAAAAAGCAATTCCATGCAACCCAGTCCATTAAGTTTTATGGCTAATACCTTCCAACAAAATACTTTTTTTCCAAATAGATTATTTGTAGTGCTGGTCTACAAAAAATTTGTTAAATAAAATTTTTCATCCTTTTTTTTGCTCCTAGACATAACCTGGTAGACATTAATTGTAAGTCTACAGAAAAATAAATTTATAGTTAATGACTATTTAAAAAAGTAACAAACTATTTAAAACAAAACAAAACAAAACAAAACAAAAAAAAAAAAAAAAAAGAAACCAACCCAAACAAACAAAACCCCAAAACCCAAACTATTTAAAAAACCCAAACATATATAATCTTTCCTGGAAAGATTATATATGTATTGCAGCAAATAAAATATTGTACAATACAATATAAGAATGCATTATTTACAAGAAATAGATACACAGACTAAATTTGTAAAACTTAAATAAAATCATATTGTTCTTTAGAAAAAGTACTGAGTGGCCCAAGCTTACTCAAGTGTCATGGGGAAAGGACCAATGGCTGTAGTGTTATAGGCATGTTTAGCATGAATAGAGTAATACTGCCTCAAACAGGTCTTTTCTATAAACTAATCACCAGTGTAAAACCACATGAATATTAAACAGGAAAGTAGGTAGTCATTTGTCTCTGGACAGACTAGATGTAACCTATAACTTAATTTCGCTCCCTGTGGTTTTTTGAAGTGGCCCAAACTTGTCGGCTGTGCTCTGTTCTTGCTATTAGATGTCAAACTGCCTCTATACTTCTTACCTACTGATATGTCCTTAAAGTCTTCTCTTCACATGTCTTCTCAGCCTTAATTAAGGTTAAAAGCAGTACAACATTGCTTATAAGCATTCTAACGCTTAATTTAAATTCTACAGAATCTCTTAATATTACTGTATCTCACTTCCTTTCTTTTTGTGTAATTAGCTCCACTTTCTTCTTTTTTTTTTTTTTTTTAAGTTAGTTGCAGTTTTTGTGTTCTGTGTCCCATGAAGATTCAGCTTAGTCAGATTCAGTCTATTGAACATGATGTTGCAACAAGACACTGAGCTTTGGCTTCCAGTGTTCTTTAAGTGGTCTGTGAAGGCAAATGTAAAGTGATTATTTTCTTTGAGCTTGGAAACACTGTGAATTGGAGATGGAATTGATATTCATGTTAATGTGGGGATATTTTTTAGCATAGTCATGCAAATATCCAATCTCAGAATATTTTGGGATACAGTAACAGCATAGTTGCAGTCCTAATTCAGATAATGGCCATAACAAGACTTATTAAACCTTGAAGGTGCCAGAGAAAAGTTATGATCTACTTAGAGTCAGTGCTCATTTCTTGTAGGCTTTCTGCAGAATTTAGATAGTTATATTCATGTGAAAAATGGAAATGGACAATCTGACAATGTAGCTCAGAACTTGAAGGTTTTTCACAAATCTTTGTAGATGAAGGGTTTTGTACTTTGAAGGTATAATTTTTAAGATAGATACAGACGACAAATTGAATTCTGAGAAGATTTCTGCTTAGGCAGTTGCCTTCTCTTAGACACCAGCAGCCTTGAAATGAGTGCAGAGGTATATGCAATATAATGCATCACATACTGGCTTTCTTTGGCACATATGAAATGGTAATTTTAAGGTCTGTGTGGATGTCGGGGGCAAGGAAATTTGCATTATTTTCTTCTCTCCCTTGAGTCTGCAAGTATCCTCTGGTTTATAGTGTTTTTCTTTGGAAACCCTGTTCTGCAGAGGGAAAACCCACACCTTTGAAGTCTAGAAGGGAAAATTGAGGAAGACACTCTCCAAAACAGTGCTGTGTTTGATTAGCTGGTGATATAGTAATAAGTGAAATAAATTGAATAGTAGCAGTTTATGAATTTTAATTGGTTTTTATTCACATACTGTTTTTAGTGTATTTTTAGTTTTCCATATATGAAGTATGCAAAGGACTGATTAAATCAGAAAAGTCATTCTTAAATGTAAATCCACAGAACAAAACCAAATCACATTGCAGCAAATATAGCTAATAGAAATATTGTTTATTCACAGAGCTTGGATGTGGATATGAGAAAATACGCTTTGGTTTGAAGTAGGTGTGAGACAGAAAAAGTTCCAGCATGTATGTACCAATCAACATGCAATGCTCCACTTAATACCAGCATTCACAAAACTCTGATGCTCTTACGGGCCACAAGCATTTGCTATTCCTGGCTATCTCTGCTGAGCAGCTGCAGGCAACTCAAAAGGAATTTCAGTAATCCTTGTAACCAGCCTATCTAAGCAGGGAATCTGCTGTTCTTTTCTCTCCAACAATAAGGTCCTGGAGACCAGGGCCTGAGGAATCTTAGCTCAGGTTGTGGTGTCATGAGCTTTTTTTGAGCCAGTCTAACAACTCACTGGCACTGGTAGGAAAGAGACTTCCTTTTTTACCCCTGCTCCCAGCTGTACAGCTCTGACACCATCCATGGCTTCTGTAACCACTGGGAACCCAGCTCAAGGATCTGAGGACATTCACCCTCATCACCAATAATAAAATCCAGAGAGACTGCAGAGGGATACCCTTACTCCTTGCTTCTCAAGTATGAACAGTGGGCTTTGGAGTGATGAAAAGAAGGGTCTATATATCACTCTGTTGTGAAGGGGGTGTCTGTAAGCTTGGAGGTGGAAAGAGAATCAGTCCTTGGAGCATATTGCCTGAGAGCCACAGGGAAGAGAAAAGGGGATGTGATCAGGAGAAGGCAAGCAGAACAGGAATGGGGCTGAAAGTATGAGCAGAGCTGACAGGGCTGGTGAAAGGAGTGGCAGTGGCTACTGGAGCCACACTGTGTTCATTTACCACCCAACACTGGACTCTAGAGGCAAGTGGAGAGTCTGTGATGGGGTCCCAGCTGCTGGAGAGTTCCTGTGCCTGTGTATTCAGAGGTTGCAGCTCTTTATCCAGAGAAAGCCAAGTCTGCTGCAGTGTGTCAAAACCCTTTTTTCACCCTACTGAGAGTAGTAGGGAAGCTGCTGATTAGTGCTTACATCTTATTCTGGTGGTTCTTCCATCTGTCTATGCTTTCAAGATCTTTGGATTCCAGTTTTCATTTGTGTGTTTTCCAGATGAATTCTGATTAATTTTTAGTCTCTAGGGTTTTATCCTTTATTTTTACATTTCATAGTTTCCTGCTTTGCAGCTGGTCATATTTTGAGTTGGTTCCAACAATAATTTGCTCAGCAACCATAAAACTTTCATTACTTTATTCTTTATTACGTTACTTTATTCTTTAAAGAAAAGAAAGCTTTGAGTCCTTGTAGGTGATGATTGAAGGGACTAAGTTTTGCAAGTGACTTGTGTCTATTTGGTGTGCATGCCTACTGTGACACCATTAACTTCCATCTACCTTCTATGTTTATAACATAGCTCAGATTTGCAGCCCTTTGCCTCCTGTTTACATCTTCCCTTTTCACTCTTGGTTCCTCTGCAGCAGCCTATCTTCTGAAGGAGCATGTTCCTTGTTTGAGGATTAAGTCATAAGTCATGTATGATAAGGGAGTCACTTGAAACTGTGACTGATTCTGCTTTCTACGCTTCATGTTTACTTGTGTAACATTAGTGCAAATGAGATCACAATGAGATTGTGAATTTAGTGCTGTGTTTGTAAGTAAGTGCATTTAAAAATTCAAAGAAAAAACTTGAGATTTAAAATTGTCTCTAAGGCAAGCATTACTCTAAAATTACCTAGTTTAGGTAAATGAGTCTATATATAAAGCATCTGTCTTAAAAGATATACATCCTCTCTTCATATTGTGCTAGAACATATCCATGAAGTCTAGAAGTGGAATAAAAATTTTAATTTTTCATTGTTTGTAAGCTTACATAATTAGTATATTCTCTTCCTCCCATTTTATTTGAGGAATATATAAATGAGTTGAATGGCAAATGAAAAATATACAGTAAGATCTTTATACAGTATTTGCGATGTAAATCTATTATCTAGCTTTATTCTTTAATGTGCATTAGCAGATCTTTTTCTGTGGAACAAAGGGTGATTAAGATCTGGAATGAGATTATGTAAAGGATCTATTTTGAAAGTAACATATTTAATATAATTTTAATTTATTTTATAATCTCATATTTTCATGTAACAGACTGGCCACACATACACTATAAGAAATGGTAAAGCTCACTCTTGTGGTTTGTTAAGAGAAGTGCAGAAGCAACAGCTTTTATTCTTCAGTGATTTTTGTTTGTGTGTAAATATTAGATGTGACTTCCCCTTCCTGCTTTCTGTAGATGTGGCTGTGATATTTTCATTCTTTGTGTCTTGCTGGACATGGTTTGTTTTGTTCTATTTTTCTTTCTGTGATCTAAGGAGCTTTTCAGAACTGATGCAATGCACTATCAGGCTGCTGGACAGGTATTAATGCTCACAGCACCGCTAACCAAAGCTGCTTTACTAAAACTCACTGGCTTTTCATCAATCATGAAGTTACGAATGCAGCCAATGAAGGAATTGCGTGTAGTCAGGCTTGATGTTAGCAGAGACTCTGGAAAAAGAAGATAAAAAAAATTAAATAAACAAAAGTTTAGAGCTCATGATGGGCAAAATAATCAATTTGGTGGCAGAACCTTTTAACTTTGCTACTAAGTGCAGCTCTTCTGAATCTTCTTTTAAAGTGTTTGACCTACTGTCAGTGTCCTAAAGGCCATTAAAGTATGGTTAGTTATCTACAGTTATATGAACTCTTGATACTATATTATCAACAGAGACACAACTTTGCATTTTTGATAACATTTTCTTTTAAGTAACAGTGTAGATGAGTCCCAGTGTCGGTTTTTGTAATTTAACATCACATGTATTGTCATCTGTGTCTGCTTTGTTAGTTTGCATTCAGTTGGCTGTATCTGCATAGCATTATTTAGTATTGTATCTTATTTGTTGTTGTGAAGTTCTGTGTAAGACTTTCATGTGCCAGGCTGATAATAGCATTATAGAGCCAATATATGACATTGCTTTAGTATTCTATAATTAATGTAGAAATAGAAGGCTGTATTATGAGGCAGAACAGCATTTACAATTACCCCTTTATATTACCTCTCTGGGAAGAATTCTGTCCTAATAAAATTCCAGTTTGGATTTAAAGAGTGAGCAGGCATCTGTGCATAGATTTTATTATTCCGTTTAGGCTCATTTTACCTCCTGATTGTGTGGGATGGATGTGAACACCACACACTCAAGCCAGTAATCCAAGATAAGCATTATAATGAATTTTGTAGTTAGAGCTGTTAATGATTGACATGCAAGGCTCAGAGAAATAATGCTGCATATTTTCAATGAGAAATGTACAGGAGTTGACTTAAAAATTGAATCACGTAGTGTTGATTACAGTTTGTATATGAACCCCAACAGAGTAGCTCTGTCTGTTGAATAAGGGAAGGAAATGTAGTAATCTTGGCCCATGCTACACAGATGGTCTGTGAGTCACAGATACACAGGAGCAGAAATCTGTCCAACAGAAACCCCTAATAAGAAAAAGAATCTCCATGTTTTATCTTGTGTTCAAAGATGCCATTGCTTGAAGAGGAAGAAAGAAGCCTACAAGCAACTAAACCTTGGGACTCCAGTTACAGTGACAGCGAGTTTCCAATGCCATAAATAAATAAATCACTTCTTAAAAAACAGTAAGCCCACATGGGAAGGAAAAATAGAAAAAAAAATAGTTTGTAGTTGGCTGACTTCTCTACTGAATCCATACCTTGCCCTCCAGCAGCTGTCAATGTTTTAATTTCAATGAAGCAGCGCATCTTTTTCTTTGAGAACTAGAGGCAGAACATTTATGATCAGCTCTTGAGCTTTTGAATTTTACCAGGTTGTTCACATATTTTGTTCTTTTTTTGAGCTGAAAACTTGATCTTTATGCTTTCTCTGGAAACAGGGCTGAAATCTCAGAACAATGTACCACAAAGATACCAAAAACATACCTGGTACACCTCCAATAAACACTGGCTCCCTGTGGTCAATTGCCTTTGGATTTAGCGGCCCTACCACATGGTTGACTTCAGAGTCTACGTCCAGCTGCACCACATTTGCATCTCTAATAACTGAAAGGAGAAGGAACAGGGATCAGCAAGAAGTAGCACATGAGTCTTTTATGACAGACAGGAGTTATCTGTTTGGTGTGAGTAGTTGATTTAGTGTTTGCTAGATTGGGTGTGAGCCATCAGTGACAATTTGTGAGCAGATTCTGGCATAAAGCAGGGCCCATGGTAGATACAGTGGGAGCAAGGGTGCTTTTGAGTGGGGCTCTTGATCACTGGTGGCAGTGTTTAGGCTCCAGGTTATGAGCATACAATGGCTTGTGGCTTAAAAAAACCTGTTGCCCAATCACTCCCAATTGGGGATGTATTAGAATGCAGTGAGGCTTCTCCCTTGCCTGTGTGCCTGGATTTCCTTCAGAAGGAAACCAGAATGCTTGTGGAAAGGGTGCAGGCTCAGATCACTTCTGCAGTGATAGTGGAAGACATCCTAAGTCAGCATCTAGACAGGAAGATGAGGTGGTTCAAAGTACCCAGGAAGTACTTTTTGGCTTTCAAAACCAGGAAAGAAGGATGACTGTCTGGCACAGAGGCAAAATCCCAGCTGTAGACATCTCCCTATTGTGAGTAAAAGGTTCCCCACATCTGTCTTCTTGTTTGACTTTTAAGGGTAGCATATACTTGTACCTACTGCATTCTATCAGTTTATTTAACCTCTAATTGGGGAAGGAAGGATATAATCTGGTATATGAATTAGGAAAGGTAGCCAGAATTTCAGCTATGCTGCTTTCTGTTCTTTGAACATGGAGTTTCCATCTTTCTTTGTTTTTCCTATCTTTGTAGGAACCCGTGCTTGTCTTTGCAGGAAGCTCTACAGTTCTATGTCTGAAGGATGAATAAGACTCTCTTTCACACAAACTTGGGTCTTGGCAGGTGAAAAAGAAGAACTGAAAATACTGCTGCATTGCTAGTGCTCTAGCCCATGGAGATGGATATCTGGGGAGCAAGAGATGGGCTTTGTTACCTTAATTAGGGGGTGATCACCTGTTACTGACCTGCAATTCGATGCCACCTGCCGTCGCAGAGACTCTGTTTCAGTGTAACCGAAGTTGAAAAATCCCTGATTCCATTATTCAGTTTCACAGTAACCTGAGGGAAAATAATGTAATCATCAGTGTAAACCCCCTCCTTTTCTCTTTTTTACCTTCTGTTGTAATAATGTTATATTCCACACTCAAAACATGTCAAGTATCCAAGAGAAAGGAAAACACGGCTTCATTAAATTTTTCAAAATAAAGTACCTTTTAAATTCAAATTAAGTTTTTTTTTAATATTTCAGACTCAATAGTTCTGAGACATTCCTAACTATCTCAAGGAAGGGTTCAAGAAAAGATTTAAAAGTAAGAGCTAATTTTACTCATTTACTAGTACCTCTACTCTATAATTTCCTGTGTGATAAATTAGTGTTTAGATGCATCAGATGATGTTTTTGGCATCTTGCTAGCCATTTAATAAGGAAAACAGTCATGAAAACCCAAGTGTAAACAAACAGAAAATGTATGAGAAAGGAATAGATAGCAAAATTAAGAATGGCTTTTAAGTTACTTGTTCAAGCTTACCAGTAAGTCTCTGGCAGAGCTAGAAAGTGAATGTAATTATGAATTTTGCACCTCTTCTTTAGTTAATGGATTAATATCTTTTTTTCATGAAAATGTTCCAGCAGCAGCAAAACAGTGTTGTGCCCCTGTTATGGGACATGAGATTCCTGGTGGTGATTGCCAGAGAACTCCAGACTCTGAGTCCAACCACTCAGGCTTTTCAAATGTTGAAATTGTCCCTGATTATGCTGACACTATGTTAACTGAAAATCACAGAATCATAGAGTGGTTAGGATTGGAAGGGGCCCTAAAAATTATCTTGTTCCAACCCCCCTGCCATGGAGAGGAACACCTTTCATAAGATCGGGTTGCTCAGTCACATCCAACCTGGCCTTCAACATTTAATGGGATGGGGCATCCACAGGTTTTCTGGGCAACCTGTTCCAGCCTCACCACCCTCACAGCAAAGAATTTCCTCCTAATATCTAATCTAAATCTACTGTCAGTTTGAAGCCATTCACCCTTGTCCTGTCAGTACATGCCCTTGTAAATAGTCTCTCACAAGGAAACAACTTATATTTAATTCTAGAGGGTTTTGATACAGTTGTAACAGAGAGATATTATTTTTTTTTCAGAATTAAAATGATCCTCATGTTCTATTTTACCCACTCTTGGACAAAATGTATAGATTAAAGCAAATAAAGAATCACAGGAGAAAATGACTCCTTAATAAATCACCCAGACAAGCTGTACTGATAGAGAAGCTTACATTTAAAAAATGAATTATAGTTGTTGATCTTATTTGTTCAGCAAAATGGTTTTCACAAAACAGGTCTGTTGTAATGCATTCAAAGAGAGCAGACAGTTAATGCTAAAGAAACACAGATCCTTACTAAGGTGGTATTGAACTGCTGCAGTGACAAGCAGGGAAAAAAAACCTGCTTTTCCAGGATGAATTTTGTTTATGAATTGCATATGCATTATACAGGAAGTGAGGTGTGAAGCAGTAAGTGAAGCAGCTCCTTTTGTTAGAGCAAAAGGAAAACCAGACAAATATTTGGGAAAACCAGACAAATTACTGGACATGCAGAACTTTGGTTAGAACTTTACATAAGATGTGCTATACTGGACCGGTTCTATACAGACTCAGCTTTTAGGTGTGGCATGATACACATAGTACAATGTACTTAAGAATTTCTCTGTTAGTTCACCAAGGACTAGATACAGGGGTAAGAATGGGCTTCATCTTACCTGATCAGCTGTCAAAACTGAAGCACCTGTGCCTAACTGAAGCACCTGTTCTCTCTATAGCCAACATAGAAAAATTAATTATCTGAATAACAGCTTATTTAGTCACCTAATTTGATACTTGCTTTAGGATAGGATGAATGTTAAACTGTTTACTCAGTCACTCTGCTGTAGGTACCTGCCCTTGGAGAAGAGGTGAGAGTGTCCTCAGATGTTGCATCTCTAACTGAGGTACAGTCAGCCCCACTTAAATACCCTTCCACTTTGATTGACAGCTGCATATCATTGATTGAAGAATATCCACAATACTTAGTCTCTTGACTGTGACCTGAGTTTCTCCTCTTCAGGAAAGACCCCAAAACTGCCAAGATTTTCTATGCTCTAATTCTTTGCTTCTGTTGTTCACTTAAGACTGAAATTTATTACTGCATGTGTGCAGAGTGTAGCATGAAGAGATCCAGATTTTATCAATGAACACAATAAAAAATAGCAATAGCAACAACTGTCTGGTGAATTAATTTCAGACCTCTCTCCTTCATTTGTAATCTAGAACCTATAGAAACCAGGCCAACAGACAATCAGAACTTTTCCTTTCTCTTTCAATCACACATATCTCTGATAAAGAAAGAAGAGTTTGAGTGTAACTCAGACTTATCTTTTAAGAAATAAAAATTTATTGATAGTTACCTTACTTGTAACCGTGATACATTTTTAATGTGTGGGTGAAAGAGCAGTGCCAAATAGTCAGTGCTTTTGCTTCTTTTCAGTTGATAACAAAATATGTATGGCTTGTATTAGTAAAGTGATCTGAACTTTTCACAGGTGTTATTTTTAGTATTTTAAAATAAATATTTGGTTTGGCTAATCTAAGCTGTTATTATGCTTAGGGGAGAAATAAGAATCAGTTAATGGCAAATTTGTAAGACAAAATCTGCATGTAGCAAAGCCCAAGTAGGTAGAAGAGAAACCAGTCAAGGCAGTGGAGTACATGTGACCTTCTTTATACCTGTCCATTTCTCATGTGCATATTCAGGTACTCTCCATTCACGCTGTGACCATGCAGTAGGATTCCTGAACTGCTTCGGGGACGTATTTCAAAAACAACTTCAAATTTCAGGCCTAAACTGAAGGATTCATCTGTGAAGTAGTAAGAATAACATTATTTTTATACTGAATTAGTGATGAAATTGGACATTTATTCAAAGTCAAAGTAGAACATCAAAGGGTGGATTTTATTTGTTCTTAAAACTATTGAAATGTGATGTGCTGTCAATGACCCATTTCAACTTTTGTTTTGATTGTGTTTGCTTGGAGTGCTAATAAAGGTTTATTTACTTTTCCCATTATTTTAAAAATGTATTTTGCTTAAAAATATTTCTTAGCAATGAAATGGACAGCAGAAAGTAAATTATCTGTATTTTTTGGCAGTTTCTTATTGTGCAAATTCCTAGACACTCAGCAGTCATTATTAAGTGAGTGGGAGTTCACATGAGCTTTGATGACTCAGTAGGAGAAACTCCCTTTTTCAAACTGGTTACAGGCCAGGGAGAAAATTAGAAACACTTGTCTCATTCTTCTTGGTGCTGGCAGTGAATAGGGTTTTGCAGTTTCTTTTCTTGTTCAGATCAGAGCCTATGTGACTGAAACACCCTCCTAAAACTCTTCCTGGAACACAGCAGGCCTAAGTGACAGAAAAGATATGTTCTGTCATGCTGTTGTGTATCAAGACATGCGGAAAGCCTTTCTGCAGGATTTTTAAATTACTTGTCATTTTATTAATTAAAAAAATAAGGGATGACCATTTGATGGTGTACTTGATCTTGGCCATGTTGACTTCTATGCTAATTTTTAGCATATTATGGTCTGTTCCCTCATTAAAATTGTCCCCTTATGAAAATTATTCTTATTATTTGAAACACATTTATACATACAGATGTGTTTATTTAACAATGTGTTAAGTTTCACAATGACATTGTGACCTGTCAATATCATCTGCTTAGCACAATAGTGATCTGTTTCTGATAATCCTTACAGCTCACAGCCTTGGAAATTACCACAGTCTATAGTGAAAAATGCCATTCTGAAGCACAGTGAATACCACAGTCCTATTTTGGGATGCATTTGGTTAGGAGTATATTACCAAGGACGACATATCCTCCTTCTGATGAAAAGTATGTTCCTGCTTCTGATGGGCCTTCAAAGCACGGTGTTACACTAAATGTCTGTGAAGCTGAAGTAAGTGATCTTCCATTGAGCTGTAAGTTGCTGAGACAGCCACTAAAGCTGTAGACAGAGTTAATCTGAGGGGTAAAAAAAGCCTTGATTAGTAAATAAACTGCTTGTGGAAGGAAACAGATTCTTCTGTCATTATTTTTACTTGTTTATAAGCTGTAAGGATGTGATTGTCTGGTGCATCAGTTTTGAACTGAAAAACAAATTCCAGAGAAGGGAAGCAGGAAAAATGATTCTCATAGCCTCTCATGTCTTTTTTATGACTTCAAGGTAATTCAAGCTTGTGCTGTTTCTCAAACAATCCTTACTGAACTGGGAGAAACAAAGCACAAGGGCAAGGTAGTGCTACACATATACCTCATAGCTTCAAGGGAAGAGAGGAGTCTACTTTTTCAGAGTGGTTTATGAATCTTGTTAGGCACATAACACTAAAGATTACCTTGAAAGAGAATGTTATGTTCATTTTTGGCTTAACACTCTTTTCTGTATACTTCAGTACCAAGCTGTAGAACAGAATACTGACCTCTAGGTACTGTCTTAAAACAGAGGTACTAGGAGAACATCAAAATGTCTCCAAAACTCATTCTGTATCTCAGACCTCGAGGTGAAATTGATCTTACCTAATGTTACTTGTCTCATGTAATTTTTGATTAGATTTTTCTTAGGATTTTTCTGTTCCTCATGGACTGTTGGTTTCCCAGCTGCTGCTGCAATCTGTGGAAGCCTAACCCAGCTACCACCAGCCCAGCCCTGTGGAAGCTTTGCTCTATACATGAACTAAGCTCTTTGCTCCTTAGCAGGATGAGGGTCAAGATCTTAATAAGATTATGTCTGATCTCGTCCCTACAGTCAGCTGTTGTATTAACTTTACACAGAGGTATGGGGTCTGTACATAGAGGTCTGCTTTACCTGGATGTTTTTTACAGCTTTTCCAGGAGCTACACCTCCAATATAGAGTGGTTCAGTAACTTGCCAACTATTCGCATTCCCATCAAAAGATTCTTCTAGTACTCGGAGACCATCAATTATCAAGCGACCAATATTTTTGCCTCTAATAAATATCACCTAGGAAGGGAAGAAATAAATATATAATATATATAATATAGATAATAAATATCACCTAGGAAGGGAAGAAAAAAATGTGGAAGATTACTTTCATTTGTTAAGGGATCACTGCTGTGCAGTGGAAGAAGATGAGACATTTGAGAAGAAAAGTGCCTGAGCGATACTCTACAAGCCTGTTTTGCTAACTGCCAGTATTCTTTGCTGGATAACCCATTTTTTTCACATTCACAGGAAGGCTAGATAGTAAAACTGCTGCCTTTCTTACATTTTGGTGTACAAGACAGCGGTAATTAAGGTGTCATAAGGTCTACTGAGATCTACCTATTATCACTGTTAGCATTTTCACAGTCATCATTATTTTTATGGTATGGATTTATCCAACCTGCTTTAAATGCTTAAATGCCCAAGTCAGTAGTTTAGTAGCTGTAGACTTCCTCTGTAGTTAATGAGGAGAGAGATACCTACAGAGGGGAATTCACCTTGACTCCTAACACTGTCTTTTTATTTTCACAGACTACTGAGGTAGCCTAAGACGGCTGTACTCCTTTCTTAGGCACTTCAAAGACATTTGCTGAACAAAATTATTCTAGTCTTTCCTTTAATAACTCATTTAACTCTTAATTGCCTTACTGCTCTGCTTGTTTCCTTCATTTTTGTTCAGCTCTTAGTGTTAGGAACTGCTGAATTTTTATAACTGACTCACTTTCCTGTCCCTAGTTAATGACTTAATAAAATGTTGCGTGGAAGATCTAAAAATATTGATGGAAGTTTCTCAACATGTAAGCGTGTTTATGAATACACGAGTGAAAAGTCCCTGAGCTGTCACATGAGTAGTGTCTTCACTGCAGCTTTGACAATATATGCCATCATGATTGCTTTCTTTTACTTACATTGTGCCACAGACCATCATTGTATTTCTCTTGGCTCTTAATCCTTATCTTCTGGTGACCGGCGTTAAACATAAAGATGAGTCGGCCATGAGCAACGAAAAGGGCCATGAAGTTGGTCTCTTTTTGATCCGAAACGTAGCAAATCATTCCATGAGATGAGTGAGTTTTCAGACTGATAGAGAACTGAGCTCTGGCACATAAAAACACAGAATTAACATTAAAGCAGATACTTCTGATGTAAATCAAACATCAGGCAGAGGAAGACTGAGATTTTCCTTTCATCCAAAAAAATATTCATCTGCTTTATGGAAGTGGGATTTCTGAGAAACATTCTGTGCTGTTTTTTTGAGCAGAAGTCAAAGCTGGAGAAGAAACTACCTGGCGAGGAACTTGTTTTCAAAAATTAAAATCTCTAGAGTGAATAATTTCAATGCAGACCACCAAAATCTGTCAGTGCATTTCCTTTTATATTAAACAGCAGGGTTGGGGTAATTTTTAAGTGTGATGGCACAGAGGCCTGATGTTTAATATTATTCCAGACTTGATTGAAGCTTCCCCTTCCTTGTAGTTCCTTGTGAAGTCCAAGACAGCATAGGAAGTCATACCATTGTTGGTTTGACATTGTCACAGTGAAAATTTCTTGAGTGATTGCTATTATTACTTATGATCTAAAACATGGCAAAGCTGTATTGGTGTAGGACAGTGCCGGAACTGATTCCTCCTTCTGATGTCAGGTCTAACCTAGTTTCCATTCTTCATATTGTCTCAAGCACCTATACATTCCCGATGGCATGTGTGTATACATTCCACAGACACTCAGTCCCTTGCCAATATTAGTTGTTTTTAAATGACACAACTTTTTAAAAATGAACATTACAAAAATGAAGCTTTAATAACCTTTGGCAAATAAATATGTGTTTCATGAATGAAGGTGTGATGAAGATATTAGAGATTGGGTTTTCCTTCATATGGTTGCCATCAGAACTGCCCTAAGTTAAATGCTATTGAATTAAAATGAACATAATGATTTTTTAATTTAAATCAGGAAAGAACAGTCTTTTTTCTGAGTTAGTGGTCTGGTATGCTTCCAGGAAGTGCTGTGTTGTTGAATTTATAGTCTTTAATGGAAAGTATTAAACCAAAATCCTATAGGATTTTGAATATTGCATGACATATTTTTTGGGAGCATGAATATTAAATTTAAACAGTATCTGAACTCATTATTACTTAGATTTCCATTATGGCTTGAATTGGACCAGGTTTTCATAGCTTTATGTCCTACTGCACTGCGGAGATTAAATTCCTGACAAGGTCCACTCAGCATGTTACTGCTTCCTCTCTGCTTTAATGCCTTTACTTCTTGTATAAAAAGACTGATTATTGTGCATTGCTTGTATAGAACTAACAACCTCAAAAGCTTCACACAAATAGTCAAGGAGACACATTTTGTTAATACACAATGCAGATGAAGATTCCACAAAAGGGATGTAACTGGAAACACAATCTATGTTTTTCTCTTACTCAACTGAAGCACCTTTTAAGATAACCTTATCTTAAATTTAACACAAAATTTAGCCTAAGATACAAAGGAAAAAATCCAGGGTAACAGCAGAAATGTGTCCCTTTAAAAAAAATAAAAATTGAAATACATCTTTCTCCTCCCCAGCATATTTCATTTTTATTTATAAAGTCACTTTACCTTTGACTGAAATCCTTTGGTATGTGATCAAATTCTTGCCGGCTGTTTGCTGTTCCTCCAAATTGATAGGCATGTTCAGTTGCCTTGGGATTCATGGGCAAGTGGCACTGAGGCTCTCTTTGCAAATTCACTTGATACAGTTTTTTGAGGCCAGATGAGGGCTGTGAAATCTTGTCTTTATCTCTTCCCACCTTCATAGAAAAAGAACTGTTAATCAGAATTTTTAGCTAAGATTGGACATAATAAAATAACAGTATCATTTAATATGAACTAGTAATATATAGTTTCCCTACAAAAATACCAGGATTGTTTCTGAGTCAAATTTTCCTTGAACAGATCTACTATAAATTCTGATTTAGGACAGAACAAGGGATAAACAAAATACCCGTGTAGCTAACATAATTACAATTAAATTTTTTGCAGTTTTCCTAATAAAATATTTTTCTCTCTGCTTTTGGTCGTATCACCTATTTTATAGGCATGAGAGGATATGCTTAGACTAAAAATTCTGCATGCTGGAGGGAGGTTTTTTCCTCATTTATATTAATGTGTGCTAATTGTACCCAATAGAGAGCCATACAGAAGCAGATGAGAACAGAAGCAAACTTTTTGCCTTTAGAGTACAGAAGAAATCAAAAAAGCTTGTTTCTGAAGTACTGTTTTTGAAGAAGCCAGGTATTTTATTAGAGTTTTAGCAGAAGAGAGTGATGCAAGTGTAGGCCAGATAGATCGTGTCAGGGCAATAATTTCCAGTGATGGAATATGTAAAGGAACAGGATCCTGTTCATATATGTGACCTTGTCTTTATGCATTTTAGATCCATAATTTGGAGAATTTTGGAAAACTCTAGAGTGGTACTGGAGCAATTTGTAGCAGACCTTTTTATTACGGTTTCCTTTGGCTTTTGATGAGTTTTTTCCTTTCTTATAGAGAAGAGCAACTGGAGGAGATTCAACAGGGCATCCATATAAAGATGCTTGAACTTTCTCAGAGTACTTCTGGAAATCTTCCACTTCAACCTCTTGATCCAACCTGTGTTTCAAAGAGGAGATGACAAGAACAACTTTTTTTTGGTCAAGTGTTAGAATTGTCTGCATAAAAATCTCAGAATTTTACATTTATAGTTTAAATTATATTGAATGGGCAGTTGTTCATTCTTGGATCATGGATTAAAGTACAGATTAATCAATCAATGTATGGGTAATGAGGACAGCCTATACTACATCTGCCTGTTGTATACATGCTGGCATAAACAGAGAGTGTCAATCTGCAGCATCACATTCAACTTTTAAATCTGTATAAGAACATTTCATAAAGCAATTAAGATCAACACATTCTGACCATTTTTTACATGACCAAAGTCCTAACCTCCCCAGCTTCTGTGAGATGCCTTAATATAATTTTGTTTCAAAGGCAGACTTGAGAGCTACATAATATAAATGTAAATTACAGCTATGCAAATTATCCATTGCACCCACAGCATTAACAGGTGCAGTACCGAAAGCTTATTTCATCAAGTTATTCCCACCTTAACAATATCTTAACCTAGCAGATCTGTGCCAACAGATTCCATGGCAAATAAGGTAAGAATCTTATTCACACATGCTGTCTAGCCTCACAGAATGAAAGAGGAATTTTTATTGTGACAATAAATCACTTCTCATGAGCTACTATTCAAGCTGTCAGGCAGGGCAGTGGCTGCCTGTTAATGTGTTTGGGAGGATGTTACTCACCTAGTGAAGTAGGCATTGCTTATGCAGCCAGTGAAGTTGGCTTGCTGTGTTCTGAGGGGAGAGCCACCAAAATAAAACTTCTTGATGCTGTCTGGGCTTTTCCCTGCTCTGTCCTTTGCTGGGTTCTTCTTGCTCTGTTTCTTGTCATCAACAGTCAGCTCATACCTGCAAAGGCAAAGCATCCATTTTGCAGGCTAGCTTTGGAAATGTCAATGCCAGTGGGCAGACAGCACAGTACATGCACCCAAACCACTCCACTCAGTGCATACAACACTCAGTGGTACTGCTCAAAGGCATGAGAGAACCTTGATTTCAGCTGTGCAACAAGTAGCAGTGCGTTGGCAAAACTGTGTACAGAGGCCCAGGGATGTAATATTATCCTGCAGTTAATTGTGAAGTCCAAAACTGTACAGCGAAGAAAGATAAACTAGGGGGTTGCTGATGAAGGGATAGAGCCACGTTTTGGGTAAAATAAGATGCAAGCACATGCTAATTGTTTATGCCCTTATCCCTTTTTCCTTCTCTTTCATCACAGTGCATTGGTGTTTGAGCTTATACAATGTTTTTTACCTAATCTGATTTTGCAACCCACTAATTGTTGCAGAAGTCAGGAATGATTCTCTGGCTTTATAAAGAACTGAGTATACTAAAGCATCAGACATTGATTTTGTTTTGAAAACTCAGGGAAACATGACAATCCCCAAAGTTATTCCAAGCCACCTTTTCACACCTTCAGCTTTTCAAACTGTGATTCTTGGATGCCAGAAGTCATAGGTACAAACCTTCATTTCCATTAGGAAAGTAAGAATGCTTGTATCTCATAGGTAAGATTCTTAAAGAAAGTTGCTTTGATTATGTGACTTTCTAAAAAAAATTTAAACATAAAAACAATAGTAAAACATACCAATAAACCAAAGCTTTAAAGACTTTCAAGGAGCACAGAGAGAGACCTATTCCCTGCTGCTGTATTTAGTCACATTTGTGGCTGCCAGTGCTAAAAATATTTTTAACATGTTTCACTGTGTACATCCCAGATGAATGCTTTATGTGAAGATGCCTCAATTACTTTAGGGTTAACTGGGAATTGTTTTAACAAATTAGAAGAATCAATCTTGTTAAAAAATTAATCTCATGCTAGCCTTAAATGTTATTAAACTGTTTTCTTACCTGAGAACAAAAGAGGACTAAGCTTTCAGGAAAACTATTGTTTTCATTTTAATAAAAATTCCCATGGTCTTGAACTCAGGCCCAAGCTGATCAGTGTTCAATCACATTTTAAAATGAGTCACTTAAAAAAAGCCCCACTCAACTATCACTTTAAAAGTGAGTGTTAAATCATAATGTGCTTTACAAGAAATATTTATGTTCTAAAGGTAGAGAATAAAAGATGCTGTACAGCTTTACCTTTCTGGGGTGACAGAAGTAATGATGAAATGGGTTTTTCCATCATTGTAATTTCGGTCTGGTGACTGAATTTTGGTTCCACTTGCATTTAAAACCACAGCACCTCTCTCCATAGAGATGGATAATACATCTGACTGAAATACAGACAAAAGTATCTTCATAAGCAAGTATTACACAGAAAAATTAACAGTTGTGTGAATTTTCCTGTTGTGTTTATTTTTCTTCTGTCTGTGTTTCACATTTGTGCTTAATTTGCACAAAGATATACTCTGAGAAGCAAAACAAGAGATGACATCATTAGAATTTATATTCTTGCCAGTTTTAAAGCCTGAAATCTGAGAATTTTGGTGCTGATTATGTCTCATGTACCTGTCACATGAACTCCTTCCATGTAGCACAAATGTATAATGTTTACATTTCATTTGTATGGTACTGTACTGAGCAGCTGTACTGTATTGAGCAGCTGTTGCTGCGAGATTCCTGCTGTCATAAGACCAAGACTTTTTTTCTTTTTTTAATTCCCTATGATCAGACCCGTTCAATCACTCAAAATTATCTCAGAGATAAGATGTGCTATCTGGGTCAGGCGTTCGGGATCACTGTGCCACTAGCAGGAATACTCAGTTCCATTAGAGCAAGCACAGCCACTGTGCACTGGCAGGAATCATTCCGTCTAATTCTGCCTAGTGCTAAATAGCTGAACTTCTGTTTGTTAAGTAGGGCACTTGGCACCTCATAGGATTAGAGCTGTTGAGTTAAAAACCTGAAGTGTTGTGTGCGAGGCCTCATTTATGCAAACGGTGTGGGGGAACCGACACGGTTACTGATCTCAATTGAAGGTAATACTCCAGGCTGCAACACGGGAAAGTTCAGAAGTGGTTATCGGTGTCACGCAGCCTCCTCTGCTGCACTGCTGATGATATTCTGCAAGCGTAGCAGAACAGACATTTGGGGGGTGGTTGCAAATGTTCTGTCATCTGAGCTCATGCTCGCTGCAGATGTCAGTCTGAACCTGCAGCATCTTGGGATTGCTTTGTCTCACACAACATTTTGTGAGTGCAAGTCCATATTTCTGCCCGTGGCACACTTCTGAGGGGGTATTTAAAGCAGCCTGGCTTCCCATAGTTGCAAGGAGCCATTCTCAAGTGCAGCTTTTCCCAGTCACACATGGAGGTCTGAGTGCCATCTGGGAATATAGGCAGTTTTGTGACTGATTTCTGTCAGCTCAGCAATGCTCAAAATGCCGTGCCACTAATTCAAACAAACTTTGCTTCTCGGTGATTGTCTGGATGGCAAATGTCAGGTCCTTAATATTATTTGTACTTTGGTAGCACCTGCAGGTCCAAATAGGGATTGCACTGCTGCTGAGCACAGCAAGATGCTCTGTGCATTTCTGCCCTAAGGACTTCAGCGAGCACAAGTGGATACATGTTAATTCTAGGCATATGATCCAGTTCTCTTCTCAGCATCTAAATAATGTCGAAGCATTACCGGTTTTCATCTGTAGATCAAATACAAACTGTAAAAATGAGGTCGCCAGTGAATGCTTTTATATTGCAGACTGCTTTCTCTATCATGAAACCATAAAGTGAGAAATTGTATTATTCCCCTTGTATTCTCCTGGGAAAAAAAATGAAAAGGTAAAATAAAACAAACAGTAAAAAATAGATACTTACTCCTTCAGAATAGTAAAACAACAGCCCACTGGGCTGCAATGTCCGGAAATTAAAGCCTCCTTCAAACTCAGTAAAGAGAGACACTTTTTGGCTTGATGCAATGAAGCTCTCACCATTGAAATATGCATTGCGGGACATCTGTGTATTAAATAAAACAAAATTACAAATGCAGCTCAAAAACCATTCCAATAATACAAAGAATGAGGCTATTTCTTTCTATTTTTTTTAACAGTTGCAGCCAGTTCAGTTCTAAAAACAAATTTTCCTGCATATCTTACCCTAATTTGTATAGTCATTCTCTCACATCATGGGAAAATCTTGAGAAAGTGTAGCAATTTTAGACTAAGTCAAATTATTCCCATCTTCCTGGGATCTTGGCCGCATCCTAAGTCTGCTGTTGTTAAAGAGCATGACAAATAGAAGCAGAGGTGCTCATGCCCCTGTCTGAGCTGTGTGGCACTGAGTCACAGTTCCAACACATCACATATTACTTTGTGTGCTGTGCTGGGTACTGGGGTAGGGTGGAGGGTATTGGACATGGTGCTCTACAACCCTCAGAGTCTCACGAGCTAAGCTAGTCCAAGGCAGGACAAATTGCAGATAGCTTCTGTGTTGACAGAGGGTGAGGTGGTGTCATGAGTTCTACAAGCAATCCTTCCTCTTCACAGGTTTGCAGCATAGCTTTTGATAGACATGGCCACAGGATGAAGACCCCAAACACTGTCTGGATTTGCCAGCTTAGTGGCAAGCTAAATGGCAATTTTCTCAGAGCTAATGTGTCGCACTATGACACGAAATAACTTACACACAGATGCTAGATGTAAAAGGGGGAAAGAAAAGAACTATAAAAGAAGTTTTATTTTCTGGCTCTACTATATATAGTAACTTAAAATGACAGTGGATTGGAGGGTGAAATTGCCACCTCTCCAGCCACACTAGTCAAACTAACAGTCCATTAATTCTTTCTACCTACAAAGAGGAATGCAAAACAATCATTATTTACAAGAACACTGTGAGAAAAATCAGTAGAAATATGTAAACATCAGAAAGTATAAAAAACTTTTAGAAGAACTTTAAAACTCTCAAAAAAACCAAAACAACACTAATGCTGGTGCAGTTAGTGTGTGTGTGTCATAAAGGAAGAGCTGATCTGGCTTAAGGGGAGAACTCATTTGAAGGGTGAATATTTTGCTGTCTTTTCCATTTCACACATCTGTATTAGGATGAATGTAAGGATGATTCTCCTTGTATCTTTAAGAAAAAAATGAATTACATTGGAATATTTCCATTCCGAATACAGTACATAATTTTTTTCAGATTGAGCTTTCACATTGCAATTTCACATATGAGAAGAATTTTAAGTGAAACACCTTGTGCTATAGTTCAGAGTGAAAATTGGTTATTATGTCAGCAGGCTTTACAGACACACACAAACCCCTCACCTCTGCCAGTCAATGAGTGCATGGTCATTTCCTTGGTGGAAGGCTGTCTTTCCATTGTCTGGAGTAAAACTCAAGCTCCCAGCTATATCCATTGTCAAAATTTGCTGTTATGTCACAAATGGTGTTATGCTTACCAGTGAATCCTCTGGGCACCCATAGCTGATTCCCAGGGTTCCTGGTTCTTCCAACAAGTTGAAATCCTTCTTTTGGAACTGGAAACCCTTCATGCAGCCTTTAAAGCCGATACTTCCTGCCAGATGTGAACTAATGCTGTTGGACAACAATGCCAAACAAACTGCAGTTAGATAGCCCTTGCCTTTCTGAACAGGATTTTGTTGCCAAAATGTTCTAAAAGGCCTGGAAGAACTTCAGTCATTTGCCTCACTAGTGCCCAATTCTTGCATCTTTTTATAATATAACTAATGAGCCCCACACTATGTTTTGTAAAGTCAAGATGCACCAATTGTAGAAAATATTATGTATTTATAACTACTTACGGTAAAAATAAATGGATTTTTATCTCAGTATTTTTAGCTTTGAAGAGAAGTTCTGATTTAGGTTTCCTGTCTTGCTTTTAATAGCAATCTTCATTATTGCCTTTGCAAGCAAATGGGTCTCTATTTCTTATGAAAATTAATAACAGAGGTCAGGGAAGTAAGAGTAGATTCTACTTGCTGATGTGTGGGTTTACATAA
The DNA here is from genome assembly GCF_024509145.1 of Vidua macroura. Classification (NCBI taxonomy): domain Eukaryota; kingdom Metazoa; phylum Chordata; class Aves; order Passeriformes; family Viduidae; genus Vidua; species Vidua macroura. The sequence continues at coordinate 68,708,461 of NC_071573.1, read as the reverse complement.
TTTTAAATGAGAGCGGTGAGTGGGCTTTCAGTATGCTTTTTATGTCAGACTTGAGGTAGACAGCACAGCAGTGCATCCCAACTGCTCCTACTCATTAGTCTCAGTTTTTCAACTCCACATCTTACCAAGATACCACAACATTACAGCACAGGGTGATTATAATTGAATTTATCCTCACAATTCTCAAGGTGCATGAAGAAGTAATTTGCATAAAATCACAGTGAGTTGCATAAAATCACAGTGACGGGGGCAAGGAAATTACATGGGAGCTACTGCGTACCAGTCCAGGAGATAACTAGGGAACAAATACACTGAAGGAGTGGGTGTGAAATCCACAGTTTTGACCTGGCTGCCTGGAAGCAGTCTTTGTCCTTTAAGCAAGATGTACCTTAGCAGTGGGACTCTCTTCACCTCACGTGACATGATACTGTTGACATCTGCTATCTGCACTCGCTCTCTGTGAGTTATCTCACGGTAAGGCAGATATTGGGAGCATGGCAGAAGAATCAAGAGCTGGAAATGCCTACTTTTTTGCATTGGCAAAACCAGACCATCAGAGGAAGTAGTGCAGATGTACATGTACAGGTCTGAAATATGGTGAGAGAAGGAGTGCTGTAGGGGCTTAATTTGCTCCTCAGTGAAATCAGCAGGAAGGCAAAACCAACAGGAAGGCTTCTGTCATCCTTACTGGGATTTGGACCAAAGTGTGGAGTATCAATTAACCACTATAATCTTTACTCTGATTGACTCTCAGGCTGGCTGGATGTGACAAATAAGCCTTTGTTTTAAATGCTACAACATTTTCTAGAAACAAGCAATGAAAGAAAGGCTTTCACTTAAAGAAAGGCTTTGAGTTAATTTCTTAATTCAGTTAAGAGTTAAGTTCCCAGTGCTCCTACCTACCCTTAGCTTTCTGCTTTATGCAGTGAGTGAGGTGGGACCAAAATAACGTGTGGTGGTACTTCCAGATTCATTTATTTGGAGAAAAAAGGCAATTGACAGAGAAAAGTGCATTTGAAATGAATAATATGCTGCTTTAGAAGACTGTTAGACTACTCTAAGACTAGAGCTAGTTTCCCCATGCTGCTGCTGCCCTGCAAAGTTGGTTAAATGTGAGTCTGTCTGCAAAGAGGAAGCATAAATATCAATAGTAGATAGTAGTAGCAGTAGAGAGAGAGTAGTACATCATCAGTAGGATAATAACTTATGTTCCTGATGAAAATAGAATGATGCCACCACATTTGGCCCATACTTTGTGCTGTCTACTCTTGTCAAGAGAATGAAAGCTGAGTACAATATCAGAGACAAAGTTGCAGCTCTGCTTGAATAATATCTGTATATATTTTTAACATTATAGTTGATAGTATTTTTACAATGCCTATGGCTTTTTTTTTTTCTGATACCGCTTGTTAATAGAGATGTTATTTTTCCTGCTTTGACAGTACCTTCCAGGTGTTTTTCAGAATAACCACAATCTGCTTGGAAAACTGCATGCATAATTCATGTGATTCATCTTTTATCCTATATTTGTGAACAAGTCTCATCTGCCATTGAGCTGCTCGATTGCCTAAATTTCTAGGTCCTTCTGGGCTTTTTCAGTGTTCGTTAGGCTTGATTAATGAAAGTAATTTTCACCATCCTTCTGTACTTTCTTTCTAGATCATTAACGTATTTAATATCAGCCCTGAGAGAGATCCTTTGAGCATGTGCCATAGACTTTTTATACTGTGAAAACTGAAAAGTTACTACTGTGTCCCATTTTCTCTTTCCCAGCTGCTTTCCAATCCACTGCAGCATTTTCTCTCTTCACTCCACTAGCTTTCTTAATAGCCCCTTATGAAAGACCTTTGTAAAGAACTATTTGAAAGGACAGGTGAGTTATACTCTGTTCCTCCCTTGCCCATTACTTTTGCCTGCATGTTCAAATAACTACATGGGATTGAAAGGCATAATTTTTCTTTACGTGAAGTTTGTCACTATATTAAAAGGTTAAAGATTAAGTATTTTGTATCTCAGATGTTATTTTTCAATAGTTATTTTTCAGTAGTTATATTTTCAATAGCAGTTTCTTCTGACAACAAAATAAAGAATAAAATTTCACGAGATTTACCACTAAATCCCAGAAGCTGTTGCACAACATTTGCCTTTTTTTTTTTTTTTAACATGGAGGGTATTCCTCTAAGCAGTTGTGACACTTGAAATAGCACCCTTTTGAAAATTCTGGCCTTGCTGTCTGACCCTGGGAATGAATACTGCCTATCAGAAGAGCATGCTCTTTTTCAAGCAGCCAGTCTGCTCTCAGAGTGTGACTCTGGGGTCCAGCAGATTCCTATGGCAGGAAATGAGAGTTACACAGTCTACTGAGATTAAACTGCATTTCTGTCAAATGGTACAACAGGAAAATGAGACCTTTTCTTTTCTTCTCATGCCTACACAGAGCCAGCTGACTTAGATCCAAGAGAGCCTGAGACGAATCAGAACTGAAATGCTTAATGGGAAGAAAATCATCTTTAGATTTGAAAATGCGATTGGTCTTGGTCACTTTTTGCAGAGCAAGGAGCAATACCAATATCATATGTTAACATATTCTTTGAAAATGCCTTTTTGTTTGAATAACACAACTGTTTCTGTTACCCTTACTAAAACTGGACTAGTGTCAGTAAATTTTAACTGTGTTGGATCAAGCCTAGTCTTCAGTACTTAAGAGCTCTGAGAGACACTTAGAAGAGTGTCTGAAGGGTTTTTTCATATGATGTTGATGCCAAAGAATTTGTTTTATTGTTACCCCTTAAGGACAGGCTATACAACTTAACTTACATATGGTGATTAATTGAAAATACTGATTGGATCCCATTTGTAAACCAACCTGGAGTGCAAGATGTCAGCAGGTGCTCCTCCAATGTAAATATCTGTGAACGGCATTGCTGTTCTTTCATTGTCCACACTTTTTATGTGTCTTCTGTCTACTACCAAGATCATCTTCTTGGAATTGTGATATATAATAGAAATCTGAAAAGAAAAGCATGTGCTTAAAAATGTAATCTTTTATAACATTTATATGGTGATCTTGCAAAATTGATTGCATCTTTATACTTTCTGTTTAAAAAGTTCCTCCCATTTAACAGAGAATTTGTTTGTAAATTGGGAGAGGCTTGACAATGAATACTAGTAGGAAGTTTATTTTGATGTCACTATTTTTCTGTTGACTGAATCCTCAGGATATTTCAATTAAGAATAAAGAAAATGCATCAAATTCTACACTGTGGCAAACAGATAAGCTCTGTAAACTTCAGAATGCTTTCTTGATTTATCTAAAAATAAATAGGGCATACTTTTAAAAAAATCTTATTTCATTATCAAAGCATAGAAAGTTTAATTATTTTCTGCTTAAACATGAACAGACCTATAGTCACGAATCAGACTTTAAATGGACATAAAGTAAAAGGCAGGAGAAGCAACTCACTACGGGAGGATTTACTACTATCACAGTTACATTGACTTACTGCAAATTCCCTGAAACTAAATACAAGTAGATATTTTACATCTGCCAAATCCCTAAAATACTGTGCATATAAAAAGGTTGCTACCAAATCAACTCTCTCTTCAAATGAAATGGGAAATGCCATAATTCTTGTAATGCAGTGCATAACAACTAAGGTGGCCAAGTTAACATAATGACATGGTTTTACTTGAGGAAAGTTTTATATTTGATATAGAGAACTGTCCTTGATATAATTTCATATGGAATTAATAAAACTTTTTCCCATGTGAATGGTCCTGTCCTTGGCTAGTAATACATACAGTCTGTCTACAAGCACTGATTGATTAGGAGGCAGGGACAGTCTTCCCTTGCTTCTGCTTGATACTGGTAGGATTTGCATGCACTCTACTTTTCTGCCTGTTCTACCATATCATCACCTGCCCCTCATCCTTTTGCACCTTTCATGGGCATTGGAGCAACTATTTCTGCTTGGAGCCTCTGGGATAGTTGGTCAAATGGCTGTGATAGTAACCACATTTGTACCTCATGAAATTTAGCATCGTTAATCCTAGCCTTCTTCATGGAGTCCTCGAGAAGCATGGGTCCATTGCTGAAACCAAAGTCATAGCGGAGGTACAAGAAACCATTGTGCATCTCTAGGCTGAAGAACATGCTCTGTGTAAAACAAAACAGCAGTCAGAAAAGGACTATGTGGCAGCAATTGCAAAAAGTTAATAAAGAATGTTGTGAGACTGACATTGGGAAAAGCATGCTGGGAAATAAATATTTATTTGCAAAATTGTAACACATTTTCTATATGCTTATATTTATAATATATGTGTATATATGCACATGCATACATAATTGCTTTATAAGTGGCACTTTTTGAAAGACTTGGTGAACCATTTCCTTATAGAAATAGTATTTGGAAGCACAGTGATATCATTATTCTTTACCAGTAAGGTATTCCTAATGTAAACACACCTATTCACTGTTAAAATAATACCACATGCCCTAAATGAAAGGTATTATACTGGTAAAAGCAATGTTGTGCTCAAATGGCCATGTCTGCTTTAGCAGGTTCTATCACAATGTCTGTAATCGCTCAGGATTTTGTCTTTTCACAGCCCTGATCAGCACTGATGTATTTACTGAAATAACAGCAATAGCTAGAGTGTATTTACTATGTATTTGGTTTCTAGAATTTCTGAATGTTCCTACTTTACAGTTTCTGTTCTGTGACTGGGTGACCTAAATTTTATAAACAGGAGCTGCACTTTAGAAAATCCTTAGGGAGTGCTTGAAATGAAGATCTGCACCCTAGAATTAGTCTTGTTCCACAACTAAACATAAAGAAACAGAAACACAAGTTTACTGCAAATGTGCATCTGGGTTAATGCTTTCAATGCCAATGTTTTGTCTTCTCTCCTAGTGTTCATGGCTAATGGAAACATGAGAATAACAATTCTCAAAACCTTACTGCAGGCCAAGAACTGTTGTCTTCAACATAAATAAGCCTGCTTTCAGAAGTCACTACTTAAAGTAAGTAAGAGTAGGTTTTAATCTAGCACTTCTAAATGAAACTGCAGCTTGGGTTTGTACTGAATAGCATAAACTTGAAAATGAAGCAAGGATTACATTCAGAATATTTATGAGCTGTCTTTGCAGAATTGAATAATGGACCACCAGACTTTCTAAAAGTGCTTGTGAGCAGGCATGGTCTCCCACAGCTGATATCCAACTTGATTGCAGTTTCCACTGACAAATACAAAGTGCATATATCTCCAAGAAACCTCTAGGTGCTTTTGCTTTGAAGAAAAATAAGTGCTCTGCAATAAAGGCTCTTAAACTTTTAACAGCAGCTGCTTAGTCAAAACCTCCTAATGAAGGTTAGTGGTAGCACACTATGCTGCAGAGCAAATTGCTTCCCACAACCCTCTTCTGGAAGTTACTCTAAAGGCAAACTAGAGAGTAGCTCTTCTAATAACAGGGGATTTTTTTTTCTTCTAAATGCTTAAAGCAGTGTTACATGTAGGTGTCTAGACAAGTGTCTGTCTGTGGACTGCATCTGCATAGAAAAATGTTTTCTGTGGCTTTTCTAAGTTGTAATCCACACAGAACTCGTGAGCTTGATATGGAAATGCCCAAAGACAAAAAAAAAAAAAAAAAAAAAAAAAAAAAAAAAAAAAAAAAAAAAAAAAAAAATCCATGTTTGTCTTCAGAGGATATAGAGACTGCATCACTTTCACACTTCAGAAAAGCTCCTGACATTTGGATCAAGTCTTTTTATTTGGGCTGCTTTCTATTTTCAGTAACTTAAATATTTAACTCTAGTACACCCTGAGGCACAGTTATAAAGTGGCAGCTACCACAAAGTGGCTGCTTTTTGGGAGTTACTTCACAGAAATTTCCCATAGCTTTGATTGAGCATTCACATTTAAATAAAGGGACAAGAATTGGGCTTAACTGGAATCCATCTTGAAGTATCATCACTAGGATATGACCAGTTTGAAGTCCTGACTGTCTCTGGATGGAAGCAGAGTCCAACTCAGGGCCTTGGCTTCCTGAGGCCTTTGCAGAGCAAGTTCCAGTTCCCTCCTAATGTATACATGCACCAGACAAACACAAAGTATTTCCTCTTCCCAGAAGTTAAATGTGAGGACATAAACATTTTGGATTTTCCAGATATTCTAGGTACTGGGGAACTTGTGGTACCAATGGATAAAGGGTACCAGCAGGACTTGGAACTCACCCCATTAATCATCAGCAGGATCAATCCATTGTCTGTAGGCGTTCGAACTTCGATGTCAAATCGAGTCACCTGGCTGAATTTTCCCCTTCTCTCAATGTTCCTGGCCAAGGCATAGCCAGAGCCATCAAAGAAATAGCTCACAGCCCGGCTCTGAGTGAAAGCCAACTTATCTCTATGGAAAAAACAAGCAGGAAAGGATTAGTTGGCATGTATCCATTTTAATTTTGGGGAACTTAAATGCCTTTACCTATTTTATTGAAATGATTGTTCTGAACTTCTGCTTCTGCCTGGCATAGTGATACTGATGACTTCCTTTCAATTTTTTTCTGGGAATTTTTTTCCCGAGAAATAATGTGTAACTTTGAAGGTGCATCTAACTCCTTCATCATTACACTGTGCTTTTATCCTGTGCTATATGTAGAGCTCAGGAAAATTCTTTGCTCATCCTTGTAAAGTGATAGGCCCACAGCACTTCCTCATTATAAGGATACACAGATATGTCTGTTAAGAGCTTTCCCAGTTTGTGGAGAAATCCATTTGAATTCTCCAAGAACTTTAGCTGACTCTGGTATGCTCTGTTCTGAAGAGCAGCAGCTTGCACTCCCTGTGGGAATGGTGTGGGAAGCTCATTTTCTCTATCCCAATACTTCCTGCATTTCTTCCCAGTGCATGCTGCAAATTACTCTCCTTTTCTTTCCAGAGTGGGGTTGCCTCTGTTGCACTGTTGCTGCCTGTAGTGTGAGCAAAATGCCTGCTGTGTCTGTGCTAAATGAATGCTACAACTTCTACTTTAGGAGCTGCATTTCCCAGTTTGTGAACGGCTCATCTAAGGAATATCTGTGGTGGCTTGAAGTGCATGACAGGAAGAAAGTTCTGTATAAGCTTTCCTAGCTGGGGGTGGGACTACACTAAAGGTTATCAGGTCTACTAGACCTGACTGGCTGTGGCTGTATCATTTGGAGCAACATGATTTGAGTCAGGAGAAGCTCTGTCCTAGGCAAGCCAGTGGGGTAAGGAGGGAGCCTGGAACAAGCCCCAGCTAATGTGGCAGTTTCCTTTACGAAGACATGAAGAAGATTGTGAGATAGCTAGTGGAGACAGCAGGAAAATCTCAAATAGAACATCTCATGCTAAAAGGGACTCATAAGGAGTCAAACTTCCATACATAAATATATTTATAAATAAATAAATTTTAAAAATTAAACTTGTTGATAAAATTAGGAGCAAAGGACGACCAAGTTCATCCTGGGACAGCTCAATACCACTTTCAGTTTTTTAATCCGGAGCAGGAATGAGCCATCAGGACCAGCACTTGTAAGAAACGGGAGCGATGGAGTGAGGATGGGACTGTCCCCTACCTGGCACAAGGTGGCGATGTGGTGGTGTCGATGTTATAGACGTGCTTGAAGTTGTACAGGCTGATCACATCGTCGTTCAGGGTCGCCAGTTCCAGGCAGCCGATGAAGCCAGGTAGGTTTAGGCTAGGAGGGAGCTGTGCAGAGGACAAGGAAGTGTTAAAAGGAGAAAGGTGGCACTCTTTAGTTGGGTGTTGTGAGAGCATTTGTGCCTGGGGTCAGTTTTGTCCCTGTGCAATTCGTATTTTCAAAAGAAAAGATTGATACTGCTGAGAATAGTCTTCACAGTCCTTACCATGGTATGGCCTTTGGGCTGTAAGTAAAAAGGGAGCACATAAATGGTCTCACAGTGAGAGAATTAGGCCGGGTAAGGCAACTGCAAGCAAAAACTTCTTTTGTAGTTTTGATGGGAGCATGCTTGGAAACAGGGAAAAAGGCTAAGATTTGACTAATAACAGAGCTTACTCAATGTATTTGAACAACTCAGTGGATATTTCATATCAAATGCATACATATCCTTCACAGCTAGAAAAAGAACACCATACCATAATTAAAGAGAGATAAATGAGAGAGCTCTTTAAACCCAGGAGACAGGGATTCAAAATTTGTGCCAGTGGGTAATCCTCAGTAGGTATTATTTTGAGCAGCTAGCAGGGATGTAGAGACTTCTTTTAACAAAGGTCACTGCATATGGAATTTAAACAGCCACACTGGTGAGGGGGAAAATACAAAAGAATAAAGCTAACAGACCTATACCATTCTTTTTATATTAAAATATTTTGCCTTGTGGAACAGGTGTGATAACACCTCTTGTACTTCAGAGTTTGATCACTGTGAGTAGCTTTTCTTCATCTTCTCATTATTTTCATTTTCTTATGATACAATAGTATAGTAATACAGCAATACAGAATATAAGTAGCTGTAAAATTACATTCTCATCTGCAGCACAGATATATTTGGTAAATTATTATGTTTTTTCTTTTTTTCCTTTGTTTCTTCTAGTCTTTGAAATTATGTTAAACATGAGAGTTCTAGTGGTTAAGTGGTGCATTTCATATTTGCAAAGTGTGTAACAGGGAAGCAAAAAGCTTTTAACAAATCAAACTCTATGTTATAAATAAAAATGTGAGGTGTCTTTTCTAAGAGGGAAGGGACCCATATGCCTATCAAACAATACCGTGAATCCTTTTCTTCCTATTTCCCTTTCCACTTTTCTTCACTGTCCTCTTTTCTTTTTCCTCTGCTATGCTCTGGAACAGACTTAGAGGGTTCATTTGCTGGATGACTTTTTGTATGTGCGTGTGTGTATAAAACTGTTATTCAGTGTTCAGTCCTATTCCCAGGCAGTTTGCACCCAGGACTCAGCAATCCAAAATTCCTGCCATGGCATGTGTCTAGTAGTCATAATGATGCCAAGCTCAGGAATGCATACGTGTATTGATTTACTCTTTCTTTGTTTTTATGTTTTTAGGAGAGCTGATTGTGGGTCAGTATTAGGATATTTTTTAGAACCTGCTACAGTTAGCTTAAAGAATTTAGGATTCTCTAAAGTCTTTCTAGGTGTGCTTTTATTCAGCCATGCAATTTTCACAGCCAAGATCATTCATAGCAATTTTTAAATCCCACAAGAGGAACTGATATGTTCACAGAAGCAGGTAAGTGAGGTGCTAGTTTATGCTGACTATTAGGAACTAGACTGATGCTACTGTCTCACACAGGCCTTCAGACACATTTTGCTCAGGCAACTTTTCATGCTGTTATAAGTCTAGATTTAAACCAGTGATAATTTAAATTCAAACAAATGACTATCTTGTTCGTTTCCCACAAGATCCTAATATTAACAATACATTACTTTTCATTTTTGTGACAATTGTAAAAGAGAAATTCTAAGTACCAAGAACTCATTAGCATTGAAAAATACTGGTAGCCTGCAAGTTAGGTTGGACTAATAGGCCTTTGTTTATGCATGCTATTTAACAGCTAGCAACTCTTCCTTTTAGTACTTTTCAGGAAACCTGAACAGCAGTTCACAGAAACCTGATCATCAAATATGATGATCAGGTCAAAATATGTCAGGAAAAAATCTTCACCATGGCTAAAACATAGAGTTCTAAGATGATAAATGACTAAATAAGGACTTTTTCTTTATCTACCATTTCTGTGTTTAAATGGAAGTCAAGCAAGGTTAGTTTGCACTATTTCATTTTGAATAGAGAATATTTATCTGACCAACCTTGAAGCCAGGAGGCACTCCACCAACATAGAAAACAGCATTTTCAGGTTCCAAATTAAAAAGGGAGCCAGGACCAAGAACCTCTCCCTTTTTGATGAATTTTTCTTCAGCTGTGCTGCTAAGACTGGGCACAGTTAAAAACATTTTGCCATGTCTTCCGATCCTGCAGAAAAGAATTGTAAGAGAAGAGAATTTCATGTTGGTCAGAATTACAAAAGAACAAACAAGCCTCCAACTCAGGGGGTAACTGAAAACAGGAAAGGTTTTATATCCTTGGAGAAGACTACTAATCAGGAAGTAGAAAAAGGGAGGCATGACAGACACTATCTCTTCCTCCCTGTGGCCCCTTGGGTCTTGGCTCTTCAAAAGCAGGAAGAATTTCCATTTATTTCAGCAGGAGTAGAACCAGACATTGAAAATTCCTGATCGGCAGTTCTGACACAGCCTTTTCTGCTTGATTTTTCCTATTAACTGTTTGATTTTGGGGAAATACATGTTATCACTTTACCTCTCAATTTTGATGATGCTGAAGTGAGAAGGCCAGGTGCTGACTGGCTTGGCATCCAGAGGTATCTCCACATCTTGGCCCCCCAGATTATAAATGTACACAAGGTTGTCATTTTTAATTGCAAGACCAACGTAATGTTTTGCCTAAAATACCAGAGAGATGTTAGAGATAAAACATTGAAAGAGATTTAATGCAGGACATAAGTAAAGGTAAGCTTTGATAAACTGAATGACACCTTTAAATATTACTGAATGCTATTTAAATAGGAACAAAACCTTCATTCTCTAATTGGTTGCTTTCACCACATAAAACTCTACAGAAAAAAAGTCTCTGATATTTTACTTTATATCCATTTTGACTGAGGTAAATTCAAGGTCATGAGGTCTCTGCTGACCATGAATTAGTCATGTTCAATGGGAAGCTGTTCATCATTATTTAGTGTGCAGCACCATGTGCAGGAAATAGTCTAAGGCCTAAGTATTATGCTGCAATTAAATATTCTGCCAAGAGGCGTTTCACTTGATTTATATTCAGTAGACATTCTTTTTTAGGAAAGCATAAAAATAAAAGCCTGGCTCTTTACCTTCCCAAGTAACAGATTGCCAGAATGATACCTGGCTTGTGAGTTGTGATTTTTTTTCCTTTTCAGAACCACAGTTTAAAGAACAGTTATTTCAAAGTAGTGATCAAGAGTGTACAGCGTGTACAACAGCAGCACAAGCCACAGATAAAGAAGTCTGCTTATCTTGTGGGCCTGTGACCTCAGAGATTTGGAATTGACACTGTCAACAGCATAAACTGATTAAAGCATATCTCACAGAAGCCAGGCAGGTGACATTAACTGCTTCAGAGCACCTCGGTATTGGCAGAGGAGACAGCAAGTGTGGCTTGCAGCAGTGACAATCAAAGCAGTACACTGCCAGGCAGTCTAATTTGCTTTTTAGAGAGCATCCTTCACTGTTTGGGGTGACAAGTCACAAGGACAGGGGTCTCAGGACCCCTTGCTTTTTGCTTGTCACAAAATCAATGATGGTCATAGAATAGACACATTTAATTCTGAAATACGAAGAAACAGTGAGAGGAAAAACTGAGGGTAAATAAATTCGAAACTGATTTAATTTTTTAAAAATATATGCATAAAAGTTAACTGGGCTATTCGCTTACATTTTTGTTTCCGAGGTACAAAATGAATCTGTCTGGAGAGGCTGCCAGTTGTGGGTTGTCTTTGTGGAGCTTTATGTACAAGCTCATGGAAGTGAAAGATTTCAGTTCTTCCACATTGATCTTTGGATTGACTTCAACAGCTGATTGGCCTTCAAACATCATAGAGACTTGGACCTGCAGTTGCAAATGGACAAAGTGAGACACGTGTTGTTGCCTGGGGTCGTTACTTAAGGTAAGTGTGTAAAAATACTGTGCCAGCAGCCTTGCTTACTCCAAGAGTGGAGTTGATACCTATATATTGGCATGTAAAATTGTATGTTTGTAACAATCTTTCCTGAAAGACACTGTAAAGATTATGGAGAAAGTTATCTTAAAATTAATTAAAGGTCCTAATGAGCTCTGCTTAAGCATATTCATAAAGTAAATTACATTTTAGTGGGAGATAGATGTGTGCAGAGTTGAATCAGAACTATATTACTATGTATGGCACATAATTAAATTCTTACACAGCTATAAAACTTCTGCTCATAATTTATTTCTTTGCTTTGGGAGTAGTACAGCCATTTTCTGTTCATGAGTAATCCTGTTATATCATTGAATCTACACTGATATTTATGAGATGCTAAAAAAATTGTAAAACTGTTCATTTTAGTTCAAAATGCTTTCAACGTAACTGAAGCAATGTTTTCAAGTTTAAACGCAGTATACCTGAATCACAAAATACATTTTAAAGAACAGTCAAGCACTACATACAAAATAATTTTTCCAAGTTATATTCCAGCACTGTGAACATACAATAATGCACGGATTTTTTTATTTCTCTGAATGAATTCAAATATACTTGACCTTGGTTTTCTTGTTAGAGAAAAAACCCTCATTATTTATGTATGGTAAGGAAAGTGTTTTTTTCTCTATTAAGTATGTGTGAGCCAAGGATTCTCTTACCCTGCAGAAAATTAATTCAAAAGAAAGGAAAAAAAAAATGCTGTCATCTCAGAAAAGCTTACATTAAATTGCTATAATTATTACTCATGGTAATTAGCTTTGTAGGTAATTTGCCTACAAATTATAGGTAATTATGTTTTGTTGTTTTGGCCATCTTATACATTGTGCCCAAATCTTTATTGTCAAATTGCTACTGCAGTAACAATAGTCTACCACGAATACTATGATAATGTCAAAAGCTTGCAAATAGTAACTGTAAAGATTTTAATGACCTCCAATGTGCTTTGTTCATCTGATTTTGGTGAGGTGACAATATCCAGGTTTGGGCTTCTAGCATAGCCCAAGAAAATGGAGGTTATAGTAAGATTTGATTATTAACACTAGTAAGCGAAATCCCCAAAAGTCCAAAAGTTTTACCTTGCTTGCTACACTCCTGGTTTGAGCAATTAACTCTCTGATCCGCTGAATGTTGGAAGAAATATTGTTTGCTGGTGCCTTCTGTTCTACTCTGCGCATTTTGTCCAGGAGTTGAGGGAAAACTTCTGTAAGTTTCTTCACTGCAGTTAGAAAAGAAGAGACAGATTTTTCTTCTTCTTTGAAAGACTGGTTTTGCATCAGGAATATTCCACCCTATCCTCTGAGGTTAGGTTACCTGTCTCCTGCTTTCTGACCAAGTCATAACTGTGATGTGTGAGACGCAGTGATTTCAGAAAGGGTAGTGATTTCTAAGAATTTGGTATTGCTAAAGTTTTTGGAAATAAGTTTGCACAAAGGACACTATGTTTTCTTAGGGCTCATAGGTAATACTGTAGTGTCTTACCTCTGTAATACTTTCCTCAAGGAGCTCTGCAAACATTAATAGTTTTAACCTTTTACTCTTCCTTCAAGACAAATGAATGTTAGGCTTAATTTTACATCTACAGCAACTGGAGCAGAAGGATTATATGTTCAGCATCTCACTGGATATCTGTGCCTGACCTGGGAACTGCATTTAAGAGTTATGGTTCATGAACTCTTCAAATTCACTGTAGGGGAGATGTATAGGCTGTTTTCCTCAGCTTTCAGCTGTGTGTGCCTCCCAGAGGTCATCACCCAGACAGCAACATCTCTGCACAGGAGATGTGTTTGCTTGTGGCTCACAATCATGACACATGACAGAAACACTGCCAATTTCATGCTGTGGTGACAGGCCTGTGGTGTACAACAATAGAAAGCCTTAAGTGATGATGATGATGATGATGATGCATGTGCACCTAAACTGTGCTTAGTACCTGCCCCAGCCCTTGTGATTGGTAACCTCAGTAACTTTCCTGCCTGCATCTGCCAGGGGCCATGAATTAGAGTCCTGGACCTTTGGTCTTTTGCTGCTGTGTCCTCTGGTGGTTCATGTGCAAATGTCATTGTTATAGAAGGGAAATGCAGGGGCTCTGTAGTGTTCAAAGTGAGAGAAGTCCTTTCCCAGGAAGATAAGCAGAAAAATTATCAAGAAGGAAAAATAACTACCCTTACTTATAATCCAATTTTATCACATCAGATTCCAATGACATGCTGCCCTTTGAAGGATATTTACACATCACATCATTTTTAATCTTTAATTAAATGTAGGTACAAGAAGCTGAGTATAATGAAATGCGACTTTAGCTGCAAGCTACGTGCATATAAGAAAGATCCAGCATTCAGAGTTAATTTTAATGACATGGATTCACTGTAAAGGTTAAGATCAGATTTGTAGGGTTTTAAGTTATATTTTGGGGGTTGCCAACTTACATCCACCTGCTCTTGTGTTCTTCCTGTCGTATTTTTACCTTTGTCTGGGACTCATAGAAGGGCTTGTGTTGGAAGAGATCACCTAGTTCCAAGCCCCCTGCTGTGGGCAGGGACACCTTGCACTGGACCACATTGCTGAGAGCCCTACCCAACCTGGCCTTGAACATCTCTGGATGAAGACTGCAGGGAGGCAGGTAAAGGGGCTAATCATCAGATACAGGAGACTGTATAAAAAACAGGGGAGGAGGAGCAGAGTCCAATCACTTTTCTGTGCTTCCACTCTACACTGAATAAGCCTCAGCCTCATTCATACCAACCCAGACTATGAGAATATTCCATGGAGTCCTACAAGTCTGCTTGTTTTTGGAAAGAATGAAAAATCTGTATTTGCCTGTCCTGTCCTGTCTCTGCTTGGCTGTGTTCGTTTGTGTTTTACTTTCCAAGTTCAGTCTAGGAGTGGGCCATATAGAACTTTAGACCCTCATTTTTTTTCCATTTAGTCCTGAAAGGCCTTATATAGTGGGAGTTAGTAATCAGCTGTTCTATATAAAGCTTTCTCTATGTTAAAATATCCTTATTTTAATGAATCCTCAAAGAATTACAGTAAATTTTGGTGATGCCAAAATGTGTTAAATTTTCTGCTTAAAAAGCCCCAACAAAACCCAAATCAGGAAGTTTTCTTTACTATTTTCCATTTTTAAGGCAAAAATACTGCAATCTCAGAAAATTATTTAGCAAATTGCAGCCATTTCTTTTTAATAATCTGCAACTGAATTGGAATTGTGTTTGATTCACTGTCTTAAAACCTGGCTTTTCTGTTTGAAATTTGATGTATTAAACCTGAAATGCTACAATAACATGTAAACACAAAACTAACACCTGTAACTACTAGAACTATTATGAAATCTCAATATAAATTTCTTCCTCTTGGCCTTTATAATGGCGTTCTCCAACGCAGAAGAACATTGATTTTGATTTTTGTCTTTGTGATGAAGGTGAGAAAAAGAAAACTAGTCCTACCCAGTGATAAAATACAAAAAAGAATAGAAGGGAAATTGTCAAGGAGGAAATACCCTGACTGTAACCTTCCAGACACTTTCCCCTTCTATGTTTTCCTTCCCAAACTGTCTGCCACCCTCTCTGCTGAAACCTACCAGTTTTCTGCACAATGGCAACATGGGCTATTCTCAGACAAACTGCACAGCAAAGATATGCTCTCAACCTTCCAAACACCAAGTGCATGCTTTATTTAAGGGCAGTGCAGACATGCCAGCTTGGAGGCTTCAGCTCCTCTGGTAGGGTTATTGGCATGAAGATCGGGTGTTTTGGTGTTCCAGACACCTGTCTGAACATTTGTAGTGACTTTCCTTTGGACTTGGATGGGCACTGCTCCTGTCAGATCAACCTCTCCTGGCAGAATACACAGCTGATCTGGGAATGCTCCACCATGCCTGGCATGTCTGCATCTGTCTTCCTGGGCTGTGAATCACAATCACATCTGTCTGGAGCACTATCTGTGCCAGCCTCCTGTGTAGCACTGATCTCCTCAGCTATTTTCACCTGATCTTTCTGGCAAAAACACCTCATCACACCTTTAGACAAACAAATCAATGCCTTCAGAACAAAAATGCCATGGAAAAGCTTCCTCCACAAATGTACTAGGGCACACTTAGCTGTAGGTTGCATATTAGCATCTCTCCAACAGTTAGTTGGTGGTCAGCAGCCCCTCCAGGAGCTTGGATATGATCAAATATTTTCAAGGTGACTCCCGACCTGCAAACCCAGCATCACAGAGAAGACATTTTTTCCAGGCATGTGACATAGGAGGTATTCTTGTTCCTTTTTGGGAACATAACCATTTTAACTCTGTTCACTCTAACAGAGCACCTCAAAAGCCACTGGAAATATTTTCTCCAGTATAGAAGCTTGTATGAGCAGCTTTTTTTGAATCCTGAATGTCTGCTGGCATTTTGAGCATGAAGAGCCAAATGCAGTCTCTGTTGCTGCTCTACCCACTAAGCTGGCAAGGGAAAATGTTAAATGTAAATCAAGTGTAAAGGTGAATAAAAGCAGCTTCATGTGTAAGCTACAGCACACTGTTTCTCTTGGAAGTTTTTCATCATACCATTCCCTCCTGGGAGGCCAATCATATCCACATTTGCATTATTTTACATGGTAATTAGAGCCCATAGCCTAAACTTCTCTGTGGTGATCAAAAACATTTTACAGCAATGCAATCCAATCCAAGTGCTATTATATTAACTACACTCTTACGGAGCTCTGCGCAGTAACTAGCAGTGAGCTTACCCATTCCCAGAAGGAGAGGTTCACTGTTCCCTTTTGATGAAAAGCTCAGAGAAATCTGAGTTTCCTCCAGTTCTGGAGCCAGAAATTGGGATACTGAATAGCACTGAATTTCTTCTTGTGAAGGGAACCACTTCTAAACCAGTTCTTGGGAGCACTCACTTAACCAAAAATACTAGGGGTAAGGGTCTTATTGATCATGGAATTCTGAAAATAACATAACTCTTGGGATTCCCCAGCTGAGAGAGAAGACTGACTTTGGAACACTAGAAACAATGTTGGGTTTGATGCTCATAACACCATTTGCAGTAAAATGACACCTGCAAACTTCCTGACAGAAGGAGAAAGGATTTAGGGCAGCAGATCTGAGATTCAGACTTTCTGGAGACAGAGTCAATGAAGTTATGGAATTTCTCTGGGGCACTTTTAGAAGGCAAGACATCACTGAACAGGTCTGCAGCCGATGGTATCATCAAATATGTTAAGGAAGTTACTTCTTCTGGACTTCCAGCCTCCCTAGCCATAAATATTTTAGGATTAGTGAGCCTCCTGAGCAGAGTCAAGAATACATGGAGCAATAAGTAATGGTGCTGTAATCAATTTTTTATTCCAAATATTTTTGTTTCTAGATTGATTATTTTCTTCCCCAATTATTCTTTTCCTTCTTTCTAAAGTCACTTTATTTCAGCTTCATCTTCATGTCTCTTTTTCTACTCTTGCCTATCATCTTCATTTTAATTTTGTAGTCTGCCTTAGCTTTTCTTTTGTCTTTTTATTTGCCTGAAATTTTTCATAATAAGTTTTCCAATGTTTCCAATAATAAAAGTGGAATTAACATGATGTTTACAAGCTTCTCCAGAAATCATCCCGCTTAAATATTTTATTTCCTCTATCGTCTTTGACCCCTTTGTTTAGACTACAAGCTCATCAAGTGAGGGACCATTTCTTCTCCATGTTTGCACTCCTGAAGACAAAAGGGCTCTGTTTTCAAATGCTTCTCAATGTTAAAAAGCAAACAGACAAAAAACCCTAAATCACCAACCATAATAGCAAGAAGTGTTTAAACAAGCTGTTTAACATTCAGTGTGACCTTGGTACCCTGATAAAAACAAATTAGAATTCAGTAAGTCTTCAGCACTTAAATGTTTAAATAATTTTTGGAAGTCCCTGAAGATCCAGTGTTTTTAAAATATAGTCAAGACCTAGACAACTGCTAATTTTTGAAAATTTTCATGGAGGTAGAATACTAGAAGATTATATGTAATGAATATGCAATGTAAACAATTCAAATAATGTATTATTGCAATGATTCCCTGATATTTTAACACTGAGGAATGGCAAACTTTAGGTCACCATACCTGCATCCCCAGCTGAATGCACAGCACTGTCAAATGCCTCTGAATTGTGCTGGAAGTCTTGCAGGTTTTGGGACCACAGCCTCACGTTCTCATCCATGGGGGTCGTAGCCTGCGTTACTGTCGTGGTAGCACTTACAGCCTCTGCAGTCTTCAGCTGAGCTTGCTCCAAACGCTCTCTGGCCTCCACTACAGAACAAATAGGGAGTGATAGGAAATGAACTCGTTCAAATATTCAAGCGTGTTGTGTGTTCCATCCCTCCCCACTCTCTGTATTCCCCTTCCCTTTTCTCTTCTTCCCTCCAGTTTATATACACTGAGCATGATGTCATATGGAATGGAATAGTCTTTTGGTCAGTTGGGGTCAGCTGTCCTGGCTGTGCTCCTTCTCAGCCTCCCATGCATCCCCAGTCTCCTCACCAGCATGAAAAGCAGAAAAGGCCTTGGCTCTGTGTAAGCCCTGCTCAGTAGCAACAAAAACATCTCTGTATTATCAACTCTGTGTTCAACAAAAATCCAAAACACAGCCCCATGTTAGCCACTGTGAAAAGAATTAACTCTACCATAGCCAAGACTAGCACAGAGTGCAAGAAGAATGTTAATAATTTCAAAATAATGACAAAATATTTAATTTCATTATGAAAGTGTTAAAGCTGGATATTTGATATCTAGGTCTAGTAGTTTCAGCCAAACTCTTTTAAGTGCTGAACTCTTAGTAGCAACTTCATATCCATATTCAAAGATAAAAATATGCTCGTGAATGTATGAAGATAAAGCATCATAGAGACAAAGTTCCTCTTCCAACCTGTCTCTGCTGACTGCATTTTTGCGATGGCTCTCATCAGCTGACTCCGCAGGGCATTCATTCTGGCAAAAGAGCCATTGACTTGCCAGCTGGTGTCTGCTATGGTGTAACCACTGCCTGTGGGGAGAAAAGGGGAGGTACAGCTGAGGGGCGTCCAAGTGGCGGCTAGAAAGGTAAATTCAATCCTGGGGAGATATGTCCTTAGGCATTTACTATACCATGGACAATATACCATGGCCTTTTTAAATTTAGGACATGCACACTTTACATAATCTAAAGGAAAAAAACAGCCCTGCAGCACCCCTGCTTGCCACAGGGTGTCTTCCAAAAATCTGGAGAGCTGTGTTCCAGTCAGTACTCTTTCTCCTTGCTTTACCAAAAGTGCTGAGAATAGCTGCAACCGGTACACAGAAATAGTTTTAAGGAACTCAAAAGGTCCTGAAAAATTTAAAAGGTAATCCTGTAATTCTAGATCTTTCTTTCATTTGCAGTGAAGAAAGGCCAAACTACTTTAACATTTATTATTACCCTCCACTGGTGAAATCCAGCCTTCTGAACATTTAAGATGCTGTGATTTGGTTTTAATTGAACTAGTTAATTGAGTGTATTTACAAGTGAACAACAGTTTGCAGGGTCACATATTAAAACGGTAGTTGTATCTGAAATGGACTTTTCATGAATGAAATAAACTATCAGTATCTAGTAGGAGGACAAAACATGAGCTACTCAAACTGTGCCCATGGCCATTTCAAGTACTTTGTGTGGTAAATTCAATCAACAACCTATTCTGTTGCAGCAGTAGTTCTGCCTAGTGATGTGCTTCTGAAATTTATTTTAATGTGCATGGCTATAAGCTGATTGGGGAAGTAGAAAGGATGTATATTTACTGTCATGTGCTGTCCGTTGTAGCTGCATGGCTCGGATGAGAAGTTCTTCACTTTTACCTTTATGGTAAAGGACCTGAGTATCAATTCCAACTGCAGCCTATAAGCATGTTCCAAAAAAAGAAAGTCAGAATAATCCTTATCAAATATTCCACTTTTTTGTGATTAATTGTGGACAATATTTTACCTCCATATAAATGCAACTGCAAAGTCACTGCAGTTTCATTTGCTTTGTTAACATTTAAGATTGGCAGTTGGATTGGAAAAAAGTCTGAAAAGCAAAATTTTAGAGAAGTGTATGGTTTTCCAAACAACACTACTGAGTAACAAAGATGGAGAAAATTTATGAGCTCCAGTTTAGTCAACATGACTAAATGCTGCCTGATATTTAGGAACTGGGACTCCTAGTTTCTACTGTCATCTCAGATAGGTGATAAATGCTTTCACTTCATGGGGAGCTGCCTTGCAGTCTGCAGCAGTATGCTGGAAACAGAGGGCTGGACTTGAAATCCCTCAGCCCTCTGGGGTTCAGCCCCCTTTAATCTACCCAAATTATCTTGCTATCCCACTAATAAATTGCTGGTAAATAGCATGTATACAGACTGGTAACTACAGGCACACAAAAAATACATGTGAACTATTTTTGAACAGTAAGGCCAGAGAAAAAATTAGCATCCTACTCCTTACACTGAGTGTATGACTGGGCTTTGTCCCATTTCAGCCTGATCAGCTATGAGATGCAGTGATGTCTTGAGCACATTTCCTGCCACATGGCACTCAGTGAAGTAGGGGGACTCAAGCACTAAATGCCAGCTCAGGTTCCCACAGGAGTAGGGAGCTGTCTGTAATTTCACAGAAATGTCTCAATGTGAGTGACAACACAGAGCAGCATCACCCTCTGGGATAGGGACAGAAAAACTTCTTGTGTCTTTTCAAATACCAAGAGACTTCAGACTGGAAGAATAATTAACTACATGGGATTTAATTCAGGAAATAATAAAGGAAAAAACTGTGTAGTGTGAAGTTCAATACTGCTAGACGACAAAAGTTGTTTTTTCTTTACATTTAGATGCCTGAAGTCCCTGAAACATTGTAAAGTAAAAGCTGGTATTATGAAAATTACTTACATCCTTGACCCGGTTTGTTGTGTTCAGTGCCAACAATGCAACTTCATTGGCTTCTTCAATATAACCGGCAATGTTTTCATACACATTTGAAGCATTGATTGCCCTTTGTACCAAACCATTTGAATCAACACCATACAAATTCCTGTTAAAAAGAGAGTAAAAGGTGAAAGAAACCAAACTGAATCAAAGTAGTTTCTGACTACATAATCACACATGTAAACATACTTGGCCTAACTGGTATTCTCTTCATTGTGTTTGGCCAATCTGAAGCAGGTGAAAACTGTGTGGATAGAAGAATCTTCCCTGCCATTTAACTCTGAGAATTTTGCCCTTAACATTTATGTGAACAGCAACAAATGGCTACTCAGTTTTTATCTTTTTTTTTTTTTTTTTTTCTAGATTAGCTATTCCATAAATTAACAGAATAACACGTCTATCAGTAATCCTTCTTTAGGAATAATTCCTATCCATGAATGGAAAGACCTATGTGTGCCTGTGACCAGGACAGATGTATCACTGTCTTGTTTATATTTTCCAAAGGTAAATGGAAAAAGGGGAGAATCAGATGAAGAACTACCCCTAGCCATGAGAATTGGCAGGAAGTTAGACTGAAAGAAACCTTTGATAGCATGGTTTTGATCTGTGTGTTAGGTGATAACTGGCCTTCAGGGGAGATTCCATACAGAAGATACTTCTGGGCTCAACATTCATCTGTTAACAATTTTGAATAAATATTATTTTTTAATGTTCTGGTGATAAGCAGATTTCAAAGTATATTTTAGAAATAGGTTCTAAATAAAGATGTACTTGCACGTGTGCATTCACTTCAAAGTGTTTGCACACTGAGAGATTATTAAATTTCCAGATTCAGCATTATTGCAAGAATTTTCTGCTAAATTCCCTTATGGCAAAACAATAAACTCTATCAAATAAAAGCCTAACAGGCTAATAAAGCAAACCTATAAAACCAAGATGTTTTGAAGACAGGCTAAATGCTTTAAAGGATTAAAGTTTCACTGCAGGACAATCTTCTCAACAAATAATAGAGTCAGCATTACTCCATCTGGGTATATTGTAGTTACTTTTGTTTGCTTTTTGTGAAATTCCTAATGTGTTGGACTTAGTAATAATTTTAAAATTATTTTGGGAAGGGAGGAAGGGTAGCTATATGGGGTATTTTCTTTCAAGTTAGTCTGCTGTCCCCACTTAGCTGATCTCAGACGGAACATATTGTTTGGTTTTTATGTTCCTGTAGTTTGTGTGTCATTATAGAACAGTTTCAGATGTCAGCTTTATACAATTGCATAAAAGAAGACCATCTGTTATTTTTTCCCTCTATTTTAATCTCCTATCTAGGGCATACGAATATTAAGAAACAACTGGTATTTAAATAATATACTTGAACAATAGTTGTAAGCTTATCTTCCAAAAGCATATGCTTATGATATTACTTAAGGTAGATTTTGGTGACACATTTTATTTAAGAATTCATTTACAGCAGTGATTTTCCCATGGATAGTCCTAGTTGTAAATAAAATAAATTTATTTAGAAGTGATTTTTTAGTAAATTGGTATAATGTTGATGCATTTAGTATCTTCCAACAAAATATAAAGCCTTACAATAAGTTTTTGATGTTGTTGTGAGCCACTTTTATTGGGACACAACCTACTGAGCATCAGAACTACTCCATCTGTAAAACTGTTGGATAAAAATTATCTCAAAGCTCATTTTGTGCTCTGTAATGCTAAACATTGTTTTAATGTAAATGAACTTACTGACATGAGCAGTTTCTGCGGACCCCATTTAATCTTGCTTGTATTATTTCACTTTTCACTAATCCACCTTTCCTATTCTTTTGGAAGAGGAAGGGAACATGCTCAATTAGACTAGAGAGAATGTCATGCAAGATATATACTTATTCTTTAAAAAGTTTCATAGCTTTTGCCTAGCTCAGCTTCAGCTGTTCTGTGTGGATCATGGCAAGTCCTTTTACACATGACTTAACACTGATTTGTTTAGTGCCTATTTATTGTCACTGTGCTTCTGCTTGTCTTTTCAGCTGTTCAGTAAGTGGCACTTGTATGAACAGAGTCTGCTGAAGTGAAATTTTACCCATCCAGCTCATCAGAAAGTCTTCTTAGGTTTTGTGCATGATGCATAGCCTTTTCTACCAGATCATCATCAAACAGGGACAGGTTGGCTATTTTTTCTTGCAGTTCCTTTTTTGCTCCATCTATTTCTGCGTAGAACCCTGATGCATTCTAAACAAAACAGGGAAGGGAGGAAAGATGAAAGTTGCAAAAAATCAAGTCTGTATTTTGATTATTATGGGTTTTTTTTTACCCTTTATGTTATTATAATGTTCCTTTATTTCTGTTATAGTTGTTTTATTTTACATCTTTAAGAGAAAAAGAAGAAAGATCTAATGGTGAATGCCAGTATAGAGACAAATGCACGAAGATGAAAATAAATAAAAATTCCAGAAATCACTTAAGAAGGCATTGGAGACAGGTGCATAAAATAAAGAAAGAAAGATGGTAAAAGTCTTACTATATGTCTTGTATGTTTGCTCCAGAATTGTGCCAATGACAAGTCTTTCTGCCTCTTTCAAGTCTTTCACGTCCCCTTTCTGCCTCCTTGCACAGAGAGATTCCTCATGCTAGGACATCTTGGATTAGTCTAATCTGTAAATCAGTCCACCTAAATACTACTTATGTATGTACAGGCAAGGAGACATTGAAATCCCTTTGCCTTAGCCATGTTTCTTCCTTTAATTAAATATTTGTGGAAAGACCAAATGGCCTTTATTCACCTTCTCTCCAGTACACAAGCTTGCCAATGTGTTTGAAGATTAGAAATGTGGCAAAATGTGATTATAAATGTGTTTCAAAATATATGAAAAAGCATGAAACAGAGAGAGGGAAAAAGGATGGATGGGCAAAATCTGAAAATACTTGTTGCTGATGAGGATGGACAATGTATAATGTTTGCATCGTGCTTCCTTCCTTGCACCGTGAACATCCTCAATGGGGAACCCAAAATGATAAACTGCAGCAATTGGTTTTGGACAAAACACCAGAGAAAAATCCCAACGTACTGCTTGAACACAGGGATAGTTACAAAGTGAGTTGTCATTCTGTTTTCTCAAATTATTTTTTCAAAGAAAAATTAATGACTTTTGGTAAATGCTTTTGTGTCAAGAAGTTGGCAACTGTGACCAAAATGAATGCTTGTGGAAAATTTTATTTTTTCTTCAATTATTTCAAAATTTTAAAATAAGTCATGAAGAAAGAAAGCAGCTTTGTAAAATATTTTAATTAGCAAATTCCCAGTTTTATTTTCTTCACCTTCTCATAGAAAAGCTAAACCCTAAAAAATTCTACAAATTTCCTTCAGCACCATGTCTGATTCAAAACACTGGATAGTAGTCTATGGTTCCATAAAAGGATTTCTATGTGACAATCTGGTTATATATGTTTGACACAGTGCCCGGTTCTAATGCTGATATCTGGGATCTTTGGTGTTCTTCCATGCTCACTCATAAGCACCAGGAAAAAAAATTTAGCATATAATGCAGTCTTTTACCAGAACATCTTTTGGCAGCTGCATGTATTGAAATAATTGAGAACTCTGTAGCAAAATCTTTCATTAAGCTTTACCTACAGTAATGTGTCCTTATACTAGAATTAATTTTTTTTAGGCAGTAAATAGTAATAACAGAGATTTTCATCCAAGAAAACCATCTACTTTTTCAGGGAATATTAACCAGTATTTCACTGAAGCAGTATAAAGAAGGAGAGTTTTTCCATTAGTGATCTAAACATATGACTTCAAAAAATCTGGATGTATAATTTAAACAAGCCACTGAGGCACTTACCTTTATTACTTCACTTAACTCAGAATTGACCTTTTGTGGTCCTTCCAAAATAGTTGTAGCACTGAGCAGAATGCTGTTCACTTCATCCATTTGCTCTTTTGTCTTCTCATGTTGTTTCTAAAAAGAAAGCTCAAAACATAAATTGCATCCAATACCATTTGTGCTTTGATATGTTAATCATTTTTCTTAAATGTGCTGGAGTTTATTAAAAGATAGCAGTGAACTAAATAGATTTTAGACATATTGGAAGTCTGATTTTCCAAGACATGTCTAATTGCTACATATTTTTGTTTGTTTTGTGAAAGAAATGTTGGATGATTAAAAAAAAAAACCTTCATTTTATGTTACAACCTAAGATGCTATTGGAATGAAGCACTATTCATTGCACAGCAGAGACAAATGAAACATGGATTTTTCATAGTCATCTGAAGACTACATTTTTCTGGAGTTTTTTTAAATCTACAGTTTAAATCTACAGATCTCTTTTCCTTGTCAGTAGTAAAGCCAGCGTGATTCCTGAATCTAAGTTGTGTATAATCTACTGTTTTAAGCAGTGGCAGAGATGGAGTGTTCACAGTCAAGACTTATGATAAATGTAGTGCACAGTACCTCCTGTTTTTGGAGCCTGGCTGTGTTTTCCCTGTTTATATCCTCTGTTTGTGTAACATAGCCAAGCGCCTCGCCTAATGCCTCCTCCAGGTCTGACAGCTTCACATCCTGTTCGCTGAGCTGCTCCAGCACATCAGTTACCAGGGACCTGGTGTCATTGTACTTTTCGTGAAATGCTTCAATTTGCTGTAGCACTGGGAGAAAAATAAGAGGCCAATAAATCCAAAGCTTGGATTTCTGACAGAACTTTACCTATACAGCAATTTCTTTACTTTTACTCAGGCGACAGTAAAACACATTTTGTAAAGCTCATTTGAGGGATTATATACCTAGATTTTAATTTTCCCTCCTTTTTGAGAAGGAAAGATGCCTCCCATTTTACTATTTCATTTTAATCCTATTACTCCCCCCTCTGAAATATATTTTATAAAAAGAAACTAGATCTGTCTTTGCCTACTTTTCATTTGTTTTTCATTGTTAAACCTAGGCAGCCTGTTCTGGAGAAGACAGTCTTTATGCCTCATGTTCTGACTCATGTTCATTAAGCTGTGAGAATTAGGCTGCCACTTTTTCCCATGCCAGCAGCTTTTCTCTCTCTGCTGGTGTTCGCTGTCCCCATAGGCAGGGGGGAAGAGGTTCACATGAGCAATGCCAGCCCTGCCATGAACCTTCCTAAGCAGCTGTTGTTGAGGTGCTGCAGTGCACAGGCACACACAGACACACAGACCTTTTCCTCCCCATTCTGCTGTGAGGAGCACCGAGCACCAGCAGAGACTGGGGCAGGATTTTGGGAGCAGCAGCATCTCCAGCACACGAGCTGGTGCTTGCCAAGTGCCTGTTGGTCCTCCCCAGGGGCCCAGCAGTACACCTAGAGCTGCCCAACACCTGCCAGCTGAACATCAGCACGTGGCTGAAAGGAAAAGTGATTTAAAACTCACACTCCTCTGCTGCATTTTCCTCCTCATCTGCAAGTTGCCTCTGATTAATGAAAGGCTTTCGACGTTTGATCTCCTTCAGCATCTCCTCAGCCATGCTCCGCTTCTGGGCAATTTCTTCAGGGCTCAGCTCTTGTTGAATGGCATAGTATTTTGACTTGCTGCTGATTTCTAGGGGGGAAAAAGGAACAGATGGTTGATTCAGTATGACTACACAGAAATAAATACTGTGGACTACTTCTACTTTTGTGAATTGTGATGATACTGATGGCAAAACAAAGTTTTAATTATCTTCAACTCCATAGTAGATAATTATTATGTTTAATCCAACCTTAATATTAAACCTTTAAATAATTCACACTTTCTGTTGCATGTGGAGGTCTCATCAGAAGAGGATGGGATTAAACAGACGTGGGTTGTGTGCATTATTTGGCTTGACATTTCTTATAAGCTGGGATAATAATTTTATTTTGGATTCTGTGGCATGTAGCTGGCTGGGATTTTCATCTAGGATCATGGTTTTTAAGTGCTGCTGTTCATAAAATAATAACAATGCTAAGGAAACTGAAGTAACCTCATTTTCCATCTGCAGAAGTTTGAGGCACCCTAAGGAGGTAACATATGGCTTCTGGCCTGATGCTGCCTAGCTGGTTTGGAGATAGATACTATTTCAAGCTTTTGGTCTCAGTTCAAAAAACATTGTTGTATCCCTGCAGCTGAAACTGAGTTTACCCATTCCCAGTGTAATCATTACAAAGTTTGCTCACTTCTCACTCCCTGGCCTTGAATACCAAAGTTGGCAAAACCAGCATTATTCTTATGGGAGATTTTGGTAAAAAATAGGTGTGTAATTGTGGCACCACTGATTCTTTGGCAGAGTGTCTGTATGCCTGCTCTTGCTAGGCCCTGAGCTCATTAGTGAAGCTTTAAAGGCTCATACTGAGCAGAAACTGATGATGACCAGGGCTCCATGGATTTCTTT
Source organism: Vidua macroura (assembly GCF_024509145.1). NCBI lineage: Eukaryota > Metazoa > Chordata > Aves > Passeriformes > Viduidae > Vidua > Vidua macroura. Next base: position 68,681,377 of record NC_071573.1, on the reverse strand, counting down.
TTTCTTATGCTGGCACATGTGTGTGCACACGGGTGATGCCTCTGTAGAAGAACAGTTTTGAGCATGGTGGAAATAATTTTCACTTACTTGTTTCTAACTGTTTTCATTCTATTCACAGCCATGGACACTGTTTCTTCTAGAACAGCTTAATGTGATTGTGCTATTTGTGTGCCAAATTAGATGCATATCTACCTTATGTGGTTCCTGTCCTGCTCCAAACCAATTAATGATACAAAAGGATGATCCACAGACATCAACCATGGTTGTTAGTGACACATAGTGAGGCTCATGCTGACACTTTTACTCAAAAATTGTAGAAATGAAATGTGATAGATGGCCAGACAGTCAATGTTTTTTTAGCATCAGAGGTGTAAAAAGACAGTACAAATAAAACATACTCTATGGTCTTAGTCTGGCTCTTATTTGTGATTGAAATATTAACCATGTTTCCTGAGAGAAAGTAATGAAGTACCACCCATAGAGGTAAGGATAAGCAAGGATAACAGCTGATATATAACCACTCTTCCTTACACAAGTTGCCAGATGGCTTGCAATAACTGCCAAGATAGAACTGATCAGGTCAAATATTTTCAATTGGAAAAGGGCTGTTTTACCTCAGCTACCAGTCAGCATTTCTATTCTGGTGCCATAGACAGCTTTGGCATACTGTTGGCTTTGCTGAAGACTGGGGGAAATCTGTTCTGCAGCAGGATGGAGGCTTTCATGTCACAGCTGTACAGGGGACAGGGGTGTTTTTGAGTACATTGATTTGGGGTTTCATTCCTTTCTGCGGGTATTGAAGAGGCTGCAATTGGTTTAATCTCATTTTTATATTTCAGGATGATAATGGTATGTCATAGATATTCCAGATGAAGATGATTATCTCTGACTAGGAAATCTTTTCTGAGTGCAGTTGTGCTTGAGAGGGTGTTCACTGTTGCCATAAATTGCATATTGTCCTATATACCAGAAGATTTTCCTTTGATATATAGGACGGTAAAAATTCTTGATGATCCATTAATACATGAAGGTTTCATTAATGCATTCTTGACACTGAGATGAACCAAAAATGAATCTATTTACCTTCAATGTTATCTCTTATATCATTGAGCTGCTGCACAAGCTGAGAAGCACGGTTGTTGATCTCCGTGGTTTCCTTCTGTACCAGTCGGCCTTTGCTGGATGCTTCATTTCCCTATGAATAAACCATGAGAGGTAAACAATAGATTTTTTTTCAGATGTGAGGATAAGCAGTATAAACACACATTTTGCTTTCTCCTGGTGAGCACATGGAAGTCCTTTTTATCATATAAAGTAGTATTTAAAGGTGTTCAAAGTGAAGATCTGTCTTGTCAGTGGTTTCAGAATTGCAGAGTGAGAGATTAAAATTTATTCCATATTTATCCATCATTTGCTGCAATTAAATTTTCATAAATTGGGTACAGATGTAAAACTCTATCTGCTGAGTCTCCTAGGTATTCAGTGGGCCTGGCTCATTTTGTTGTTTTTGTGGTTTAGATCAGAATCTGCAGTAACCCCTGAGACGTGGGGACCTGCACATAAAATGCTCTGAACAGAAAATGCTCTGAAGAGAAAATGCTGCATGTCTCTGCAAAACCCACTCAAGGCCCTAGCACCCATTTTCCATAAATGTACCCTGAAATAGCATAGAGCTCAATATATTCAGAATTACTATTGTGGTCTTCCACTGTCAGAGTCTGGGGTCAGTATTTCCCTGCCTTACAAGCAACCACAAGTATTGATGTGGAACTAGCATTAGAAGTAACCAGGGAGAAAAGACCAGAGGAAGTGCTGAATTTATTTGCTCAGGGACAGTAAAACCAAGGAATGAGGAAAGAAATCCCCAGATAGTACTGCAAATGAAATATTATTATCCAAACTCACTAAATATTCATAGAAAACCTAATGCCGTAATCAGTCTGCCCACCAGCTGCAGAGAGGGACACTGAGGCGTGTGAGCTCGGACAGATATTCACAGGTACAGAGCTGTGAGTGTGAGTTGATTTAATCAAAGCTCTCTTGAACACAAGCATGGTCTGTATAAGTCTTATGAGCCCTTTCTGCTAAGTAAGTATTGATTAAAAACACACAAACCTAAATTTTCTCTTCCACTTCCCTTTGTGTTGCTTCTTTGCCCTCTACCTGCTCCCATATTTGAGTTTAGTTTAAGGTATAATTTTAATTTGTCTTGTGAAGGAATTGGTAAAGTGAATATAAGGTCTGGCACTTTGCAGTAGGCATGAAATACAATCTAGTTCTATGGCTGCTGTGGCTATCTCTGATAATAACATAGAGTGATGTATTTTACTAATATATGTATATTGCAGCAACAGAAAGATATTCAATATTATCTTTTTAAAATAGAGGATAAGCAATTTTGAACCCTATTTCTTCTCTTAACGTATATCATAGCAGTATTATTCTAGGATGTAATGAAAGTGTTGTGGGAGATGAGAGCTGATTTTAATTTTATACCCTGGCAGCTGGATGTGGATGTAACATTTATGATTATAAATCTATTAAAAATATCTTGAGCGCTGATCAAGCTCCTATCTCAGTGGGTATATGAAAAATCTTTTAAACTGGCAGTTTTTAAATATATTTCGAAATGTATAATCAGGATTAATTTAATTTTAAGAGAGCATAAATGTAAAATAGATATAGTACAAATGCTCACAAAGTCAATCTGTATTAGTTTAGTGTTGGTTACTTCACTTAATTAGAATCAAAATGTGAATGAGAAAGGCAATGTGTCTATCCCAGATCAAACATGTTTTGCAGGGGGTAGGTGGGAACTCAGATCCTGAGAGGAAGATTTTTGTGACTGGTGACAAACCTCCAACCACACTCAACATACTTTTTACCTCCTTCCTTTTCTGTGAGAAGACTTGACTTGATAATTCATTTATGCTTTTAATTCATATTTAAAGTAGAAAGTTACAAAATAGAAATAGAAATAGGAGGTTCTTCCAGCTGTCAGGGCACACCCACTCTTATCTGGTGAACCTAAAGTGTCCGAGTAGATGTTAAGAAATGGGGTTTTTATGAAGAGGAACTGGAACAGGTTTCCTAGAGAGATGGTCAATGCCCCATGTCTGTCAGGATTTAAGAGGCATTTGAACAATGCCCTTAATAACAGGCAAAAGTTAACTTTTGGTGGGCCCTGTATTGCTCAGACAGTTGGACCAGATGATCATTTTAGGTCCCATGTGTTGTGATGCACTAAATAGTTATTTAGTTGTTGTTTTGCACAAGTTTGTTGTGCATTAATTGGGAATTTGCACTGAGTAGTTTTTCTATTGCACTGTGTCACAGTGGTCTATTCCACACACCTTTCCCCTCCCCACCCCAAACCTCAGGTGTGATGGGCTCTCCCTGACCTGCTCTCCCCTCCCCTTCTCCTCACCTGTGTCCCATCAGATGTGGCCCCTCAGCTCTGCCCCACCCATTTTTCCCTGGGCTCAAAACCCCCTGGGAGAAACACTCTCTCTCTCTCTCTCTCTCTCTCTCTTGGACGCCATCAAACACCTCAGCCTCTGTTACCCCCTGAGGTGTTGCCTGGATCTGAAGTGGCTCCTGACAATAAACAGGGTTTAGTCCCGAGGAGACAAATGCCTTTTGTCTTTTACTTGTGTCCATGTAGGATTCCCACCCTGTGATCAGAGGGGACAAAAAGGGAATTCCTACACCCTTCCAACTGGGACTATTCTATACTCACCACTTATATAGCATCCAACAGATGAATATGACAAAGTGCAAACCCTCAGAGCTGTGGCAGAAGGCTGTAAACAAACCTGTTCATCAAGTGTTTCTGCTTCTCTGAGGAGGTCATTCATCTCATCTGCAGCATCATCAACCTGGATGGTCCAAAGCACAGCATGATTCTTTTTTTTTGACATTGCCTCCTGTGTATGGGGAAAAACAAGTCAGTGCATTTGAAAACAAACTCCTTCTCTAGTGAGGGCAGGGATTGAAATTTACAGGAATGGAATGGAAACTAAAATATTCACACTACATGAAAAAACTGAAATGCCATCAATTTGTACCTGGAGATGTATGGCAGTGAGGTTCAGGTCATTCAAACGCCTTTGAGCTGCAACACCAGTAGAAATGCTCAGTAAAGTGGATTTGCTTTCATCGATAGTCAGAACTGACAATCGGATGTCATCTGTCAAATCCCAAATACATTTATCGCAGCCTGATAAGAAAATAAGACAGCAAAATTATTCTTTAGTGTTTGTGTCAGTTAACAGCAAATATCTTAAATTCGTGTGGTAGTGCTCTTGACCCATGGTGTTCACTCTCTTTGTCAGTGATGCTTGCTGGTGGATACCCATTTTTGTTTCACTTTCATCCTCCCACTTCCAAGGTTACTTCCACAGTACAGTTATGACATTTCTAGCTGAGCAGCACCAGATGGGACTGCTCAAAGAGGCTGACACAGGGATTCTGTAATCAGTTGGGAGCGAGAGAGAGGTATTTCCTGGCTATTCCCTAGGCGCTACATGTTTGTGTCCTGAGGGACAATGGATGAAGGTCAAAAAAAAAGCCAACTGCATTTTGTCAGAACCTCAAATTCGATATTTAAAATTTAGTAGTATGAAAAATAAAGATGTCCAGCACATGGGCTCTTGGCCACCTACTTGGTTACAAGGGCAGCTTCTAAAACACAGTTATAATGTGCTTGGAAAGTGCTTTTGCAGAACTATATCCTTGTTCCTGCTGTGGGGTTGCAATGCCACCTTGTTTATAGTGACACTGGTGCCAACACTAAATGCAAGAGATTTAGGTGAATGTGAAACACAGATTCCTACAGACACTTTGGCTTGATATTTTAGTGGGTCCTGAATGTTTTCCTTTTGGTTGCTCCACAGGCACATGACCCCTCTTCATGGGAGTTGGTTCAGGAACCAATGCGTGCTACATGCTCCACATTATATGCAGGGATAAATAAACTAAGATTTAAAAATACATGAAGTGACCAATAGCTACAACATAGTACTCCTGGAAATTCCCCAGGCTTCCTATCATTAGAGTATGTGAGATAGTGGGAAAGGAACTGACTGATGGATATATGCCAAGTTGTCAACAGCAGCAATCTATATTAGATGTTTGACTGGGCTAATTTTCTGCACAGGTAATTTCAGTGGCTAGTATGGGGCCATGTTTCTGATTTGTGCTGAACACAGGGTTGATAATGTAGAGGTGTTTTTGTTGTTGCTGAGCAGGCTTACACAGAGCCAAGATCCATTCTGCTTTTTGTACTGCCATGCAGGTGATAAGGCTAGGGATGTGCTGGAAACTGGGAGGAGACACAGCCAGGACAGGTGACCCCAGCTGACCAAAGGGATATTCCAGACTGAGCATGTGACATCATGCTCAGTAAATACAGTGGGGTGAAGAAGGAGGAAGGAGGGGATATTTGGAGTGATGGCATTTGTCTTCCCAAGTAAATATTATGGGTGGTGGTGTTCTGCTCTCCTGGAGATAGCTGAATGCCTGCCTACCCATGGGAAGCAGTGAATGAATTAATTGCTTTGCTTTGTTTGCAGAAGTGTGTGTGGCTTGTGTGTGCACATGTTTTCTGGGTTTTACTCTTCTGATTCTCTCTCTGTTCCTGCCAGGGTGAGTGAGTGGCTGTGTTGTTGATGGAGTTAAACCAAAACTAGAAAAACATAAATTATATGCAAGATATCACAGGTAAAGTTGTGAGGACAGTTTTAAGGGCCCAAATATTATTTTTCAGGCAGCGTGTCTCAAGGTCTACGGAAGTGGCTTTGGTGATACTTCCCTACTGCTTGGCAGTTTGGACTTAAATGTGCAGTCTGCATCACAGAGTTGGAAATATGCCTGTACTCAGACAAGTGTGTGAGAACATTCTGAAGTACTCAATCAGCAGGACATTGTGTATATTCATGCGCTTAAGTGCCCTGTGGGACTACTGTCAAAATCCTGAGTCCACTGGAGTACCAAGCTCTTAAGATAGTATTTGTAAGCTTCTAAATATAAGAGCAATAGTAATTATTGGTGTTTTCATGATAATGTTCTTACTGATGGTCAGGCAGTCTGTGTCAGTAGAAACTTCAGGACTGTCCGCGAGGCATTCTCCAGTCTGGCTGTCACACATTCTGCCTCCACAGTTACATGCTGGGGAAAAAGAATGGACTTTTGAAAGAAGAATCTTCAAAATGTACAACTCCCCCTCCCAAGACTCGTGAAATTATTATGCTTAGGATTGTGTGTGGATATTCAAGTCAATATCAAGAACTTATTGGACTGATTTTCTTTTCAGTATTTGGAAAAGGTGCTTCTTGCACTGGTGAAATTTGAACAAATTAAATACAAAGTGGAAAACAGAGTGAGAACACCTCTGCTGAAATTACTTGTTCAAAGCTTGGTTGCAATTAGAGTCAGTGAAGCCAGAGTTGCCCAGAAGGGCCATTGTACATCAATGTCTAGAGAGGGTGACATTTAGGAGATGTATTAAGAAAAGTGGGGCAACTAAAGTTAATTATTAGTTACAAATCTTTCCACAGCCCTGTGGAATTTATCAGCACTCTGTCAGGCTTTCACTAAAAAGGCTTTGCAGCTATCAGGGATTGATTGTGGATTCCAGTTACACTGTCAGCTTGAACATATCAAAAAGTAAATTTCTCCTACCACTTACAATGAAGAATAAATGATGTTTTATTTTTTCAAACTTGAGAAAGCAACATTTTTATTGCCAGCATGAGTGGCTTTTTAAAAAGTCCAGTTTTTAATCTAACATCTCTAAACCTCTTTCAAGGTTTAATTGGCCTTTTAAAATATATTATTTTAAAGATTAAAATATTCTCAGAACACTTCAATGCAATAATAAAAACTCAAGCAGAACATAAGAAGAGCAGCAATCTATCTGGAATTTATTTTGGCCTTGTGATTCATCGTTTCAGCAGTACCTCATATAACAAAATATCTTACTGCCTTTTTATTGCAGCCCATTAATTTTTATCTATGAATTGCTCTGTATTTACATTTCCCATTGCACATTCAAGGATTTGTCAACTGAAAAATGCATAAAACAAGTTCAAAGACAACATCCTGCACTAATGTCAGAATAATTTTGTGTAAGTGGACCAGTGTTAGTAAAACTAATCAGTTTTCATGCTAATGTAAGAACAGAAATTGGTTATGAATTCTCTGATGGATTCAGCATTTTGACCTTATCACAATCTGTGCCTCCCAGCTTTCGGATCTATGATTACTTTTAATTCGTTATTTCTTTTTTTTTTAAGAAGTGAAAGAAAAGCATCAGTTGAAAGTAGAGATTTCTCTTTACCTATATCATGGGGACTAGGCTATCATCAGGTAGCAATATTAAACTTAAAAATTTAAAATTTTGATGAGATTGGTGGTCAAGAAAATAAAATTGTGTCTTATTTAGATGAATACCTGTGAGTCTGCTGCATAAAATCTTACAGCAAATTAATTCCAAAAGCAGTCTGGACCATTTTTCAACTACTGGTTTAAGAGGTACCACATTTTTAGTAGGGAATTAATATTTTCAATGATAACATAGTTTGCTGGTGGAGAAAGCTTCTAAACTTACCTTTATTTCTGAGGGCCATTTGTGGAGACCTTTGAACTATAGCTAAAGAATATGTGGCTAAAAAAATGTAAAAGCACCTTAAAATACCGTTCACAGCTACTCAGATTTTGTCTTCTGCTTAAAAGGAAAAAAAGATTATTTTAGATTGATAGAGCTGTTTGTTAATTTAGTAGTCTTGTAATTTTTTGTTTTATATATCCTTTGAGATGCTCCATGGAAACCATGTATGCAGACTGTCTTGATTCTTACAATAATTTTGTTTCTCTATTTTTAGTTTAAAGAAGATATTTGACTTATTTCAGAATCAGTTCTAAGCAATAGTTCCTAATTGTCCCACAAAGCCAAACAAAGGATAAGCTTTCCCTGTGAAATACACAAATAGTTTGAATATCATGGATGTATTAATGTACTGCAATCTGCACAGTACTGTCAAGTACAGCACATTGTGGTGCTCAGCAGAAATGAAGATGAAACGAGAAGTGTGTAATTCTCTGAAACATAATACTGCAAAATCAGGATTTGCTAGAGTGCACTTCAAAATTAAATTCACTTCTGAAAAGAGAAAAGCTATACCTCTCACAATGTATTCAAGCATCCAAGCACTTTTTATTTTTAGCAAAGATGAAACACTGCAAGGAAATCTGCTAACAAAGAGAATTACCACACTGATTTGAAGACTGTGTGAACAGCCTGTATAGAGAACTCCTGTGTACCTCCTTAAGGGTGCAAGCAAAAAACTCTGCTGAGGTCATGAAAGATTGATTTGAGTTTCAAAACTGTACTTTCAGAGATGCCTTCCAAAATCACTTATTGTGTAACTTGCTCAGACACTTGGAATGACCTGTAACTCTCAGACTTCTGGCAAAGTTACTCTTAGGTGCTTGAAGTTTTTGCCCATGGGCAGGGCACGATTGCTGTGGTTTGCAGAGTTGAAGTGCTGGGTGTGTTCCTCCTGCCTCATGGAATTCAGGACCCACAGACTGGATCCTATTATTCCTTCCTGGACAACTGCAGTTAAATCATCTCAGGTGAAGTGAATCAGGCAGTGAAGTTTATAAACAAGATTTATTTTTGCCACCTGAAAATCACAGACATGCTGTATTTCATTAACATCTTGGCTACCTAAATCCAGACAGGAGGTCAGTTTTGGGCATGCTATTTCCCACAGCTGATGTCTTTTAGGAACACTGTGCATGAGCATCATCTCTTCCTGTTCAGCATAAATGGAATTCAACCATTTGCAATGTGAGTTACATCCTGGAGATGGACACTCAAATTACAGCTGTCACTGGAATATAAAACCAGAAAGGACCAGTAGTGGCATCATGGCATCATATGTGGTCCCCTACAAGTGAAGGTAGCAGCACAAAGTGCATGTGATTGCACAGCATCCTCACAGCTCCATACTGTGTGTCTCAAAACACGTCATAATAAGGAAGTAAAAAACAAAGTCCAAGTACACAGTGAGTTGCAAGAAGGATCAAGACATTGCTAAGTCCCTGAGGCCTGTAGCTCTGTACCTGGAGGCACTGGAGCACTTCTGAGGTCCCAGTTGAGTGTGTGCTTCAACTGTCTTACCTTTGAGCCAGGCTGAGGTAGGAATACTTTGTCTCCCTCCTTTGTGTTCTGGCCCCTGCCAAAGAGTTTGAGAGGGGGCCCCAAGGTCCTTGCTCTGAGCACCTGCATTTTGCCTTTAGTAGTGGCTGTTCCTAAGTCCTTTGAAAGAGGATGTAAACTTCTCTTCCAGAGCCAAAGCAAGGATAAAAGGTATGAGGTCAAAGCCCTGTTTGGATTGAATTCCATGTAAATTAGGACAATATTAGAGGAGACAAAACTTTGCGACCCCTCTATGCAGGTATGTTTTGCTGAGGTGCTCTGGATAGCACTTTACCAGGCCCTGAAAGTACAGTCACCTCTTGTGTGAAAACACAGTAACCAGCAAGATTACACAGACTCATAGGAAATGCAGAATATATCACCAATGTGGAAAATAGCAGAAAGTGAGTGGGTACTGGGTCAGGACAGGAAGGATGATCCTGTTCCCATAAAAAATACTTTCAAGTCTTTAAGCACCATCAGCCTGAGCGGTCATGGTGTGGACAAGAACAAAGGTGAGGACTTTGCCCAAAGAACTCTTAGAGAACTTTATTTAAAACAAGGTTCAGGAGAACACCACAGTGTCTCCATTAAACCCGATCAGGCATTAGAGATGTTGGAGTCTGGGGTCTGAGACTTGCTCATGGGAGATGGAAAGAGATATTTCTCTAGCATCTAGGGATGATTCAACTGAACAGGCATCCAAATTATCCCATCACCTGCCTCCCAGAGCCGCAGGCATCTGACAACTGGTTCAGGCATCTCTGATTTCTGGGACATGATCCACAGACCATGCTGTGCTGCTCAGCTCTGCTGTACCAGACTACAGACAATACCTGTGCAGTTTTTAGCCAATCTGGCGTCCCCATAGTAGCCTGGAGCGCATCGTTCGCACTTGAACCCGCTGGTGTGGTGCAGGCAGTTGCGGCACTGGCCGGTGACTTCATCACAGTCTTCAAAAATCAGATTTGGGTCTGAGTTGCCATTGCAGTCACATTTTTTACAAGTGCTTCCAATTAGCAAAGGGTTCCCATAGTAACCAGGGGCGCACCTGAAAGGAAGAGCAACACTGGCAATGACGAACAATGACATTCTTATCTGCGACACCTTTTTTTCCTCTGACCTTACTTATGTTACCAGGAATTGATCACTGTCTGCAGCTTCTAATGGACAGAGAGCTAATTAGGAGCTTTACTCCTACAGAAGCTATTTTGTGCTCTAATCTCAATCTGTACTGTTATATATTTTCCCCTCCTGGAACACCCCTTGTATCTCAAGCATACCAGTCTGCATGAATTTATTTTTTGTGTGTATCTTTAGCAGTGAAATGATTTTCTCCCTATTGTTTTAAAATCTGTGATGGAATTGCTTTGGCAGCAAGGCAGCTCTACAGTGTTTGTTTTGATCTCTTTCAGCTCTGTATCTCACCAACTATATTGTGTTATATAGGAAACTGGAGTAAGAGGCTGCATTTCAGGATGCTGAAACTCAGAGGAAGTTCAGACCTTTTTTCTTTTATAAATGTATATAAAAACTACTGACCAGGAAAGGTTTATAGAAATACTTCTATGGTGAGGTGTTGGGGTGGCTTCTGGTTTTTGCAAAACAGAATAGGCCTTGAACCAGACTCTGTTTTTCAGATCTGTTTGAAGTTATCCTGTTAGATGAGGGTAAAAGGCTGAGAGCAGTCACCAGGTTTCCAGAGGATTCCACTCTTGGTCTGCAGAGGAAGAGAGGGAGGTGGGTACCAGGCACCCCAGTGAAGGCCTGAAATAGGTCCAAATATCTTATCATATCTTGTTACATTTGGGAAAGCATTTCAGTTGAGAAATTTCTACATCTTAAAAAGAGAGACATGTTGATATTATGGTAATTTTTCACAGTATAGACACACTAGCGATGTAACACTCCTGGATGATCAGTGGCCCTAAGCAAAGAGGTAGTAATAGAATTGTTTATTTGGAAAGGAAATAGTCTCAGTTAAAGATGGTTCTGCTGATATCAGGGAATGTGCTTAATCCTACAAGCAAGGGGAGCTTTTGCAAAACAACCACTGACACAAGGAGAACTAGTACTGGGGTGGGCATGGAGTGCTAATGCCCATGATGCAGGTGCCTGGAGCTCAGAGATCAGGGACTCATACCTCAAAACAGGAAATTAAGAATTCCTGCCAGGAGGGGAATAACTAGCTAGTGTAATAATCACTGGCTGAAGGAATTGGAGGATTGAATAGCTGCTGCAATGATTTAGGTAAGGAGTATTTATTGAAGTTCATTCTGTTTTATCACCATGTTGTCCTTGTCTCCCATCCAAAGTCCTATTTAAGATGCTGGTTTTTCTGTCTGATGTTGGTAAGCAGGGAGGGTGAGCACTTCAGGCAGTTCAGATTAATTTTCTTAGATTCTGGCTGGGTACCTAAACCAAGATCTTTTGTCTTCTAAAATCTGAACACTGTCAAATTCAGGTTCTGCCATGTCTGAACCATGAAAATGTGGAAGATCTGATAAAAGCTTCAAGTTTTGATCTGTTCCTCAACACTGCTTTGTTCATGTTCCAGTCCTGAATCCTCACAGTAGAAACACATAAAATTTTGAGCATCTTAATATAAACCATTTGGCTGCCTCAAATACTGCTTTTGTCAATGACAAAGGCTCTTTCTGTCTCTTTGCAACACTGCCAGAATCTTTGGTGCAGATTTTATCATTTGGGTGACCCAGATGTAAAGAATTAAAGTGTGGCCGAGAGTTCTGTGCACCCCTTGAAGAACCTTGAATGCAAGACTGAGTGCAGAGTGTCATTTATGATTATGATTTGGTTGAATCATTCCCCATTCCCATGGGAGTTGGAGCAAGCAGTGATGGGTAAAGCTACTAGTTGGTCATGCCAGAAGTCTTGCCATTATTTTCTGTGATTTCAGTTTTTTGTTTTTCCATAGTTAGGTATTTTCCAAATGATCTGTCTAATGTGGCCATCAGGTTCACAGAGGCCACTGAGTAGGGCTGGGGTCAGACCAGCCTTTTGCTCGCTGCTGCCCACATCTACCCACAGCAGTGTGCTATCCCCACCAGGCCTGCCATGTCTGCCCTCTCATCAGGACAAGGCCATTTCCCCCCTTTTCTGAAATAAACTGTTCAATTCACTTGCAAGGAATGTAGAGGACATTTCCTCACATCCCCACAGATATGTTTTACATGTGCTGCTTTTTATGACCACCTGAGGCACCAGAACAAGTCGTCCAGAGAAGCTGTGGCTGCCCCATCCCTGGCAGTGTTCAAGACCAGGCTGGGTGGGGCTCTGAGCAACCTGATCTAGCGGAAGGTGCCCCTGCCCATGGCAGGGGATTGGAACCAGAGGACCTTTAAGGTCCCTCCCAACCCAAACTCTTCTATGACTCACTTTTATTAGCCATAACTTCTCATCTGGACCAGCTGAAAGAAACTTTATTTTCAGACCTGAAAATAAATCTGTTACTTTCACTCTTCTGTTTGCCGCTCAGTACATCTCATAGTACTGAGGCATTTAACCTCTTTTGAATTGTGGGTAGGATGTGAGAAGAGCAGAAGCCACTGACTGGAAATGTTCTGCTCCATCCCTGTACTTTATGGCCTGAAAAAGTTAAGAGGCCTGGAGTAAATGTCTTTTCCTAGATTGTATCAATAAATGACCCTTTTTTTGCTAAAAAAGTGTATTTCCTCTCCCATAATAAAACTGCAAAGTTGTCTTTGTTTCATTCTGCAGCCATAGCTGCTTCCTGTAATTATTAGTGAGTAAGAAATTAACTTCCTCTTCTCTGGCAATGCCAAAAGAACCTTTTTCATCTATTTGCTTTGGATGGTAAATCGTAATTTGTTCAGTTGTTCTTTTTAACATTTGTGCATAAACGAAACCTGCATGGCATCAGGTTACCACCCTGATGCCTTACTGTTGAAGTCCAGGAGAAAAAAGATTAATTCCTAAATTTCAGTTTGGGAAGCTGGTTTAATCAGTTCCTAGCTAGGGTGCCTGTGAATTCACACCACCTTTTTTTCTGGCAATGCCCAGCAGCAGTGTGTGCCAAGTAGGGACTTGCTCTTCAACAAGTGGGCAGGGACAAGCAATGCATCATCCAGCTTTGAAACACTTTTTGACATTTCTGATGCAAATGGGAGTAGGACCAGAAAGCAAGTCCTGTGTGTAACTGCTTGCACCTTACCCCAGCAATTAGCCAAGCTCTTAATGTAGTGACCAGGACAGGCTGATTTCTTTCTGTAGCTTTTCCGACACAGCTTTGCCTTCCTTGAGACAGATGCACTGTGTTGGGCTGGGGAGTGGCCAATAGAAAACAAAGCTGATGTTATTTTCTGCTGTTTCTGTGTTATTGCTGCCCATTTCATAGGATTTGTATTGCTTGTAGTCTGGGTTGACATTTTAATAACCATTAAGAAACCTCAATGACCTTTTAATTGTCTGCATTATCCTTTGTGTATAAACCTGACATTTTGAAGGAACAAAAGAATACAGCCATGGGCCTGTAAACAAGAGTGGGTTTTTTATTTTTGTGCCATCTGCTTTCACTGTTGCTGTCATGATGTTAGTGATGTGGAGGTAATCGACTGATGTTTTTGCATCATCTGTAAGGAGAAAACCCTTTACTCATTGTTCATCTTATCTTTTTCATTTGGATTTGTCTTTGCATCTTAAGCATCCCTTTTCTCCCTTCTCTGACAGTTATATTAAGTATCATTTGAATTCCAGGCTTGTCCATTATTGTCAGTTGACTAAAGACTTAAATGCTTCAGGGGCTTTAAGGGAAAACAAAACGGGATGTTCAGGAAGTCATTGTCTGAACCATCCTATATCCCTCAGTCTTTGTGTTGGAGCTGCTCTAATTTATTGGCTGCTCAAAGACAATTTCTGAATTATCATCAGGCCCCTGACATTCATTGAAACATCATCCATGTGTGTTCATAACAAGAAAGAGAGCCTCTTACAGCATATGGAGTTATATTTCTGCTGTATAGTTCAACTTATTTGTGTCCTTTTTTATTTAGGGAATATTTGCTGGAAATTGTTTATGGAGATAAGGGAAAGTTGAAAAGCAACACTGGCCTATAATTGTTTGCTTGACTTTATTGAATTATGCCTGTGATGTGCATTTAAAATGTAACTGAAAAAAGCTGCATCTGCTTTAAGAATTTGACTTGATAGTGGATTTTCTCCTTTGCTTTTGGTAGAAACCTGCTACATATTTTAAAGGGGTAAATTGCAAGAGGCATTGATGTGGTGGCTATTTTTCACTTCAGCTGCTGTTTCGGATTTGTATTTTTAAATTGCATTCCTTTTAGGACGATCACTACATGAAGGCACACAAAGTGCAAGAACTAGATCAAAATGCATCATATGTAAATGCCTGTCTTACACTGACACTTCTCCACAGCAAATGTTAGTGCTTTTTAGTAGGAAATGAACAAGGTCATTTCACAGACACAATTCTACCTGATGAAAACAAGTGCATAAGATTTCTCCTCAGTATGGGAAGATTCCCTGAAAAAATTCTGGACTTCTATAATGCTGACCAGCAAGTCATCCTATGAGCTTCTTACCTTTCACAGTTGGGTCCTGCATAGTTTTCCTTGCAGACACAACGCACACTTCCACTTTTTCTGTAACAGGAGACTGCAAAGCTGGAATTTTATTAGGATGAATAGTTAGAATACCAGGCAATGACACTTTCTTCATTACAGTATGGACATTTGTCAATGTGAACTCTGGCTCTTGGTTGTTCATTGCTGAATGGGTGTTCAGCTCTCTACAAAATTTATATCATACCCCTTGTTTAGACTTTAAATTAGTTTAGGAAGCACTAATTAGTGTACAGAACTATGGAGCTATGTAAATACAGATGTATAGGTATGAAAGTCATTGTCTTGCAGTGCAGATCAGACACATCTGCAAGTTTTGATACACACACTTTAGACAAGGGACTTAAGATAAATGTGTATGTCATGTGAACCTAATTGTTTCCTCTCTATTATCCCAAGTGGTAAAATATTGTCTGTGGAAGACACTGGAGTGAGCATTTCAAGAACTGAGATTTTGGAATGGGTGCAGCAGTTTCCTGTGCAAATCCTACAGTTTTTCTCAAATTCCAATCTGGAAGTTCCTAGTGATGAAGACTGACCTCAGTAATGCTGTTCTCATTCAGAGTCACTGAGTTTACAGTAACCAGGGCTGCTCTACCATCTTTCCAAGTAAGCTGGAAAGAGTCTGCGGCCTCTTCTGAGACCAACATGCCAAGTAGTGATGCTGACTGCAGTAATGGCTTGGGCTGAAATTTTTACTGCCATGATTATAAATCATGGATTCCTTTGTTTTCTTCTGTTTTCAGGATTTAACAAATATTTAAATAAATATGAGACCAAGAAACAGCAGTAGCCAGATGTGGAAAGTGCAAATTTTATATGCATTTCAAACACAGTGATGGACATGGCTTAAATACATTTACAGGAAAAAAAGAGATACAGTCCTAAGATGTTTCTAGTTAGTTTGCAAGAGGTGTGAATAAATTTCTGCCAGCACTAGAATGCAACCAGAGTAGTGAGTGGCAGCAGTTTCCAGCTGCAGGCCCATGGTTGCTAAAACACAACTCCTCAGTCATGTGGTGCTGGGCAGCTGTGGCTGGGTTGCATCCATTTCACACAGGACAAAAGACTCAGAGCAATGGGAAAGTGCATGATCCATGCACTGCTTGTTCCAGGAACAAACAGCATTGAAAGCTGATGAGAATTCCCATATAATTTCAGTTCCTGCCAGGGTTTCTCAACTGGACAACCAGAGGCAAAAAAATCTGTCTGGAACTCTGCTGTCTCAAAATATTTGATATAACCAAAGAGAACATAAAATGAGATTCTTCTCACAGAATTTACAAATTAACTGCTGTGTGGCTTTTACAAGAACATGTTGAGAAAATCACAATAGTTTGGCAGGCTTCCTCTTCTTTAACAAAGTCTAATTCCTTCACGTAGTTGCAAAAACCACATTGTGCATCTAAGTTATGAAGTAGGACTGAAATCTTCCTCAAGTTTTATACTTTTTGTGAACTTTTAGGGGAAAAAAAGGCTTTATAATTCCCTTAGGTTTGAAAAGAAGCAACATCTGCTGGACTGTGAAACAACCTCCATCCTCCTTTTTTTGTTCCAAAGAAATGACGTTACACTTCATGTGTAATGTCCAAAAGTTACTGCAAAAGTTCCAAGGATAGAAGATATGAAGACAGCCTGGTCAGAAAATCTAGAGGCACTGCTGAATTCGTGGAAAAAATATCTATCTGGTGAGTCTGTCAATTTACAGATTCAGTATTCTATTTCCAAAGTAAAACAGGGTACAAAACAACATCCTTTGGATATTTTTAAAGCCATTTAATGCTTCTCTGCTTCTGGTAGAGTTATTATTTTGCCTTACTCTTTATATGTAATAGGATTAATGAAGGAAAATTGAAAAAAACCCAACTAATAAAGAACATTTTTTCTTTGAATTTAGTTAAGCTTTAGTAAAGCTTAATGTTGCTCAATTTTTTTTTTTGCCTGTTCCAGCCCCAGCTGAAGACTATTTCTGTGGTCAGGTCTGTCTCATACAAGAAGCTGAACAGGCAATTTCTGTACATTAGTTAAATAGGGGTATGAGGCAACTTGGGGTGGGACGTTCCTTTAATTACTACCTTCAGGACTTTTCTGAGGGAAAACCAAGGAAGCAGAGTGGATTTTTACTGACATAGTTTCAAAGGGGAGACAATGTCATAGAACATAGAATATTCTGAGATGAAGGGACACTTGAGGCTCATCAAATCCAAGCCATGTATTGCTGCTAATATTGAGGAATCTGCATTCAGGTTTCTTGCAACATTTGTTCTCCCTTCCTAACGCCATGCTGCTGAGTTTTGGGTTTGGGGTTTCCTTTTCCCTAGTGGTCTGGAACAGGAGAGACAATGTCCCTAGCTAAGGAGCATATTGAATCTGGGAATGCTCCTTGGCCTCTGCTTCCATCTCCCACAGCATTGGCAGAGAAGGGCTGTAGCCCCAGTCCCTGATGGCCCCACTTCACTGAGCCCTGCTCAGTGGCCTTGTGGGCCATCCAACTCCCTGCTCTCAGGGAGCACCTCTGCAGAGCCTTTGGGCTGCGGGATAGGGCAGGGTCTGGGTGAATGCAGACCCAGTCACGCTGTGCCAAGTCGAGCTGTAGGGAGCACAGACCAGACCTTGCCTGACTGACCTTGCTTGGTAGAGCCTGAGGCTCATGTGGTAGTTTTTCAGGCTGTGGCTCAGAGAACAGCTTCTTACACCAAAGTGGCTGCTCTGTGCCCAACAGGTGACAAAAACCACTTTGCCAAGGAAAAAAACACTGCTCCTGACTGTTGTATTTCTAATTTTTTCAGGCATTACAGCTGCTACTGAAACTGGAAGGAATAGTTTGCTTCATCTGCAAGCTTGCTCACTCCTAAGCCTTCCTACATGTGAGCAAAGCCAGGTTCTTCCACTGTCTCTGGAGGATTTTCTCTGTAATCCAGGCAAAGCTGAAGTTTTTCAACAATATCTCTTCTTCACTCCATGGCCCTTCTCAGATGTCTGAAGCTCTTACAAAAGCCAAGAAGGGATCTGCGGGAATTTGGCCAGAGTAATTTTGTTCCTTTTCCAGTTTGAGCCCTGAGAAGCTGAGCAAAACAGAGCTCATCCCACCTTAAGGTTGTGTGAGTAATTGTATAGCAACAGCAAACAAATACAGTGAGGATGAAATTCCCTTTGCTGTGACGTCCTGCTGAAAGCAGGATGGGAAACAACTTAAGAGGAATAGCTAGCTCCCTGAAAACCAGCATCAGCCTGCTGGCAACTATTTACTAGCATCTCCCTGTGGTGGGATTCGCATAGATACCTCTCTCCCAGAGCATGAATCTGAGCAAGAGGAAGCTGATAATTTCTTTCAGCTGCATTACTGACATGTCATTGTTTTTAATGGCTCATTGTGGCTTGTGTTTTGTGTTTTTTTTTTTTTTTTTTTCCTCTGAAGACACAAAGCACACAACATCTGGAGTTCTTTGACTTGGTCTTGTTTTCCTGTCAGGCTTCAGAGTTTCTTACCCAAAAGTAGCTGGGCATCAGCTGAAGGGGCAGTGGAACTGTCACAGGATGCTCCAGCACTTTCCTTTGAACTGTTACTTTGCTAACCAGATCCAGCTGCTGTATACTCAGGGGACTGCAAAGTCATGCTTTTTTTTGTTTGGTTTCACCCTTCAGGTGACATGAATTGAACTTTCCATCTGTCTTTTTTTTCTGTCTCAACCACATAAATCTGGTGCCACCTGAGAATTCTTCATTAAGGGATTTTAAAAAGCAACCAGACAACTGAACAATCTCTTCTCCATAAAAGGGTGAACTTGAACTTGCTCATTCTTTTCCCTCTTGGTGTCACAACTCATCCCCATACAGGCCACAATCAATTGGCATTGGTGCCTGGCACCAATTAATGGTGGATGAAAACTGTCACCATTAGTTTATTATCTTACTGTAAGACTTTCATACCTTCTTTCTGTGAATTCTCATGGGCAGCTCCTCTCAACACTGGCTCCTTTTCTCTTCCTTCTCACAGGTGGCTGACTTCTTCCTGTCCCTGTCACAACTGGACATAGCTATGACCTATTAAAGGCAAGGCTGTTCCTATTCTTTGGTAATTAGTACAGCTGCAACTCCTAAGGGATGAGATTGCCTTCAGCACTCTCTTTTCTCTCACAATCCATCCTCCCACATCTTGGTAAGAATTGGTATGAGTATTTAAAGATATTTTACATCTTCTGAATGAAATGCTGCTTCCTGTGGTTGTAAACATGAGCAGCTGGTAGTCTTATTTACCCCTGTGTTTGCCAAGGGCAGCAGCCTTTGTCTCCTGCGTTGAGGAAAGGATGCTGGCCCCACCTTGGAAAGGGCAAAATGCAAGCCACATCAAAGAGAAGCAAAGACTCTACATACTTGGCAAGTTCTGGCAGGGGGCAGGGGCAGGGCTGGCAGAAGGTGGGCACTCCCCTGACAACGTCACCAATGAAGCCATCCGGACACTGCTCGCAGTGCTGTCCTGTTGTGTTCCTCTGGCAGTCCTGCAGTGGAAGGAGACAGAATGGTGAAAGTTAAATGGAGATGCTGCCTAATTCAGAAAGAGATCACTTAGCTGAAGAGCTGGCCAAGGAGGAGAGTGGCTGGTGCCACACCTTTACCTTGCAAGGTATTGACAGATTTAGGCAAACAAGCTGACACAGCTGCAAATAAAAATATTATAAATGATTACAATGACCAGCAGCAAGGGTTGACAAGGTGCTGTACAGGACAAAACAGACATATGAAGCTGGAAGGTGCTCATTAGAGATTCAGATCCTAGAAGACTTTGCTTGTCTTGCTTCCTGCATATTTTATAGTGATAGAGAACCCATTGCCCAGAAATTATTCTTTGTACAAGGCTGTCATTTGGCTAGAGAACTCTACAGCAAGTAGAATGTGACGAGAAAAAGGAAAAAAGTAGATTTTTATTCCGCGGATCTTTAAATAAATTAGCCAGTAGTGGTTTTAGAACTAAAGGTGGTTTTACTTAGTAATATTTTCTGTAACAAATAAAATATTTAGTATATGGGAAACCAGAAGGTTACTTTAATTAAGAGCCTCTAAAATGAGAGAATACTAGGAGAAAGTTTGAATAGGAGGAAGGGGAGGAGGAGGAAAGAAGAGCACTTATCACAGGGCATGTGGTGAGAGCCAGAAGGCTAATGGAAGGCTAATACAGTTTTAAAAATATTTTGCATTTGTCATTATCCAATGAAATAATGATGTTAATGTACCACCAGAGAGACAGGAGAGCGTGGGTACTGAGCACTTGAAGTGCTTGAGCTGCCCTGTGTCTGAAGCACTGGCAGAGGCCTTGGGTGTGTTTGGTTGTAGCCTTCACTGTGGTTGATCAATTCACTTCACCTTGTTTGTCCTCAGCTCACAACACATGGGTATCAACAGAGTAAATCTGGTACTGGTTTCCAAAGCTCAAATATGACTGCAATCAACAGAGGAGGACAGCAATTGTTGCTCCTCAAATCTGCACTTTTCTGTCTAAGCTGAAGGGAAGTGAAAAAAGGGCTCTCTTAGCCCAGATACCCCATTATCTGAGTGCACTTTTGTAGTTTTTCTCTGGTTAGTGATTATGCAAAAATCTTTATCTTATTTAGCAAGACAGAACTTCTGTATTTAGAGCCATATTTTTACAGTAATAGAAAAGGTGTCCTTATATTTTATATTCCATTATTTTGCATCTACAACTAAAATGCTAAGTGCATTGAGCCCAAGAAACCTATCTAAAGGCAGGGAGAACACCCTCCCTGCAGCTCATGGATGATTATCAGCATTGAGTGACACTGGCATGGTAGTTTGAGAAAAGTGTTTTGTTTCTCTGTGGATCATTTTGAGTGGATGATCAGTAGCAGCCTGGCTTCTAAAGGATTCTATATGAGTCTACAGCATGTAATCACTCATCCTTCAGTACACCAGCAGCTTGTCTGATGACAGAGTGGCTGGGTTGTATTTGCCTGTGCAAGAAAACGTCTTAGGTGGTCCTACCACTCCTCTCTGGCACTCTCACTGAGTGCCAACAATCACCATGAGCATTTTTACCTGGCTCTTACTGTAACTATTAGTGCACACATGAAAAGATCATGAAATGGTGCTATGAGTGGGTGTGTGGGGTGTGCAGTGTGACTTTGAAATGATTGTCAACACTGAGCTCCTAGACCCATTTGATTGGAAGTAAAGCTGGAACTACTGTTCTGAGAACACAGAACATTTCATGTGCTGTAGTTCTTCTCAGTACATACATTTGTGCAGAAATAATAATGAAAAGTTTGTTGATTATCTTCAGGCAATAGTACTAGGAGAAGTTCCCCAGCACAAGACAAGCATGTTTGTGTAAATTAATATAACTGAAAAACAGAGGCATGAATCTGTCCCAACTTAATTTAGGAACCTGAATTTGCAAGAAAATGATTCCTTCTGATAGTCTTCAAAGGCAGCAGCTTCATTAAATCTGCCATTTATGCTGTTTTAGGGAAATTACTTCATCTGAGGGATAAAAAAGTGCAATTTAAGTAGTCTGGACCTTCTCCATAGGCAATAGGTAGCAAATTGGTTTTCTGTGTATTCTCTAAAGTTGAAGAAAGACAGGACCTGCCACAGAGAGGTGCAGAGCACCTGTTAGACACCTAATGCTTGATGGCGTGGAGACACTCCAGGGGCAATCAAAAGTTAATACTCAGCCCTGCCTCTCATAAGTTAGTACAATAACAACCCCCCCACCTCTCCAAAACCACAAATAAAATCCCCCAAAATAACAGGGTCTTAAATGTTGTCTGGGAAATCTAAAAGGGTCCTGCAACTTTGACAGTCTTACTACTTTGGAGATGAAAACAGCTATTGTTGCAATGTATTAGGAATTGTCTGTTTATTTATCTTTTTTCTCCCTTATTACTTGTCCTTCTGAGAGATAGTTTTTTAACAACTGTTAATGCAGAAGATTGCAGAAGGATAAATAATTTATATAGGTAAAGAGATGCAGGCTGCTTATGTGACTGTGCAGTCTGTATTTGGAGGTAGATTTAGACTTATCCTCATATATGCTGTCACATCTGAGGTTACAGAACTGCATAGCATTGCCCATCCCAGCACACCAGAATTTGTTGCTATCCCAAAATAATAGTAATAAAAACCAGAGTGCATCATAATGACTTGAAAGCCAAGAGTTGTACATGTTTTATCTTTTCCATCTATGAGGTTTAGGGTTTCAAGTGTTCTCTCTCCAGCCATTGTGGATGAGATGCAGTATTAGTTTTCAGAATTTCATATGGAAGAAGGAGCTGAGACACATAAAGTAAACATAAAGTATTGTGCAATTTTCACTAAAGTAATGACACCTGTCTAAGTAAAAAAAGAAAAAGAAAAAAAAAAGCTACAAAACTAATTTCCTCATGTAGTTTGGGTAAAAATACCCCCTAAATGTCACAGTTTTAATTTATAGACCTTGTCCTGTATTAGTGAAGTGGGAGCTGATGCCTTGCCAAATGCACCTGGCCCACTACTTTCTCAACCCATCACTTGGTGTAGCTAACTGTGACAAATGTGGCTGAGCAGGTGGGAGAGCAGCAGCAGCAGCTTCTCCTTGCAGTCCTGGCCTGAATTCCTTCATGCCTCTTACACTGGCTGTGCAGGAGTGGAAACAAAATGCTCACACATTGGGGGTCACTGTTGCACATTTTCAATGGTCAGCTGGGTAGGACAACAAATATTAAGTTTAAACATAGCTAAGAGGGAGGGAAATACCTGAGAAAATATGTTGACTGACACTAATGTTTTTGACAATCTCTGCATTCTAATACTGCGTTCTGGTTAGATTTTCAAACATATGTCAACAAGGCTGGATAGATATCTGCAGCTCATCTTTACAGAAAGAAGCAGTGAGCTATAAGCAGCAAGGCTCTTTGTGAAGGCAGAGGTACCTAACGAGCTGGGGAGTTTTGCTAGCTCCCTACTGCTTTTTGCTCATGCTTGATGGATGGTTGTAGATCCACTGGCAGTTCTCCAGACCAGCCCTGGCAACCATGTGGAACATATTATCCTCTTGGGCAGAACTGCCAAATCTGTTCCAACCTTTCCACTCAGCTGTAAACCCAAATGCTTAAACACAAATCACTTACACGACAATATGCTCTATTGTAAAAAATTCCATAAAAGGCTGGAAAGGATACCGGTGGATTTATCCTGTCCACTGTTAGGATCATTTGGTCTTTCTTGCTCCAAAATGGTCACATTTATTCATTTATTTATTTATTTCCTTATGAGTATTTGGATGCCTTATATAAAGACCAATCAAATATGTAGAAGTGAAATGATAACAAACCACTTGGAGATTTCTAGGGAGACAACAAGAAATTTACCTTCACCTTCTGCTATAATGCTTTCTTCAGACTTCTTTTGTTCTGTGTTTTCATGCATCAAGGAAGATCTAATCTCCATTAACAGTAGACACCTCATGTAAGACACTGATAACTCAGTCTAACAAAAATTTTACCTGGCCTTTCATTCCATTTTGCTGTATTCTTTTGGAGTCATTGCCATAATATATTGCAGTCACCTCACAAAACTTGCTTCCCTAGACTGTGCAATCAAATTTTTAAGTATGGTAAAGCCCTGTGAATTGTACTGCTTACATAATCCTATGCAAGTGTGACAGTTCATTGCTTTAGAAAAGCTGTTGCACCTCCATATGCCACTCTTTTCAGATGTGACCGTCATAGCCCCTCTGATGATCAGTCATTTGAAGACCACTTCCATGTCTGAATTTTGAAATGTTGAGCCCTCAGTGGAGGTGCTCTAAAGAAATAGGTCAGCTGAAGGTCGCTGGTGGGGTGCGGTCTGGGGTGCAGTGCAGGAGATAAAAAATTCCCTTCATGCCTTCCTGTCTTACTAGCAGCAAAATGTGATGGGCTTTATGCAGGGGAAATGCACATCTTGGGTCTGCAGATGGCCACTTGAATCTCTTGCAGTTTCACCCAGTTAACATCGCATATATGCTTGTTTCCAAAATCAAAAGCTAGAGCCTGAAAAGAGACTTCATTTTCTTCTTGTAGCCAGGATTGAGAAAATTATGTTAAAAATCCAAAGTCCAAGATCAGCACAATGAATTGGTGTTTCTTCCCCCACTGGACTTACATGCATCACCAGATAGTGTCTTTGAAATGAAGCATTATTTGACATCTCTCTTTTAATATATCATTAGTAGAGCTTACGCTGTGCTGGCTATTCTTCTAACACTTGGGTGATTTTAACAAAATGGACTGCATGTCTCTTCAGTTTTAGTCACAGGATCACGTGACTGATATCTGTACTGGCTTTATGTGGACATCTATGCAAGAAAGGTTCTGTCTGCAATAATTTCTTCTGTCTGGTTACCTAAGGAGATTGTTGATCCATCGACTGTGTCATTCAGTAAGCTTTTAATGACTCGTGGGTTTGATTTGCACTCTACGAATAAGCTGAGAGAAGTTTTGAAACAGAACCTCAAGATATATATATCAGCAGAAATTAAAGATATGAGCACTCTACCTTAAGGCATCATTAAAAAGGGTTTAATTTTATTTGATTTTGAATTCAGGGCACAAGCCAATGAAAATTTCATTAATTTGTATGCTGTGGGAACTACATTTGCCAAATTTATTTGAGGGATTTGTATAATATGATGGCCTCAGAGCATCATATGGGGCCCAACCCTTTCTTTTCATCCCTTTTGAAGCAGAGTACTTTTTCCTTTTTATACTGTCTTGTCTATTTATTCAGGTCTTACAGCTTAGTTATTACTTAGACTATAAAAAATATCTACCAACCAAACACAGTGTTATTATTATTTTCATGTTATTATAGCTTCCAGCATTGTTAGCAGAGTTAACTTTAAAAAGCGATGGCTTTTTTAATGTTTAAATCATTCCATTCTGTTGATAAACATGCAGATATAGAAAACTTTGACATTGGGGAAGGTCAGTTCTTCTAAAGATCTGCTGCTAAGGATGTTTTGTATCTATAGCTCAAGGTTAAGGTAAGAGATGCTTATGGTGGAGAATCCATTAGTGATAAAACTTTGGAATGCTGTTACATCTTGAAAGCAGGGAGATAGCAAGTTCATAATCATGGAAATAAAGGATGACAACAATAATAATGTGGGATAAATTTTATTTTTAACAGCTCATTAAAAACTAACTGTTTTTAATGAGTGCAGAAAATCTTGTCTAGCTATCAGGTGTGGTGATTTCCACTGCAAGACTTATTGGAGTAGGTGGCCTAAAAATTTGAGATTAGGGAGAATGGTGAGCTCTCCATACCACATGGTCCTAGCTCTTCACTAGTTCCTAGTCTGGAACTCCCAGACACAGAGTCTGGGAGATATTGACTCATTTCTGCCCCAGCAGGCTTTGGCCCGATCTGTACATGGCCTT
Organism: Vidua macroura; assembly: GCF_024509145.1. Taxonomy (NCBI): domain Eukaryota; kingdom Metazoa; phylum Chordata; class Aves; order Passeriformes; family Viduidae; genus Vidua; species Vidua macroura. The sequence goes on along the minus strand of NC_071573.1, from coordinate 68,656,136 downwards.
CTCCAGCTCTTAGGGAAGGCTGCTTTTTCCACTGATTCTAATACAAGTCACATTACCAACCATCAAGTCACCTTTTCCTAAATTGAATTAATTCATTGAGCTAATGTGCTTCTTCTGTAATTCAAGTTATATCTTTCTTTCTCTAAGCTTTTCTTCTCCCAGGATTTCTCAGTATGTTTTGCTGTTAATCAATTTTATTAGTCTTCCAAACTTCTCTAGAAATTTTTGAATCTTCAGGAAGGTCCTGTTACTGCAGTCCCCATGGGCATCTCTGGTTCTAGTTTATGCTATCAAACCTTTAAATCTCCTTTTAATTCTGCACTTTTCCTCTACCTTTCACTTTTATTTCACTTAAGCCTTTTCACTGTTCCTTTAATTCAGAAGTAAATGACATGAGCTTAATGGCTTTTAAAATCCTTCTGATAAGCTATCAAAGGGCAATTTGAACTCAAACAGTAAAGTAGGGTTTAGCTTTTAGTTTTATTCCTTATTACCTAGCTGGCTGACTCCAATAGAAGAAACACCAATCAGGAATGTACATTTACTTTCAGATAATTTCTTCCTGATACTGTAAATTTTCTAGTTTTGTTTGTTTGTTTGTCTTGAACCCTTGACTTCAGCCATATTTTTGTAGAAGACAGGAAACAGGTCTTCTGTTGTGTTCGTAACCTGAGGGAGGATATAATCACTTCCTAATTAATATATTCTACTCCAGAAGCTCTCTGGCGACCAGAGTCATCAGAATCAGACCTGTGACAAGCTCTCTATCTCATTCCCAAGTCTTCCATCAGAAGTTTCTCCTTGGCATCACTGTCACTTGACACTAAAGGGACAATGATCCCTATGAGCCAAAACCCTTGTGCATGTGAAAGAGAATAGCTGGGAATGCCCGGCAGTCTAAAACCACTTTTGAAAATTTAATATTAAAAACGAAGCCAACATGTGTTCTGCAGAAACCAGCCAATTCTAAGCACATTACAATGGCCAAGCCATAGTAATTTTTCCTGTGCTGAACAGCTGCAGAGTCTTCTTCTCACAGAAATAAAAATGGTAGGAAATATGCCATGGAATTTGACTTGATGTATTTGAATAACTGAAAACTTGATAGTGGTTGCAACAAAGCAAAGTATGTGAATATTATGAGTCCATTTTATGAAGAGATAAAGTGAGGGCAAAGGTTTATGACTTGTCAGAAGTAACAAATGGCATAGCAAGGGGTTCTGGGCTCTTACAAGCTGGACTCTTTACAAGCCTGCAAAGAATATACTAGTGCCTAGCTCTTGCTATGTGGTTTAAACCACATTAGCTTCCATCATTTTTTTAGTGTATTAGTGCCCTAATTGCCTGCTAGTAGTTGGGATTAGTTTTACTGGGCTGATTTTTGCTCTGGAGCTACAAATGTTTGACTACTATTACTAACACACAGCTTTCTGTATGAGGTGATTCTGAGTCAGATTGAGCATATGGGAAATTGTAACAGTACCTTGGAATTCAACACACTCTTCCCCTGGTGTATTGTTTCAACCTTCTCATGTTGTTCCTTCGCAGCAGGAGACTGCCATATAGCTGAATTGCTATGGGTCACACATGTATATACACTCACAGGGGTCACTCACCACTGTAAATTGTTTATATTATACACAGCACTGTACTCATAAAGGGGAGGAAGAAATGTGTTTGAATTTATACATTTTTTTTTCTCCAGAGGTATACAAAACTCTTTCCATATTTCTGATGGACTAAAAATTTTCCACATGCTAACTGTCACAAATACTGCATGAGGGGAGTGTTTTGAATCTGCAGAGATAATTTAAGTGAGAATTAATTTTGTCCAGGATAATTCATGGCCTTGGCCCTACTTATGTTCCTTCTTCAGCAAAAAGCTCCTGTGGTACAGACACAGCTTTTGCATTATATTGAAACTGAGCATTGGTATTAAAAGTCAGATAATCAGAGAACAGAGGAATTCCTTACCACACAGATTCCAGATCCATCAAGGCATCTGTTTGCATTACCATTACAGTTGCAAGGAGAGCATTTTCCTGAGCTGGTACGATAAAATCCTTCTTGGCATCCCTGCAATGAGAAAAAAAGTATTTCCTATGCATATGTAGCTGGAGAGTTAGGTTTGGTGAGAGGAGAGGAAAGCAAGGCTACAGCGATCAGGTCTCCCCAGAGCACACTGCACAACCCCATCATAGCAGACCACACACACATTGCTGAACTTGAGTCTGTGTTTTCACTCTCTATCCTGGTGCTTGGTTTTTTTTTGCCTTAAAGTGTTAAAGCTGTCAGCATTCCTGCCTGCATCCTGTCCCTGACAAGCTATGGGTGTGGAGCTGGCAGATTCTTACTGCATGTTGTACTACAGGATGAGTTAACCAGAAACCATAATCCTTATTTGGTAAAGAAGGTGTATTTATAGGGAAGGAATAGCTTTTACTGAAAAAAAGAAAAAAGAAAAGAAAAGAAAAGAAAAGAAAAGAAAAGAAAAGAAAAGAAAAGAAAAGAAAAGAAAAGAAAAGAAAAGAAAAGAAAAGAAAAGAAAAGAAAAGAAAAGAAAAGAAAAGAAAAGAAAAGAAAAGAAAAGAAAAGAAAAGAAAAGAAAGGAAAAGAAAGGAAAAGGAAAGGAAAGGAAAGGAAAGGAAAGGAAAGGAAAGGAAAGGAAAGGAAAGGAAAGGAAAGGAAAGGAAAGGAAAGGAAAGGAAAGGAAAGGAAAGGAAAGGAAAGGAAAGGAAAGGAAAGGAAAGGAAAGGAAAGGAAAGGAAAGGAAGAAAAGAAAAGAAGAAAAGGAAAGAAGAGAAGAGAAAAGAAAAGAAAAGAAAAGAAAAGAAAAGAAAAGAAAAGAAAAGAAAAGAAAAGAAAAGAAAAGAAAAGAAAAGAAAAGAAAAGAAAAGAAAAGAAAAGAAAAGAAAAGAAAAGAAAAGAAAAGGAACTTTAGAAAATTTGCTTTACATCAAAGCTTTGATGAGATTTGGATGAATAACCTATGGGAAACAGAAACGTATCTGCAAAGATCAATGCCCTTTTGAATAAATGTGTGGCTTTGCCTGTTGTATATAATTTAGTAATTTTGATAACTTACCAAAGCTTACCAAAATGAAAGAGAAATTGTAAATATCTGGATTACCTTCTTTTGAATAATAATTAAAGCAATAATATAAGGAACCAGAAACACAAAGCTATTAAGGTGCCCTCCAGAGACTGAAAAAAAAAGGAAAATTAAAGAGGATAGTTTTTTGTTGTGTTGTGTATAAATTCTTGTTCTTCAGTGAGGAACTGTTCCCTCACTATGCAAAGCTGGTGAGATGTACACAGGCTGACCTCAGGAGCAAACTCTGTTAGCTCAGGTACCCTGTGTCACCCTGCTCACCCTGTCCAGTCTCCCTGTGTCACATGTATTGTGCTAGATTAATGAATTCTTGGATCCTAAATATTTCACTCTTGTCTAAGTCTTGCAATATTGTTGCAGAGCTGATATGAAGACCCTGGTGTGTCATTAGCACTCCAAAAATTATTTGCCACACCAGTGATTTGCCAGTGAAACAGTGATGTTTCTGCTATCACTTACAAACAGCATCCCTGAGGTGGCTATCAGAGCTTAAGGTATGCCAGACTTTCTTGAAGTATTTTTTGTGGCTCTCTGTACAGAACTTTTGTATTCTGTGGCTTTTGAGGTTACCTACCCTTGAAAAAAGTGGGAAAAGTGTAAAGTTCATGTAACTCAGAAGCGTGTGTGTCTTCTTGCATTTGTATGAGCTGAGAGGCTTCTTACTGTTTTGCACTGATCAAAGGAGGATTAGCTTTCCTTTCTATCTTCCTATTCCTTATTTTCCTGGGTTGCCCTGAAACCAAGGATGAGGTATTTTTCTGCACTGTGCAGAAAAATAGCTTATCACCCATAGCTTCTTATGCTCAGTGTAAGCTATGGCAGAACAGCAGGTATGCAGTACCAAATGCAGACCCACACATTGATATCTCCCCTACCCACAGAAACTGGCCTCTGAGCAGTAGTGCCAAATGTCCCTGCTGGTGGTCAGGGCTAGCCAGCCCCGGCACCATGCTATGGCCATGCCACTCCTGGGACCTGCACTCGCATGTCTGCATCAGGCTGTAGTTACAGCTGTAGAGCTCTGGGTAGCAAGAGCCAGCAATCCTGAGTCTTGTCTGTGTGTTAACTTCCATTCCCACGTGTGGCTAGGTTCAGCCAGACAAGCTGCTCGCTTAGAAAACAACATCTCAGGAGATGACTAACAACAGGCTTTAAAAATGAGGTTTAGAAATGAATCATTAGTCCAATCTTATCCCAGAGAGCTCTGAGAAGTGGAGATGAACATAAATGGAAAACACAGTTGCCTTTACCATTCTTGTGCACAGAATTTTATCTGGTTTGTTTTGGAAACATTTTCTTTGATAATAGCTCCTAGGAGGCAAAATCTTCAGACCACAGACTCTTTGGGACAGCAGAAATACTGTCTATTTCTACTGCTTGTTTCTTTCAGTTGTTTAGTCTTTACACAGTGGTAGGACTGGCTCCCGCCAGACTAAGGATTGCAGCTCAGTGATTATACCACACACTGTGGAAGGGAGACAGTTAGTTTCTAAATTGAAAACAGATTCTTGTCCCAATGTCTGCCTTTGCAATATTTCTTTCCACCCATACAGATCTAAAGCTTGTTATATTCTCTGATGAACAGAGCTGGTGGGTGGTCCTAGCTGTGTTCCTCTAGTGTCTGCCCAAAAGCTTTCTTGGTTTTACAGGTCTAAGCAGAATAATTTTTTACTTATGGCAGTGAATACAGACAATGGAAATGTAGGAGTGCTTGTAAAGGTGTCTATGAAAATCCTTTAGTCAGCCATAACGATAATCTCATTTATACTTCAATTGATGGTATGCCTGCACTGCAGCCATGAGAGAGCTTCCATCTAGTCCGCACACCAAGCAGTAACAAGTTAGTGCAGGTCAGTGCTACATCGTTGGTTTTAGCGTTAAGGGCAAGGGCTGCACAGACTTTGCTAAGGTCCACTGGGAACCAGTTTACCTCCCATGATTAGCAGACACACTTCTGAGTTCTTTAAGACATCTGCCTCAAGTCTGGGTCCCTATATTTTCATTGTCAGAGCCCTTCTTCAAAATGAGATGTGAGGAAGTCATCAGGGTATTTTTTTTCATAGCCTTTCCCCCCCATGTAATTTAATTAATCACAAAAAACTTGGAAGGTGCTGATGCTCACTATTTTAAAGCAGTACTTTAAACCATGGTTTGCATCAATGTAAACCAGAAATGAGATATTGACAATCAATGGTATGAGGGACAAGGGAATGAAGGGAAAATGGGTTCCAGATTTCCTTTGGGCTCTGAAGTTTTCTCAGGCATTCTCAATTATTCTGATATATTTTTGTTGCTCCTTGCCCTACTAGTGATAATGGAGTGATTGGTTCCAGAGCTTGAGCCAACATCATATTTATAAAAAGAAGTGTCAGAGTGTTGAGCTAATTGAGGGATTCAAATTGCTGAATGTTATGGGAGCACAAAATTATTGCACACAAAGCAGAAACAGAACTGGAACAAAATGGAAATACTCTCCCTGCAAAATAGTTATGTAGGCAATTGAGTGAGGACCATTTCCGTCCACTGTCTGTTTCTGAATGGTGAAGACAATTAGAAGGCCAAAATGTTAGGTCTGCATTAGCAATTATGTCTTCACAGTTATTAGATATTTTATTTCCCTGAGGGACAAAGTTTGTTCCAGTTCAAGTTGAAAAGTCCAATCCAGTCTTGCCCTTGCTGATCTCCTGAAAATCTCTGCACCCCTGGGGCATTAATTCTCCCCTCCCGCCCTGCATCTGGATTTAATGATTGCATTACTTAAAAACAAGAACCAGCTGCATGCTGAAAGTTCTGGGGAGCCTGTAGTAATTTTCTGCTTCTTCTGCACCCAGACCTTTCTGCTGGTCTGAATACAAGATGGGACTGAAGATGGAAGACTTGTGAGTATATAAACACACAAAAGCTCTCTTCCACTATAAAAGGCTGCCTTGGATCCACACCAGTGCTTGTTATTTCCAGAGTTTCCTCCCAAGTGCTGAGGTACACAAAAGCATGTGTATTCAGGGTTAAATGGTCTGCATTTATAGACATTTAGTGGACATTTCAGCTTGTGTTACATCCATGATACTATTTTCAGTCTTGGACCAGGAATCCCATCACATCTGGTCCAAAATAAGCCCAGAAGAAAAAGATGGTGCTGTCCTCCAGGACCATTGTAAAAGAGGAAACAGTTGGTGCATGTGGGGAACTGAATCTAAGCAACGGCATTCAAAGTAGTTGCCACTGCACACCAGCTGCCAAGACACTGCTAAGTTTAGCCTTGTTTGTAGCTCCCAGCAGTGTTATGGTCTTTGCTGCTAGAGAGAGAGTCCAAAGGTGTGCTTCCTTGCAGGTCTGAGAAGGATCCTCAGGGAGTTACATGGATGTTCAGGCATGAGGGAAAGGTCAAACATTATGGTATTACTTGGGAGAGTCTCACTACTAGAGAGAAAGGTCTGTTCAGGATGGTAAAAATGAACGTGATCTGGGCACCGTTGAGCCTGATGAACTCATGGGCTTGTGATGAAATGAAAATTAACTTAATTAACATAATATCCCAGATCTATCTGCAAAAATACAAATAAGTTCTATCCTGTATTACAAACACTGTGCTTTGTGTAGAAGGGTGATATTTGATGGCAAGAGTAAAAAATGCACATTTTCTTAGTTTCTGACAGCCTCCACACACCTTCATATGCCAAGAGGTTAGATAAATGACTCTAGCATCATTTATGATATGCTATTCAAGTCTTAGAAACTATTCCTGATCATATTCTTTTAGCCTTCAGTGGAAGAGAATATAATTAATTCTCATTACCTGCCATCTGGTTTTGGCCAAGTACATACATAGCTATCTCTGGTTAAGCTGACATACCACAGTTTGTTTACCTGCTTTATCTTGATGAAATTTAATTTGCCATGTAGTTTAATCTTGAAAATATATTTGTGCATTGCAGTTTTCATTTTTCTGCAGCCTGATCTCTTCTGTAAAGGTGGTAAAAATATTGTCAAAAGACATAAACCTAAGGAAGTCATAGTTGGAGGAGCGTGAAATCTGGCCTGAGAGGTTATCTCTCAATCAAAATATTTATGGACAACTGTGACACATATTGTGAATTATTTACATAATAATATTTATCACTTAATATTGATTGATTAACAGTTTTGGAACTGTAGGACCCTTAGAAGTCCCCATTGTCTCTTATGGAATGAAAGAAAGGAAAGAAGAAAAAAGAAAACAAACTCTATTTGAACATTATGAATCTTTGCTTTGGAACACAGGGAAAAGAAAATAGAAAAATGTTGCTTCTCTGGTATAACAGGCATCATATCAGCCATAGAAACCTGTAAAAGTAGGACACATGGATAATTTAAGTTCATGTTTTCAATGCATTGATGGAAACAATCAGACAAATTGAGTGGAGCAATGTCCCTTCTTGACAGCTTCATATCAATGTGTAATGTTTATCCATCTGGAAGGAACAGTTTAGACAAACAGAGGTTTGGGAGTCAAAGTTATATCAAGTTGCTGAAACTCTACATTTTTTATCATACACAGATGAGTGAATACTCTAAACCACCTCCATTAATTTTAAAATCTTTGTCTCTAAAGCAGAGACTAGTCTGCTGGAAATACATGGCATTACCATGGAAACATCAGCCCTGTGCTCCTTGAGGACATTTCCAAACCCAACCCAAGCATGCTTGCTTTTGTTTATTTGTCTTTATAAGCAGTATTTGAAATTGGCAGCTACAGTTCTGAGGCCTTTTTGAAGTTTGTTTGCTTAGGCCAACTTGAGATAAATAGCTTATTGCCCTTCCTAAAAATAAAGATGTTTTCCTGCTTGAATATCTCCCAGTAGTAATTGTTTATTAGAAATAAGAACATTAGAGAAACAAGCCTGAGAAAGCAGTTGTCTACTGTACATATGATGTTATTTCAGTTCTTCTGGTTTCCTCAGAACAGGCAGGACTCTTTTCCGATGAGATTGCTTGTTTTGATCACCTATAATAGGGACTTCACTTTCAATCCCCAGCCAAGAGCTCACAGAAATCTTGCCAAACATTCAGCAGGTCTCACCCAGCCTGTCTGTGTGAGCCCTGAAGGCAGTCCCAGGCTGAAGCCCCGAGGAGCTCTGTGCCCCAGGTGCAGCACTGAGCTAACACAGCTGTGGCCATGCTGGTGCGAGGGCGAGCTGGCCTTGGCAGCTGCGTGCCTGTGTAGGAAAACTAAACCACAGCAAGCTGGGAGTCATCCACATGGACACTTCCACATGGGATGCCATGTGGCCAGAAGCCAGCTGGACACCCGTGGTGTGGTTTGATTTCTTGTATACGGAAACACACCTAAATTTAGTCAGCTGTGCCTGCTGCTCTCTCCCAACAGCGCAGAGGGATGGGGAGGGCAGTTTGTGTGTAGGTGCCAGCTCTGTATACAAAGTCTGTGAGATGAAGCCTATTGCACAGGTCAGATGTGCTATGCCTTGTAGAAGTGTCCAGGCTGCAACACAGATCTGGCCAAACTGCTGGGCCCTGTATCCTTGGAGAAGTGCAAAGTCTCATTAGAGTCTGTTCCACAAGTCAGTATGTTCAGGTAGAGAAAGTGGATGGATATAAAGGAAATCTTGATGTCTGAGAGACCCAACCAATTCTCTACATATGTGCAGGGAAGATCTAGACTAGAAAGAATGACCCTATTCTAAGGACATCTTCTGGGTCCTTCCAAAAGGCACACTAAAAATACTGCTTTGTCAAATTGGGATGTAAATAAACTAAGTGTTTGAATCCATGGACATCCTGTCTTAAAACCGCTGTGGGCAGGCACAAAATATATGGCTTATCATGACTAGAAATCATTAACTACAAAACTGTCTCCTTTACCTTGGACAGATACACAAATATACTTCTGGTATTTAATTCACCAAAAGATACTGAGGACAGCAATGTGACTTTCACATCTGCTTTTCAGCTTGGGACATAATTGACTTCAGTGCATTTAAACATGGATTTCTAAAATCCAGTCTTCCAGTTGTAGACTGATGGTCATTTGACCACTTCTTGCTCCCTGGGAGCAAACTAATAGACATTTCAAATTCCTCAGGTCAAAGATGTGTCATTCATAAGCATAGACAGAAAGATTTAGTTCTTCAGCCTGCTGAGAAACTTTATGCGAACAAAAAGAGCTGTGGTAACACTGCATGCCACTCTCCTGACCCTCCTGCCATTGGTGACCTGCAGAAGAAACCTCTCTCCATCTGTTGCCAAAATAGAAAATCCAGCAGATGAACAGAAAGCACTGTGTGCAGCTCCAGCTCAGTGTCAGCCCCTGTTCTGGTGCGCAGCACACTCAGGAGCCCTGGGGTCTCCTGGGCCATCTTACACAGCCAACATGCACTTTATTGATCACAGAAAAGGTGCTTAACTGCTGGAGGTTAAATTTCAGGTTGAGAATTCAGTATGTGTAGTTTTTAGGAGTATCATTTCACTGCATGGGGACGGGTTTCAGAAGTGTGTGGGTATGAGGGGATGGACAAGGGTTAAGTGGGGGAAAAGGATATACCTATATTTGCTCTGCAGGGCCCTGCTGCTGGCTGAGATGTGCTGGCTTTGGCCCTGGTCCCAGAGGACTGGATGGACGTGCATGTTCCCTAGAAAACAAATGAACTGCACTTGCTGCATAGGGTCAGCAGACAGGAAAACCTGCTCTCATTTCTCCCATTTCTGAATGTGTAGGCAGCTGCTCTGAGCCCATCAGGGATTGAGTTTACCAGACTGATAAGGTGTGTATTAATTAATGTGCTTTGGTGCTCTTCACACCTAGACTTTTCCACAGTTTTGGATGAAGACCTCAGTGGTGCAAGCTCACCAGTTCTTGCTGAAAATGCTCCGGGACAAAATATTGACTATAGCTGAGAAACACTGCTAAGAAAATTTTGGGATGCATTTAAAGTTAGAACTATGCTGTTTTTATGTGCTCAGGAGACAGTACATATTTTACAGGTACATGTATAGTATCTGAGCAGTGTGCATCAGCAGGTAATCCATCTTTCTAATTTGGCCTAGCTAACCATGAAAGCTGGCTCACCACATTTCTTAACTAGGAGATAACAAATCACTGAACCCACCACAAGATGCTTCCAGATGCCTCTGCATGGTTCCTGATTCCTGTTTTCCAAAAGAGCAGGATTACCAGAGATAACTGCATGAAAACAGTGGTCGTAATATTATTTTCTATTTTGAATGTTATTTGGCTTTGCTCCTCTTCTTTACAGTTTTTGTTCTCATCTGTTTGACATATGAACACCAGACTGTTCACAAGATCATCAGCAAAGTGAAATCAAAAAAATGCAAAGCAAAGCTCTGCATTTTTTCACATAATACCTGGTAAGAAAGAAGCTTGAGACGGTGGTCTTTGCCTCTCAACAGCTGAAATGGTTGAGATAACAGATGGCTGTATTGAAACACTTTGATTTTTATTGATTCTCCAACAAAAATCCCCCATGGCAGGGGGGTTGGGATTACATGATCTTTCAGGTCCCTTCAAACTCTTAACATTCCATGACTCTATGATCTGAGGAATCCTGAAGTGTATGACTCAGGGTAGAATTTGTCTAATTAAATTTTCTCTGCTTTGTTGTGTTCTGGTTTTTTGAGACACAAGAGAGAAGGTATTTCTAGAAGGTGTCCTTGGCCTCTTTATATACAAGTACTTGATGACAGCTCTGATATTGTTCTGACTATCATTCATACTGCTGCCACATTTTTACAATAGTAACTATGTTGTTGCCAATCATCTGTTTATTAATTTCTTCTAGACCTTGTTTTCCCAAAAATTGTATGGACTTGAATTTGCTAAAGGGGAAAGAATACTCCCATGGATAGATATTTGTGCAGTTAACAATTTCCTCAGAAGCACAGTGAATGCTTGTAGAAATGAGGGCTTCGATGCAGAGAGTATGTTCCAATAAGTCTGTTTGTATGTTGTGAGGCATTGATTAAATCCATGGCTTCTCAGTTTGTATTTATAGCTCACCCTAGCTTTTATTTATAGTTACCTTTTAGTCTTGTCTATATTATATGTCTCTCTTGTTGGCAACGAGGCTTGAATATCATTTAAACAGTCTTACAGTAAATGCCAACCAGATGAGATGATTGTTCATTGGCCCTTTTTGGGGGAGGCCTCGGTGCTTCTCCTGGGCTGTGTCTATTAATGGAGCAACTGAACATTACACTGAAGGGTTGGGATCTCCACCTGCCCCCATTGGCTCCTACAGCCATTCTGTTGTTGCCCTGTTCACTATTCATGCTTGTGTCCTCCCTGTTCTGCTTTCCATTTGTCCTCCTACTCCTCTTCTCCTACCTTTGCTATCCCTGCCTATGCCTGCACCTGGTCTCAGCCACTCACCCACTTTATTACGTATGCTTCACCTCTAATCTATAAACACCTCCACAGCAATAGTTTCATTATACGGATTGAAATTAACATAACAAAAAATATTCCCTCTCACTGAACATCAAAGAAACTCATTGCCTTGTTTCCGTGCACAAGCTGCTCTCTCTCTCTAATTATGTTCATAAGAATACTGGGACTCAAGAAAATACATTCTTCTGCTCATGTCTTGTGTGACAATGAACATTGCTCTTTCATTCACTACCTCAGTCAGTGAAATGGAATAATGACCACAGCCATGCAGAATCACAGAATAGCTGAGGCTGGAAGGGACCTCTGGAGGTAGACTGGTCCAAGCAGGGCAGCCTAGAGTGGATTATCTGGGACTGTATCCAGATGTACCCAGTGTAACCCATGGCAGAGCACACAATGTAATCCCAGTGTTCCAGATGTACCCAGTGTACCCAGCAGTGACACTCCTCAACAACTTCATGTCTTTTAAGAGAATTGCTCAGAACCACCAGGAATACTGAACATCCCCATGTGACCAGACATTTCTGGTAGTTGTGTTTTGCTTGTTCCAGATGTCTGCAGAGAATGTAAAGCTGTTTCTGGACCCAAGACTTTTCTTAATGCAGTGCTGAAAGAATGTTTTTGGCCTTCAGCTAAACAGCCATAGTTTGAAGACATTTTGATATGTAAACAGCACTGCTTGGCATTGTGTTGCCTTCCCCATTTTTCCCACCATTCTTTCTTAGGGTTAGACCTCACTCTTGTATTTGAGGGTGACTTTTATGAGTGACCTGCAATGATTTACTGCCAGAGCTTACCAGATATATGAAAAGGATTTGTCAAAGAGTACAGAAAGAAAAAATACAGTAGAGTGATAAAATTTCCCATGAAAGATTCAAACTAACTTTGTAAGGGGGCTTTTCAGATATTTAAGGAAAATCTGTTTTTTTCCATACAAGGAAGGAAACATGAATATGGAAAAATCTATTTGATATAGTTGTTTTTAAAAAATATAATCTGTGGCATTTGTTTCTGTTAGATACAATGATTAAAGCATTTTTCTCTTGTCAAAAAAACAAATTAAGAGCAGGAGCTCTTACTCAAGGTACAAAGAACATTAATTCTGCTGGCGACTTCCCCTTTATCTGTCCTATTATTTTCTCTTAATTCATTCCATGCATCTTCCTAGAACAGATTATGGCTAAGGAGGAGATTTCTGTGAGTTTTTTCAACCACTGAGGTAAACTACAACTAATTTTAAAAATAAAATGCTCTGATTGTGGCCTTTCACAGAGGCTGTCATGCTTCACTCTAAGTTATCATTTGAAGAAATAAATGGACTTTAAATTCCCAGACCATGAGTAATAAATTCAAGATTGCCTTTGTACTTGAACATATAAATCCCTATGGAGTGACACTTCAGAAGGATCTTTGTCTTCCTCTGGAGAGTGAGGCCCTCAGAAGTTAAAAAGTGACCTGTTGGCCAGACAAGTTCTACCATCAAAGTAATCATAGAGAGAGACAGACAGAAGTTCTGCTCTCCACCATGAGATACCCCAAAACGTGCAGGCAAAAGTGGACATCTGCTCTGCAATTTTATTTATTATCTGTTGATCTTTTGCTAAATTTATCTGAGCTTTGAAGCCTTGCAAACTAGAGAATTAAAAACAAACAAGCTTGTTCAGCAGCTTCTCCTAGGCCTCCAAGCTCTATTTATAATCTCTATAAGCCTTCATTACCTCTGGTCTACAGTATCAAACTCTTCTGAACAAGAAAGGTCACATTCTAACTATTATTACTGAAGAAATGAATTCAGTGTGTGACATCACAGCTAGACAGTTAATTACCCAATTTAATAGGACACTACAGCTGTTAGGGAGCTGTCTGCATGCAAAAAGCCACTCTGTAGTATTTACCATTTCAAAGGCAGAAGCTTCATGCAAATTAGCCATTTGCAATTTCAAATTTATTTTTAAAACTGTAAACATTCCTGAGAGGAACACATTTTTTAGCTTAGTCTCCAAATCAATGTTTATGATAGTTTTGTAATAAGCACCCTAGTGTAGTCCATTAAATCCCCATATTGTTCTTTTAAATATCTGACATTGTTAACTGTGAAATATTTATTATTTCCAGTGTTCCACTGATGTTGTAAATTAGAAATTAACCAGAAGTTGGTGAAAAGATTTGGGCACAATGCTGGCAATCTTTTTTTTTTATCCACTTATCTTGACAGGTATCGCAGTTCTAATTGCATTTAATGAGACTGCAAACTAATGTAATTATTACAACTAAAGTAATTATTACACAAGGTTTCTGTTTTGTTATTTAAATTACAAATGTAAAAGCAAATTCTTTCCTGCTTAAATTGTCATTAAGTAGAGCCCTATAATATTTTTGCATATTGTTATTTTTAAATGAAATTCTCACATGAGATAGGTTTGATAAAAAACCTCAATGAGTGCATTTGCCATAGATCTGGGCAAATTAATGGAGTATTCTGGATAAGTGATATGAAATGCTCATTAAATCTGCAGCAGTGTATTTTTGTGAATCTGAGTAATTTGAATCTTCAGACACCAAAACAACAATAAATAAAGCAGTGACACTGGTTGTGAACATACAATCTTTTTTCAGTAAATGAACTGCTTATAAGTGGTGAAACAAATGAAGCATAATCTTCTGTTACCAGTGTCCTTTCTGCCATTCCCTGTGCATGGATTTCAATATTGTTCCTTTTTGCCTGCATTCCCAGTGATGCTCCCACCTGAGAGCACAGGGCTGGTCTGGAGCCAGGCACTCCATGTCTGGGCAGTCTGCAGCTGCTAAAGAGTGCTGATGACTGAATTTAGTCTGGTTTTCCAACTGTTGCTGTGTTTAGCAGTGACTAAACACTAAAAGTTCTCCATTGTTTATATATACAAAGGAGTTGAGCCCTCATCAGAATTTACTGGAAAAGTTGTGGTTGCCTTAAGGGACACAGGACAAGTCACTAACTTCATAAGTTTTTAACTTGAAAACTCCACTTGCTGATTTATCCACGACAATTTGGATTATTTATGTATTACCTGATGAGTTAGCAACTCATCAGCCTCCAAAAGAGAAGTTTATTTTAGATGATAATAAAGGACAGGTTATGAAGCTGGTGGAAACCTTTTCAAAGTTTTAGGTGCAAAGATCAGAGATCACCAAACCTAAAACTAGCAAGACTGAAAATAGTTACTACAATTCTTGATAAAATCTGGCTAGCAGGAAGACACAGAAAAAATATTACCTCTATTTCTCCCTATGGCATGGTAGAGCTGGCAGTCAGTGAGACAGTGAATATGGCTAATTGCACAAGGGGAAACCTCCAAACCAGTAAGCAAAGCAGAGAATGGCATGCAGGAAAAAAAATGACAAGGAACCCTTTCCCCAGCCCACTGTCACTCTGTATTCTGATTCCTTGGGTGGGCTTGAGCGTGCCTGCACTGCAGCAGTGACAGACTGATGGGGACTCCCAAAAACAAGAAATAGCTGAAAGCCAGATGGCTTTATGCAGAACAACAACATTCTCTATTACCTTGACTAAGTAATTGTATTACATTTTTTAAAAATTTCCTGTGTTGAAAAAGTTTCCAGACTGTTATCCCTTTCCCAGTTCAAGTGGAAAACAAACTGCCATTCAGCAACAGAGATGGGGTTGGATCCAACATAAACATATCTCAGCTAGGCATTCTCCATAGAACTGCACAGTCATTTTTTCCATATACAGTGGGAAAGACAAAGCCTCTGCTTAAAAGGCATTCTCTATAAAGGGGGAGGGATAAACTATTTTAGCTGTCTGCAAGCTGGCTAAGAATCAGATATTAATACCAATCTCTAATTTACTTATTAGTACTGCCACTGAGTGAAAATCTTACTCTTATGGATGCTTGCTGTTGGAAATAGAAAATCTGCACTTGAAAGGGTAGTTGGTTGATTTTTCTCTTTCAAAAAAGGCCAAGTTTATTCAATTTACAGGAAAAGGGATAAACCTATGTGGTTTCCTCATTAACCACCCTCCACCCAGTCCCCACTTACATGAAATGTACATTCTGAGTCATTGAGTCTCTCAGATAAGTGAGACATAATCAGTTGACAAACTACAATACACCCTGAGAGATTTATAGATAGAGGCAAAAATTTTCAAGGGATGAAAAAGAAAGGTGGGCTTTAAAGCAAGTACTAATGTGCTTGTGGGACACTGTTAATACTGAGATGGTAAATCTCAAGCTTCAATTTCCCTCCTTCCAGATTGCTAGTATTTCCTGGTTTGATTTTGCATCTCTTTGAAATGTTGGAATCACAGCAGAGAAGAGCAGTGATCTGCTTGACCAATAACCATAGCATCAATTAAAACCCTGTTGGAAAGAAACCCAAGCCAATGTGAAAATCTTGAAAGATGAAGACAAAGAGCTTTCATCCATCTCTGCCTCCTAAGAGTAGCCCAGCTAAGGACAAGACAGACAACTTCTGGAGATGGCTGATGGGAAGATCCCATGTTTCTGGGCAGTTCTCAGAAACAGGGCTTTCCCCCTGGATTGTCTTAGCACTTTGCAAATGTGTGGGAAATGAGTAAGGCATCTCAGCATGGTTAATTTTTTACTCCATGCCATATATTCAGGATGAATCTGGGCAGAGGCTGTGCTCTGAAAGGAGAGAGGAAAAGCCAGGGCTGGGGAGAAGGGGTAACCTGCCTCTATCTTTCAGTGCCTCTGGGCTTGCTTCATCATAGTTTGATAATGAAGAAATAAATTTTCTGTTGGCTCAAAGAGAGGGAAGAATCAATGTATCAAGAGAAAACCAATTTCTTTTCTTATCCCTCACAGAAATCCATCACCAAACACCCTGAATTAGCTGGTGCCTTAGAGACTCTGTTGACCCTCTGCAGACTATCCTTGCCATTGACTGGAAGTAGAGAGACACAGAAAACCACAAACTTGCAAAAGGTTGAGCAGGGTATGCAAATTCCCTGACCTTACACCATGTCTAGACATCCAATACCTGCCCACATCCCTCTGAATGGATGGATCTGTGCCAGGTACTGTCAGATCTTGCCAATCCTCAATGGGCCAGACTGTGTTAGCCTTTCTGGGGCATGAAGGATTCTAATAGCCAGGGTAGGGAGGGTTATGTTATATTTTGTCCTGACAGATTTTTTTTTTTATTATTATTTTCTTCTTTTGGATACTGGATCTGGACAAATGCTTCCTTCCACAAAGTGCTTTTGAGGAAGGGTCCCTGGAGCCAAGAGTGGGGAGCATAGCATAAGGGAGTCACGACTGGCAGGCTCTCTGTGGCTCTCCATGGGCTACCATCTAGGCTCAGAGGTGGAAAACCACAGTAGGAAACCCTAGGACATATTGGCATTGCATTAGCCTCGGCAGAAAAGTCTGCTAATCTCTCGCCACTTGGAAGGTCTTTCATAAAAGAGTAAAAGATGCATTGTAGGGTGGTAACTGGATGGTAACACAGCTCAGAAAGTATCTGGTTTAGGTGCTGGTTCTGTGTAGCTACTTTTCCTGTAGCTACACTGGCAGCAATTGTCAAAGATTGAATGAGCTAATTTTTATTCATTTTGTTGGGTAGGCAGAGTCAAACAGTGGCTCTGAGTATTACAGTTTTAGTTAAAAAGTCTATTTTTACACAACATATTGAAAGTTGTTCATCCAGGTAGAGTCTTTTTTTTTTTTTTTTTGGTAATTATTAAGTTAGGTTTCAAATTAATTATGTTTCAAATTAATTGAGGTGTACCAGTTCCTCTCATACTCCCTGGCCTCCATATGTCATGACCTGAACACATCATTGTTGTTCTTACAGTCTTGTAAAGTTGGAATAATAATTTCTAAAATATTTTTCACAGCCCTCTTCCATTCTTTGACTCTTGAATGCTGTGGGTTTCAGCACTGTTTCTAGCTGGTTTGTCACAAGAAAAAAAAAAAAAGGAGTTCTAGTATTCATGAAGTATTTATTTAAAGAAAATAACTTTATAAAGAATTGCAAAATACAGCTAAACAGGAACGACAAAACCAGATCATATTTACTGTATTTTAGTCAATCTGTTTTCATTGTCAAATACACACTTTATGTATTCTGACTGACAGTTAGGAAAATCTCTTTGAGATTTTAATGACAAAGAATTAGATTTCAAAAACTTTGGAGCTCTAACAGCTTTGTGTACAATGCTATTCAGCAATTGTTGAATCTTGCATTAGGATGCATAACCCAAACATCCCCAGGTCATGGTGGTGTGTGAAAATGGACTGGGATCAGATCCAGACATTCAAGAGGACAAATTAAAATATAAAACCCAAAAAGTCTATATTTTGGTGTTTGAAATCTTAGCCCAGAAGCAAATTGTAAATTATCAGTGGCTGCTTATCTGTTACTCAGAAACTAAACCTCTTTTACACAGCTCTTGAACACTAGAAACTCTAATTGTTATCAGTTTAAATCAGGCCAAGTTTTCTTCAGAAAGTAATTCTTTCATTTCTTCTCATGCCCCCTGGAAAAACTGGACTTTTAATTCCTTCCTTGCTTCCCATGTTGTGAATAAGAGTGGGCATAAAATGCCTTTTATTGGTTTTCACAGCCCAGAGTAAGCTTTAGGTCACTTTGCTGGTACTTGCCCAAAACTTTGTGGGAATACACTCAATGGAGTTTAAATTTTGTTTTCTGGTGAGTATTTTATACATCTTCTTGAAATGGAGAAAACTTCCAACTATGCATCTGCTCTGTCTTGTGCTTCCATTTGCTTCATCCTCCTATGATTCAAAAGGTTTGGAGAATGGTGGCATTACTCCAAGCAGCTGATTTTCATTAAAGTTTTGATGAGAAACTTAAGTTGGAATCACAAACATCTGCAGTAAAACTTCCTCCCTACTAATAGATGTTTCTCAGAACATAACCTTGTATCAGAAAAAAACAGCAGTTAGAAATCCAAATTTCCCATTATAGGAGTTAACCTAACATAACCTCAAGGGTCTGAAGTGAATTAATTTAAAGATCTGCTTTTAAAAACTATATGCAGTTCACATTAGCTTTAAAGAATATAAAGGTTCCTGTCAAGCTAAAACGCTTTTTGGCTCACACCTCAGGATTAGGTCTTCTGCTGCTTCTTGTAGTACCAGCTTGTTTTGAACAGATTAATTCTACAAGCCGGGATCAAATTGTGGTTTCTCTCAACAGTTTGCAAGATTTTCTGTTCCAACCATTTTGGGGGAAAGGAGTGAAGACAATTTGGTGATATTTTGAGTCTTTGTTAACAAGTGGCTGGGACTTACGGTTGCTGTCAGTTTATACATTTAATGTGAGCCATTTTAGAGAGGTAAGTTTGTCACAAGTCACATGCTAATCATTGCTTATCACTTTAGAGAACCAGAAGGCAAGCATCTCAAATAATGCTTCTTGTGTTTTATCAGCAGCTGCTGGTAAAAGTCAGGTGGGAAAAAATGATTGTCAAACATGTAATTTTAACACACAAGCTCCATCAGAAAACTTCTGCCTCTTACTTTCTCTTATAGTAAATGGCTAATTTTGACCTGACTGATAATTGTTTCCTTTAAAGGACTTTTGCCTCTCTGCCTTTCCCCTGAGCCAAAAACACTGATGCTGGAAACAGTTTTCCTCTTCTATCTGTCCAACAATATCATGCCTTCCTTCAGTCTGGGAATTGGATTCCTGCCCTGTCCCAACTTCTTTTTTTTTCTTTACTCTTAAGACTCTTCATTATCTCATTCTTGCTCTAATTTTTTCCTCTCCTTTATCTTCCTGCTTTAGTTTACTTCCTTTCCTGCTATTTACTTCACTTCTTCTTTCCAGGGAGGACATTTGAGATTATCTTTTTTTTGGCTTGGCAGATGTCTCCACAGAATGTCTGTCTTCCCTTTCTTCCCCTAATCTTTCCCACACTCATCTCCTATACTGGTCTCTGGCCTCTTGTAGTCCTTTATGTCAGAATGAAATGAATATTTTACTGGATGTCACCTTACATTCATTTTACATTAAGAAGAGTGACAACAAAGTGTAGATCACACAGAATAATTTATGATACTCTCTAGTATTCGAAGTCTTGTACCATGTTTTACTCTCACCTTAGACTCTGTAAGGAACTTGCTTCCTAATGGGGAGCAAACTCTACACTTATATAATTAAAACCATTATATCAGAGAAATTTACAAACACAAATGTTGACAGTGGCAGGCTTCAGACCCAAATGGTAATGTATGACCTGCCTCTTAGTTTAGAGGCATGTGTTTGACAGTGGGACATAACTGTTCTCAGAACTTCTGGTTTTCAGTTTTACCGTTGTGCCTCACCAAACCTGGAAGTGTCTCACCACTCCCTTTCCTTCTGCTGTGTCCAAGCTAGTGAGTGAAATACTAAAACAAACATCTTTGATGTTTGGCACTTGCTTATCTGCTTTCATTTGATATCTGCCTCTTTTAAGTCTTTTGCTTCCATCTCTCACAAATTTTCCTTACAATATATTTTAATCTATCCTTGTTTGGAAAAACCAATCTCATAATTCATGCCTCCAACTGCTGTTGGGTTGCACTGATGAGCTGGATCCAATACTCTGCACTCACTCTTTTTCTCTCTGTCTCCCCATAGACATCAAGATTCATCACTGTAACGTCTCCCTACCTCCCCTTATTATCTTTGTGAGCCAAGGAACTTAATTTTCCTAAATAGCACACAAGTACTCTGAGTACTTAAGAGTGCTTTTCATATTGATCTGCCTCTTCATGGACAAACCAACGCAACTGAATAAAATCTCCAGTGCTTAATCACTTGTGAAAATAAAATTTTTAACTAACTTATAGTTTGAACATAGTCATCTTCAGTTTCCAATTGTTGCATATACCAATACCTTAATTTATTAGACTAACAAGCCAATTTTTTTTCTTCTGTATGTAATTACACAGTAAGTTCACATTTTTTTCTTAACCTCCCTCTGAGTTGGCAAATTGGATTGCAGACTCTCTCAGCTATCTTCAAATTCCTAACACTGTAATCCTTCTCATTATACCCTTCTGAATAATTTTAATCAATTTATAAGCAAATTTTTTTTTTTTAAACAAGAGACAGATATCTTATTCCATGGTGGTCACTAACAATGCTCCTTATGTAGGGAACGCAACATTTCATGGTGTGGAATCTAGTCCTTTTAATTGAAACATCTACTTTAGCTGATTCATAAAGCTGTCCTGAAGAAAGCATCCAACAAAGTCTTTCAAGAGGAAGAGACTTCTTTGAGCCTTTCCAGGGAACACCGGTAGGAATTAGAGGTTTAAAAAATCTGCTGTCTCCACTACTGTATGGGGAATTTGGATTTGTACCTGAAGACAGCCCATGGTTCTGATGGAAACATCTAAGAACAATTTATATGCCTAATTTAGGCATTCTAGATCACATAATGATTAAGAATGAGGGCACCAAGGTAGCTGATGTTGCCTGAAGTCCAACTCAGACCCATGGTACTCTCTGTGCATGGATACAGCATATCAGCATAGCATTAAGAATGTAGTTCTCTTCTCTTGAGAGGTTTTCATCCTAATCCTGGGGGGAAAAAAAACTGTCAAAGCTCCTCATTAACTTTAATTCTGATTTTTTAAACCCTTCTCCTAGTTTCTCTCAGTTTAGAGTTGCCACACATGGTAAACAACAGGATTGGAAAGCTGAGAAATATTCACTAATACGTATTTATGTTAATTGAGATCTCCTGTTCTTCTGTAGGTTCATAATATCAAACTCTTACCAGGATTTAAAAGCATCCCACCAGTTACATCCTGGAAACTCCCACTGGCACGTTCCATGTTGCAGCTGACTGTCACCACAGACCACAATGAAGCCCCATCTGTGGCTTTGTAACTGTGCTGTATGAAACTGCCCCCTTTGTATAATTTGGCACTATTTGACATGACTAACAGCCTCTGTCTGCTCGGGGGAGCTGTAGGCCTGAGTCAATATTTAGACGAAGGAGCTGAATCAAACTGTGCTGTGTAAGGGAGTTTACTCTGCGGTTCACTGTGAGCTGTGGGTTAAGCACTCGTGCTTCTAAAGAGGCTAATTCAAACCTACTGGGATAACCCTGTTCCTGAGGCTGAGGAAGGGGAGGTGAACTGTGGGAGGGAGAAGCTCCTTGAGGACCAAAAATAATATTCCTTCCTTGGCTGAGAGACTACCAAAGCATCATTCTCTGCCCCCTACATCAACCTCCAGGCTTAAAGCCTGTTCCTCAAATCCTGTTACCAACCACACACATGGATCAATGAGCGGTTTCTCACTCTTACAGAGCCATCTGTCCTATCCCAAAAAAAATCCTACTGGGCCCCCTTGGAAATTGCCATGGAGGTGGCAATTTTCAGGTGCTGAAATATGCAGCCAGCAAGGGGTCCTGACGTCCCTGCTTCTTCTTCATGAAACCATAGCATTCTGCAGCCAAGGGCCTTGGCTGACAATACCAAGCACAGTCATCCAGTTGTAATATGGGATCCAGAGTCTAAGTGCTGCCATTGCATAGGCTGAAGTAAACTACCAGAGGAAGCACCAGTAAATTGAGTCTATTATGTTGGCCTGAGCAAAAATTTAGAAAGGATTTAAATGGTTGAAGGAAATTAAAGTGTCATTCCCCTGCAGTGTCCAAAATATCTCACAGTGCTTTCCCAAGGTAAAATCTAACATGAAGAAATGTGAACTGTGTCTCTGGGAAAACCATAGTATACTATCATAACAAGAAAGACTAACAATCACTTATGCTCATTATCCCATGAAAAGCAGCTACAAAACCCATCCAGCTCTTAAGTCAGGCATTTAATTGAGGGACTTTCCATGTTGTAAGCAACAGGTGGCAATACAGCTTCCCAGGGCTGATCCGAGGCCAGAGGAGAAAATCTGTACATCCCACACCATGAAGCCTATCCAAAAACTGGGATGGCTCCTGAGAGTCCTTATGCTGAGCAATGCGGGGTTTAACCTTCAGTTTTCTCACACAGGTCATGTTTCATGCGGACTCTCTGGCAGGGTGGGCAGGCGTTTCCTGAGGCTGTCCAGCTGCTTGGAGCAGGGGAATGAGCTCTGCCCTGCCCCGCAGCAGCAGCCCTGGATATGTGAAGGCTTTATGCATTTATTTCTATGGCTGTTAATTCTGGCAAGTGGAGGATAGGTGGAAAATCAGCCATGTGATATTGGAGATTGCGATTTTAATATTGTCACAGTGACACAGCTGTGCTAACCTCACCTCATTTTTGGATGTTATGCTAGAAGAACTACTCTTTCCCTTCCCATGACCTTATGGAACTCAATTACCCTCCTACTTTGTATCTACCACGCATGAGATATTACTGTGCTGTGTCCACCGTTCCACTTCCAACCTTACCCCACCCCCTGTGTATGCTGGAGTAATTATTTCCTCAAGAAGTATTTTTGAGTAGCCCATTCCTGATGCAGTGTTGCTAAAATAAAGAGTATAAATCAACCCCAAAATAACAGGGGAAATTTTCCATTGTCAAATTGCTTCTCGGATCTCTGTAATTTCCTTTGTCACTAATCCCAACCACATAATTTTTGGAACTTGAAATCTCTGCAGGTGTGCTCTCTGCAGGCAGTTTCCTAGATGCATTTGATTTATCATCCCCTGCTTTCTCACTGTGAAAACAAACTTCAGATTTTGGAGGTGAATGGCATTCAGAGGCAAAAGCACAAACTTCTACAGGACAGAGTTTGCCATCAAAAGATAGACTCTTTCGGGAAATTTCAGTGAATTACGATTGCAGGAATTACAAGGCAAGCAGAAAATTGTTGTGACAATTAACTCTTGTAAAATAGCTCTGTTTGGACAGGCCTGTTTAATTTTGTTGGCAGGAAAGTCAGAGACACGCTAAGCCAGCTTCACTGCAAAGTACAGCAGCTGTCTGCTCACAGCAGGCAGGGCATGTGTACATTTTGAAGTCTGAACTGTATCTCTCCAGTCCCGAAATGCAATGTCTCAGACCACCTCCCCCCTCACCCCCAAATCCTCCTGTATCGCTTTAAGGCTCAAATGATTAAGCTAACATTTACCAGATGGGAGCTTTGACACAGACAGGTGAAAACAGAAAATTGCAGACACTAGAGAGAGAAGGGAATTACTGTACCTCAGCAAAAGGCACCCAACTTCCAGTAGCTACTGCCTGCTGCTGCCCTCTGATAAAAGTGGCTTCTTGCGTGCTGACCGCTGAGCTACCTTCAATGTCAAACTGAAAAACGCTTCCCTCACTTGAGGCTGTGCTGGAGGAGAAGCATCTCAAAAAGAAAAATACAGGAGAAACAAGGGGCCAGGCGGAGATCAAAGCCATTTCCTCCCCTTACATCCAGCAGTGGTCTTCTAGCGTCTCAGTAATTGTTTACCCTCTTCTGCAATCAGCCCCCCTTGGCTTAGTGGTGCCTCAGTTATTTTAACTTTCTTTCAGCATTCAGTTTCCAGATGTGGCACTTCAAGGCAGTCTAACCGGATCCCGATTTAAAAGAAGGGGAAAAAATAAAAAAAAAGAAAAAAAAAAAAAGGAAAAGAAGGGAAGAAAAACGCTTTTGCTGCCTCCCTCGTTCTCTCTCCGTGCCTGTGGCTCCTCTTTTTCCCCAGAGGCTCCAGCACAATAACATACAGATGGGCAGTGCTTAAGCAGAGAGTGTCAAACAGAGATTGTATTCCAGGAAAGCACCGCTAGCACTCCAGCCACCTTATCTCCCCCTGTCAGGATACAGACTGACGCTCCGTTCAGTGCTCTGGCTTCCTTCACATGTTCACATCATTCCTTCTTTTACCTTTCGTGTGGAGACCCTCCCACTCAAACTTTACTGTTCAGAAAGTGAGGTCACAATTTCCTCCCTTTCCACACCAATCCCCCACAACTCAATCTGACTGCTCCAAACAAATCATTGACTCTCCTGACTGTTTATTTTTTAACATCTCCAGTTTATTCAGCGGAAGGCAGAAAGGTGCCAAATTTATTAAATAAAAACCCGCTAGACTAGCCATTCCTTATGTCATGGGGGAGGGGAGGCTGTGGGTGGGAGGAGGAGGAGGAGGAGGAAGAGGAGGAGGGAGACAGCCTGGCTGTGCCATGGGCTAATAGGGCTAAGTGGTTTCTCTAACGTGCTTCATTCAGCTCCTTTCCCTCAAGCCCAGTTCTCAGCTTCCCGCTGGCTCGTGAAAAAGAATATAGTTCACTGCGATTTTGGAAAATGACTTCATTCCTCAGACTCATGAACTTTTATTTACAAAGAGCATCTTGTATTCCTTTTTCAAGAGATGCTTTGTGAGGCCCTGGTAACAAGGCTTGCAGTGTGTATGTGAAAGTGAGCTGAATATGTTGCCCACAGCTCACTTCATTTTGTGATTATGACCTCAAAAAGACAAGACAGTAATCCTTGCTAGGTTTTGGGATGAAGTCAGGGTATAATTATACTAATGTGCACTGCTCCAGTCAAGAGGTCAGCACCCTGTCCATCAGTGGTCCTGAATGCAGGGAGTGGTAGCACCATTGGCCAGTCAGGCTTCTTTCTTAAATCTTCACAGAAATTGGCTTACCAGGCTTCATTTTGAGAGTGGATTCCTTCTTTTTCCCTTCCTTCACCCTCTCCTTTCTGGTTCAAGGTATTATCGACCCAGGAAGCAGCTAGTAGAGATTTAAGGCTAAAATGAAGACTTTTGGTGATCTGTTAACTTCCATACACTTGTAGGCACAGTTTTGGACCCTTAAATGCTGTACAGAGGAACATAAGGAGGTTCACTGTGAAGAAACCTGCCTGATTCAGAAATGGCGCAGCTGAGCAGGCATGGCCACTCAAGCTTGTGGAACAAAGTATTCCCCCAGCAGAAAAGAAAATGCTGTGTGACATGAGGGTGTGAGGTTCAGGACCAAGGTTAGGAAGAGGAAATAAAGGATATAAATGGCAGCTGAGGGTTATTCCATTCTGAGAGGAAGAGAAGCATCTCTCTGCTGAACCTGGCCTGGTGTCAAGCACATAGTCCTCCCAGAGCCTGAGGGTGAGATGTCACGGCTGCCAGGACTTTTCTAATTCTTTCTGGAAATGGCAGTCCTGGAAATGGCCTGTTACAGGTCTGAAGCAGGAAACAGAAGACCAGGGAGTCTCCAGGCAAGGACTCCATGAGTATCCCATTAGGCGTCCTGCTACAGGGGCAACCTCGAAATGTAAAGATAACATTAAAGCAGGGCTAAGAAAGAGAACAAAACATCTTGAAAATAAATTATAGAATCGCATTTCACATGGTGGCAGTTGAGATTTTTAACTACCCAGTGAATTGTGCAGCAAATTGCCATAATACGTGTGAGAGAATTTTTTTTGAAATTTTTTGTTTTTTGAAAAATCAACCACCAACCAACCTTCTATGTCTGCTCCCAGGCATTTGGCAGCAGGCTGGCCAGCTTGATAAGACAGGCTTTAAACTGAAAGACCTGGGGGATGATGTCCAAAGTGGCAGCGCTCACAGCATCACATCCAGGTGGGAATAAGCAGGCCAGCCACAGCAGCGGCAAATGTTCCTTAGCTGCCTCTCAAGCTGAGAACCAGAAGGCCAACCACCTGAAATGTGTGTATACCTCCTGCACTTCTCCTGGGAAACTGGCATGGCCCATTACCCCTCTGAAATGCCTGTGCATGCAGCATGGGGAATAAACACGAGGAATTAGAGGTCTGTGATCACTCGCAGGGCCATGACTTCGGTGCAGTTGAGAGACGTGGTGGGATAGCTTGCATGACTGGAGTGCTGTCATGGCTGAACATGTATTTTAATGAAAGACAGGCTTGCAAGGTGAGGTGGTGGAATTGCTGTTTATGTGAGAGCAAATTGAATGGATGAAGCTCTGCCTAGGAGTGGAGGAAGAATGAATCAAGAGCTTACAAGTAAGAATTTACTTGGGTGGCACTGTTGTGGGTGTTTTCTAGTGGCCATGTGGTCAGGAAGAAGCAGCATCCTGGGCCTTGCTCAGTGCAGACAACTGACCATCTGCACCCTGCACATTCCATTGAGGGACACTCCTCATCATCTAGCATCTGTATTCATCTTCTTCACCAGAGCAAGAAATACCATCAGAAATGTCATAAGGATGCTAAGATTACAAATTCTTCAAGTAAAGTCTGGTGTTTTTTGCACACACGCAGCAAGTAACCAAATGAACTTCAGAGTATGATGAAGGTGTCTCACCTAGTAGGTTAATAATAATGCAAAATTCCTGAAATACATTTACAGAAAAGACAAAATATTTTCTTGAAATGGGCAAAAGTTACCAAGTAAACAAAAATTGTAACCCATCATATTTCTTTATGTAAAATCTGAACAAATACATTCATATCCCTGTAGAATAATTCACCATGCTAATTTACAGCAGTGTGAGAGAGGAAATGCTGTAATTATTCTCATGATCAAAATTCTAAAAGGAGGAAGTTGTCTGCTTAATATCTTTGTAAAATCCCAGACTGGCCTAAGGCATTAAAAATTTGAAAAATTTCATGTTGTGATTCTATATAACAAAGGAAATATAGATAAATTCAAATGGTGGAATTATTAAGTAGTGAATAATTTATTCAAAATAAATACAAAAAATAGAACACAGCTCACAAGATCTGTCTCCCCAGATATATTAATCCCATACAATAAAAAATATGACCAAAGTCTTTTGAGCAGAAAATATTACATATTCCCCTAAATATCACTATACAGTGGAATAACTTGCTAAAAACCAACTGCTTAAAAAGCAGTTTTCTGCATGTAATTTTAAATACTTTAAAAGACTGTATTCCTTTTAAAAGAAATGCAGATTTGTGTAAAAATTGAAAAAAAGTTAAAAATATGCATAGAGTGCTTATGAAATATAAACCTTTAAATATAAATTTATGCTGTGATAGACTTCCAGTTTCTTAATTTTTGGCTGAGATGATGCGGCTGTGTTACGTAAGCAGCCTGAGATTTGGAACAGGACTTCTTCAATATGGCAGGGTGCAGAAACAGGAGCTTCTCCTTCTGGTTTCACTGTATCATCTTCTGTTCTTTTTACGAGTTCTTTCCCCCATCTTTAACATTTGGTTTTGATTCACTGTGATAGACAGTAGAACTGGTGAAAGAAAATAGGAAGAATACAGCGGAAGGCTTATTACAAATAACATATTCCAAATGAACCAATCTCAAGCTTTTGTGTGTGGGCCACTGGTGGTTTGTCAGTTCCCAGTGGGACATCTGCAAGCAGCCTGTTGAGCTCTAGTACCAAAACATACCAGTTGAACATTTGAAAATGTTGCATGGTGGTCCAATGGAAATGCTGACAGTTGAGTGATGTTTGCCTTCCAAAATATTTCAGAACCAATGTTCAAAGTGCCTTTCTAAAGGTTAGAAGATGTTGGCAGCATATCTTTGTATCATCAAAAGAATTATCTACAGTCAGAAACCTGTGGCAAACAAGGGGCATCAAGCAAGAATTTCTCTGTCACAATTTGTGCCAGAGAGAGATACTAATAGAATTGTAGCTATGCAAACAAAACATCACTTTTTAAAACTTATTTCATGTGTTTTGGATTATGTCATACTAGGGGAAGTCTCAGTTTGCAGGTAGATATGGGTATTCTCAGTTCAGTCAGAGAGAAAGGAAAAGTTTCTACCAGGCTAGAGCCTGGGAAAGAGTTGGAAAAGAATGTAAATAATTGTCTATCTCTCTTGTTGTTCACATTGTTTATAGATAGGTTCTGCCACTGTGTGTCATTCACTGCACACCAATGGTGTGGCATGTTTTTACTTTAAGACCAATGAAATTAGTTTGCATGATGTTCTCTATAAATAGAGCGGTGGATTTGAAATAAATCAGTAAGAGTTCTCTTTTGCCTTTTGATCTTGGAGTTCTGTTCCCATCCTGCCTCAACGATAGGTAGAAGGTAGAATTTATGCTATAGGGTTCAAAGATGTCATACTGTCAGACTTCAAGCGGTACACCTGGTGCAGGGAGACATAAGCATGTTCTTTGTTTCTTTGCCATACTATTTAAGGGCATCAACTAATTATTTTCCCACATGAAGACATATTAAAACCAACAGTTCTTATCCCTCATATTATTAATTACTGGCAACACTGGGATCTGGCTCATTCCACATTGCTTACAACCAACCTCGTAGTGTTTCTGTGCCATGATGCTTGTCACTGCCCAATTTCTCCACTGTAAATCTTCAATTAAGCATGCCAAAATCTTCCTAATCTGATGGAAATGTAGTACTAAATTCCTTAGTACTACAGTATTAAAGACAACCTTGTTTACCAAGAAAGATGTCTGAAGGTTTCCATCTCCAGAATGTAACAGGGTAGGAGCTGCCTCTCTCTCTTGCTAAAAGTCTTCTCCTTGGGAACTGTATGGACCTTGCAAGATTAGGAATGAACCACAACATATGTAATACTGGATAACTTGTAAAACTCAACCTACACTGGTTGTTAGAAACCAGTCAGATTTAGAGTAGTGTTTTCCCAATCCAGTGTCCTCTCCTCAGAGGTAACCAATAAGTAATAATAACATTTTCACAGTTTTTCAATATGAAAGTCTTTTAGTACTTCTGGTAATTTTTAACAGTCTTATCTGAACCTCCTGGTACTCTTGCTATATCATTATTCATGTTGAATGGCCTGAACTATAGATGTGCTATGCTACCATTAATGATAATACCTACTTAATTCCTTATGAATTCTAATATTTTGTATACTTCTGAGACGGCTTCTCTAGCAAATTGCTTAGAGGTGAGTTAGAGGTGTTAGCCTAACTTCAATTATAGAAGGGTGCATGAGAAAGAAACCACCATCATACATAGTGTTGCATAAATAGCAAAGACACTCAGATGTTAAAAAGTGAACTAGAAGAGGTGATGCTGGTGAGATGAAGGTGGTATTTGCAGGGATGGAAGCTATGCTTCTTGTCTTTTGTGGATAAACAGTTGAATCTTTTCATTTCCTGTTACAATTCTCATGCCATCTTGCAGTGGCAAGAGAACCATTGTAATCTTCCAATCATTCAGTTTCTTGATCCAGTGTCTCTGACACTTTGGCTTGCACATTCAGAAGCTAATATTTCCAGATGGTCTCTCATATAAGTTCTGGAAATGTCTGCTCATCTGTTAAGATAAAATTAGCCAAGACAAGTCAATTCAGTCTGCTATAGCCAGTAAAGTGATACCTCTGGTAGAATAAACCAAAATGTTATATGAGAGTTTAAAAAAAAAAAAAAAATATATATATATATATATATTTATTTATTTTTACAATAGAATTGTTACTAATTTTATCAAATATGCTTGTAGGTTTGTATGAGTCTGGGGGAAATTTGATTAGGAGGAATAGGACAAGTTATGTTTTGCTTGTAGATAATGACAATGCTTAGTATCAGTATAAATATCAGTATCAGTAGATACATTGATGGAGAGAGAGTGGGATTTTAGCATAGCTTGTAGTTTATTTGAGTTGTTGACAGATTTTATAGATAAAAGCAACACATCGCATCATACAGAAGAGAATAGGTGGCCCTGACTAACAATGATCCCGCTAAGACAAATCCTTCTCTGAAAGGGAACTCAGATTTCCTTATATTTTTTCCTTTTGCTCCTCTTGTAAATATTTTCCAAATCTTCAGGAAGGTACTTCTTAACTTGTTAATTCTTCATGATGCCACTCATGTCCTTACTGCTTCTGAGAATTTATTGGAGTGTCCCCAAATCTACAGCAGTTCCTTTGTGAGGCTGCTCTTGGTTCAATGGTTCCTCCTGTTGACTGTATCTTGTCTCCTTCACGGAAACCTTGGACACAAGGGGCTAGCTGCTCTTCCTGGTCAAGACAGAAAGGGTTTACTCTAACAACAACAAGATCGAAAAATATTAAAGCAAAAAAAAAAATCCTACTTACTTTATATAATCTTACTTACAAGAAGATATTCTCAACTTGTTTGTGGTACTCATACTCTGATTAACTGCCATAGTGCACTCCTTCACAGTGCAGCGTTTCCTCATGCATTATGCTTTGACCTAAGCTGGCCTCTTTCCTCTCTGTCTGGAGTCTTTAGATATTTCCCTTTCTCTCCCAAATTGTTTGTCTAATTCAAGCTGCATATCACTATTTTTTTTTTTTTTTTAATTCATTCTCCCTCCTGGGAAGCTTCCCCACCCTTCCTCATCGGTTGTTTGATCATAATAATGGAACATTGGCAAAAGAAAATCATTGCATAAAAATCCACACTGAACTTTACAACCCCTGTAGAAGTGCCCATAAAACAGCTTTTCAAAACTGAAAAAAAAAGCCCCACCCAAAATCCCAGATCCTGGAAAACTGGCTAACAATTCTCCCATATCCAACAGTGCTTAACTTAGCCTTGGATATGAAGTCATACAAAAGTACATATTCTGGCTCACTGCCAAAATACTTCCCATGGATCCTCCTAGGTCAGCACAAAGAAGAAATTGTCTCAGATCCCCTCAAGTTTATCCTCTTTACTCCAAGGATATGCTGGTGGCTAAAAAGGAGTATGTTGCCTGCAGCTGACGGCAAAAATATGATCTAACAGAGAACTGAAGCAATACTGAGATCACCAACAGTTTAACTAGGCCAGCAAAACTCTTGGTGAAGCTTGTTTTCTGGCAAGTTTGGTGGGTTTTAAAGCCTCTTCAAAACTCTGAATTTCCCCTGACATGTCCCTTTGTGCTAGATGTAGCAGAGAGATAGCGGACTTGCGAGAACTTTCTTTTCCAGCCTGGCATGTCCCATAGGAGGGCATCCCAACACCAGCCAGCTGTGTGTGCTCAGTCATTCCCTTTTTAAGCATTGAACTGGTTTTAAAATTGCTCTGTGCCAGTAGTACTTGAAAGTCAGCCTTAGTTGCCCTGCATAGCAAGCCTAAAATGCAGTCAAAAACTTTTCTACTGTGATGGGAAAAGGAAATGTTTCCCTATAACATGGACAGTTAAGCAAGGCAGATCCAGACTTATATGTCTTGATTGTTGTATCACACCTATTACCTGTCAGTGTAATCTGATGGGGATATTTTAAAATCCTTGTTTCTCTAGTTCTGATTTTTTTTACGTGGAGGGACCTGTGAAAGTGCTTTGTCTTAGATTATTGGTTTTAGATGCTAAAATTACTTGCCCTGAATGGTCCAGTAAGCAAGGAGGAGGAATAAATTTTGATTGCACTCTGCCACCTGTACTCCTGACAGCTTAATTTGTTAATGTCAGGTCTGCGGGCGCTAAATGAATGTGCATGAAAGTCTTGAATATCTGATGAAGGGCACTGGCTAGTATGATGCAATTAGCTGAGCTCACCACTTATGATGGACAGCTGGAGCTCTCTGAGTTTTTCTGAAAGAGCTTAATCAAAGGCATCAGAAGAATAGAAGCTCTCTACATGAGAAAGGCAAAGATCTAAGGCAGTTAATTAGATTTTTTTTTAATTGTTGTGTTTATTATACTTCCCATTTGGCCTTGACATTTAAGTCTCAACCACAAGTGAACATAACTGTACTCCTGATTTCACTGCAATCAAAACCAGTTTTAATTTGCATAATAAATTGAAAGTATTTGTTTGAAACTAAGACCTACAGTAAACGCCCCCCCCCAAAATTCTCACAACATTTTGCAAGAATTTCTTATTTTCTCTTAAAAGCAAGGGTGATGAAAGCTATTTTCATGTACAGTAAAACACTGTTTTTCAGACTTTTTAAAAAACCTTTTTGTATTTTATTGTTATTTTCACCCTGGCCAACTGACAAATTCAATAGAATAACGAAACAATTCCCTTTGACAGGAAGCACAATACCGGCTCACCCAACTTGTCTGTTAGCAACAGAGCTGGCTGAGCAGCTGTCCCCTGTCCCACTGCCAGGAAATGCTGACAGCAACAGCTACACCATTTCAGCTGCTAACTGGCTCCATAGCAAGTTTGATGGCTAATGAATTGCGTAAGTGCTACCCAGATTTGTCCAGATCTGAGGAAAAAGAACAGCAGCTTTGGGATGCCGGCTGTTTTGAGAGAGACCCAGCACCACAGAAAGTTTCCTTCACATGTGTAGGTCACGCTCTGCCCGTAGTGACTTTACTTGGTGCCATAACACAAATCAACCAAAGCTGCATTTTCTGGTAAAGCAGAATGAAAAAGGGTTTAGGCGACACCAGCACCTTTCAGCTGGCACAGAGTGCTTTGCTATGACAGCAGCCAGCCACGATGGAGCCAACAGACAGAGCAGTGTGCATGCATGTTGAAAATTGGCTGATTTAGTTGCTTACCCACACTTACAAACGAATCCTGGTAGCTCCCTAATTGCCAATTGCAGTCAGGCAGCTCCAAGATGAAGCAAGTCCCTTCAGTTTTAGACACTTGCTTTCATAGCTGTGAGGAAATCCATGTTGCTTTGTCCACTTTTATTAAGCTATTGGAGATCTAAATGTGTATGCATGTGGACAGGCATTGTGTAAACCTCCAAGCAGATCAGTGCTGCGAGGGAACTGCCCTTAGGTACACAGGCTGTGTGCATGACCAGGGGCAGCTGATTCTCCTCTGGTGGCTTAGGCAGACTTTCTCTGCAACAGGAAAATCGTTTGCCTTTTGCAAGAATCAGATGTTATACTTTGTGGCTTTTTCTAAGTTATTAACTTAAACCAGGGTGATTACAAACGTGATGTGGTGAGTTTTAAAGGCAAATCTGCTACACACTGATGAAGGTACAAGCTATTGTTTTGGGGGGAAACTGCCCTTTTGATCAATTTATCCTGTCTTCTCAATAGTCCATTGGAAGTTTAGGACTGCTGGGAAGGTCTCACAGCTAGATATATGACATTTTGAGAAACACTGGACTGTTAGATACCTTTGAAAATATTTCTTTGGGTTTCTCTAAGCTTTACACTGAGCTCAGGTGATTCTCCTGGGCTGGGCTGACAACACCTTTTTGAGAAACTGCTCTTCATAATTAAGGTGAAGGATGTGTCAAGACCTGATTTCTGAGCTGAAAGTATTTAACAACTCTAATAAATGGGTCATCCTTGTCTGTATTGGGTCTGTACTCTAAACCAGTCTGTAACTGCAGGCTATCAGGCCAGCTGGAATAACAGCCTTTAACCTATGATGAGTGTGGATGGATGCCACTTGCATTCCAGTTTCATTGCTCCCCTTCTGCTCCCCATAGAGCTCTTTGCCATGTGCTGTGTGAACAGAGCAATCCAGTCAAGCTACCATCTGTAGTGTGGAGCAGAAGACTCACCCACACAGAATGAAGTAATTTCACCACTGATTCCATTCTACACCATGAGGTATAGCCAGACTTTTCAGGTTCTATATTGATTTTAAAAGCAACACCAGTACATGTGTCCTAGTCCTCCTGATTCAGAGTCTACTGCATCATTTCATCACACATTCTGTGTCTCCATAACATCATCCATTATCCTCATAATTGATGGGAAGTTCAAATGAGGCTTGTGTAGCCAGCATCATTCTGATAACTCCCGACAAAGCTACAGAATACAAAACAATATATATTTTTGCTTACGACAAATCTAATACACTTGTCAAAATTCCTGGTATAGAGACAACAGTAAAACCACTAGCACTTTGATGCCATTCCCATTGTGGTTTTCACAGAAAACAACACTTTCTTCAGTGACTATCATTAGTTTCCATAGCTGAGAAATTACTTCTAGCTGCCAAAAAAAATTCTTTATTGTCACTTAGGTTTTATTCTTACTTGCAGGTGCAAAAAGCTGTCTTTAAATTTCTATTTCCTATTCTCTGTGTTTTTTAGTTGACAAGTACAGGTAGAGCTTTAGATTGCTTTCTGTTTCTGTGACAATCTCTCAAGATCTTTTTCTAGGTCCAGATCTTTTCAGGGTTTGCAAGTGCTTGAAACAGACAATAGAGTGGTTTCTTAAATTTTACTGGTATGACAGGAATATTCATGGCTGCTGAAGTGGCTGCAGTTATTGTAACCATAGCAGCCAACATCACACTTGGCTACTTTAGAAATGGACTCTGTGTTTTCATGCAAATCCTATGATTTGCATGAAAGACTGGATTGTTCATACAGGCCATCAAATTTAACAAAGGAAACTTCCCTTTTTGACTGCATTTGCAGAAAGGCAAAATAATTGCTGTGGGCCTCATACTGTGATGTCTCAGTGCTTGCTGGGACAGAGCAGGTTTTCCTGTGGATCAAATCAAGATATCTAAAAGTCTTTTGTTTGCCAGTTTCCATGAGACACTGCAGCCTGAGTTCTCTCTTAGAGCAGCTGATTTTAACATTGTTTATCATACAAGATATCCTTTCCTTTTGGATTCTTTTACCTTTTTATTATGTCATTGGTTCACACCCTCTCCTGGATCACCATGTGACTGCTTTGATCTGAGGATGTTCTGTGCTCAGATGCTCCCTTAGTTACTTGCTTTGATGCAATAAACCCAGAAAGTTTAAATAAAGATTTTAAGAGCAGGAAGTTTTGACTGCCATTATCTGGCATGAGATGTCCAATTTTTGGGGTTACATTTTGAGGCTATATGTTTTAGGCTAGATTTCACAGTTCTTGGACTTGTGCATTTGCACTGAAATTTCAGCTCTGGACCCTCTGTCTTTTTGCCCACCTGTTGTTGGTTAATGGTGAATTTAGGCTAACCTGGATTTGCTTGTGGTAACCTAAATTTATTGCTCTCGAAAGAAGAGAAAAAAACAAGCAAAATACAAACAACTGGGTTTTAAACTTTTATTACAAATTTGCCATGCAGCTTTAATATTGCTATCAGGAATAGAAAATTGTGTCATGAAAGAAGAGAAGAGTCTTTCCATAGGTTTCCTAGAACTTCTTAAAAATGATTTATATAACTGTCCCTCTTTTATAGAATTATATGGGATAATAAAAGCCCCAAAATTTAAAAACAAAAGAAATTTGTTCTTTCAAGTCTTTTCACAAGTAGTTTCTGAACAAACTTGCTACATATTTACACAGGTCTGCTGACAATTTCGAGGTGTTTTAGTCCAATAGATCTGTTCAACATGATGAATGTGATAAGCAGAATATACTGAATGCAGTCATCAAATGTCAATTTAGTCAGATTCTTACTGTGCTGCTATCACTTTTCTACCTAAATGCCTTTAAACTTTATTTTCAAACTCCCTGAGAATTTATGCTGATCTAAGTCCATGTGCTAGCACTGGCCTTTTTCTGATGCTGTAGTGAGATGGTTCAGGGAACTGAAGAGGAAAGAAGACTAACCCTGCAAAGCACACAAATTGTTTCCAGTCTGTATGGCTCCCTGAACTTGGTTGCTAAGAGATCAGCAAGCACTACTGCTAGTGTAAGTTTAATGAATAGTTTAGGCAAAAAAACTATATTTCAGGAGCAGGGTATCCTAAATGTTATCTGATCCCCAGCTTCTAAATGAAGGGATTATTCAGAAACATTGGTCAGGATTCATCAATTTCTTTACTCAAATAACTTGCTTGTCTTTTTCCCAAATGCAGAGTTTTTTTTGCCTCATTAAGACATACTTTGATGAAATAAAATGCAAACCAAGTAGCTGAACTGACTTAATGGATAACCACATATCAGTAAAAAAATATAAGTAAATTTTTTAAAAAATATAACAAGACTGCAATCTTTTAACCAGGTCATGTGGGTCATTTCATAGTTCTGCCAATTCAATACAGAAGGTGATGTCCTGACCCTTCTGGAATCCATAGGAATTTTTTAATTTACTTGAACCAGGATTTGACTGCAAAGATTTTTTTCTTACAACATAAAGCAGAAGACCAGAATTTACTCTCTCTGCATTTCCAGTGGCCACATAGTTGAGTATACAAATATATGTGTATAAAAGGGGCTCACAAATGCAGAAACAAAATGTGGATTAAAAAAAAAAAAGGGGGATAAACTTCTAAATTAAAATCAGAAGACATGAAATATATACATGTTGATCACTGTTACTGTAGTCCAAGAAAACAATTGATGTTTAGGAGGAAAGGAATGCTTTGGGAAACATTCGTTTAACTTTAATAGGTCTTAATAAATTTATTTTAATGAATGTTACTTCTTACCTGCTAAAAGAATTGTCTGTATGAGTGAAACACTTTACCAGATGATTTGTTGGGATAAAATACAATACAGATGACTAAGACCAGAATTTGCATTCCAGTATTCTTACATTTATTTGAAAAAAATCACTGAACAATTCAAAAATGTTTAAGGAGATTACAAGACAACAGACAATATCTACTGTCTGACAGAGACAAGTAGATATTGTGGATGATCCCTTTCTCTGATAGAACATTGTCAAGGTCAGGCTATTAGTCTGACATAGCACTGAGTTTTTTGGGCAGAGGAAAAACAACCTTTTCAACACAACTATGTCAATTTGAATATGAGTAATGTTTCTCAGCACTTAATCTGGGAAAAAATTCTCAAAGGTCAAAGCTTCAACGTGGAATAAAAGGAAGATTCAGAGCAACTTGGCAGTCAAGACTGAAAGCCAGAGCACAACTGAGCCTCAGCAAATGTGATTGATTCTATTAAAAAGAAAAACAACAGAAAGAAAAGAAGATGGTTTTAAACACTGGCTGCATTTAGCAGAGTGTATTGTTGGTGTTCACCCTGTATTAATCTGCTCCAGAGACTGTGCCAATACACAACACTGCTGCTTTAAAAAGCCTAGTGCTTGGCGGCTGTTTTTCTTGTACAGAATCATGGAGAACTGTGATTACATCTTCTGGACCTCCCCCACCCCCTCCCCCCAAATGCATTCGTTTCCTTTCAGCAGTATTGCAACTTAAATTCTCTTACAAAAGAAAGAAGTGGAAATGAGGAGGAGGAGGAGGAAGAAGAAGAGGAAAATGTCAACACGTAAAAATGTTACGGGTTTAATTTGGTCTAGAAAGAGACTTCACATGTCTGGAAGCACAATAGCTCTTTCAAGGCCAAAATTATCCTTGTATGATGACTTTAGAAACAATTGCCAAAGTTTTTTAAGGGGGATCATGTAATGGTTTGGAATTGGAATGCATTTTCAAGTGCAGTGACAGCTTAATTGTTAGCTTTTCCCTGCTACTTCTCTGTGGTTCCTGATGAATTTGGAGAAAGTAGATATGACAAGAAACTGGAATTTTCCACCATTTAGTGATGGTCTTCTCCTCAATGGCCGTCATCGAATGTACATGGGATCCTGGGATATGGGACTTCACTGCAGTCACAGGAGCTGGAGTACTTTTCAGCAGTAATGAGCAGCAGTAACTGACTGGAAAGATCTTTCCTACATCTCCCAAGCAAAACTAATTCCATCACACACCCTGAATCATGGGAAAGACTTAGATTCACAGAGATACCAGCACATTAAAATAATCTGTAAGTGATTGCATCGTAGGTAATGTAAATATTTTTGACCTCCAAGAAGATGCAATTCCAATTTGACCTTTAGATACTGAGTGTGGTTTGCCTCTTTCTTGTTTCTCCTCATCAAATGTCTCTTAATACCCTTTATAAGAGCCTCCTTTCAAATGGTCTAAAGTAAGAAGAGCAAAGTGAGGAAAGTGTTGACTATTTTCTTAAGTATTTACTGTTAAGTATTTACCATTCTGAGGGAGAAAATCTACTATAAACTTATAGTATTCTCTAATATGTTTGTTTATATATCCTAATAAAGGATACAAAAGGGGGTTGGTTTGCCATGTAAAAAGCCAACTTTGGAATCTTTGCACCCAAATATACTGACTGTAGGCATCTTTTGAGTCAATGTTTGCTAGAATACTTTGTTTCATTCCTGAGGTAAACAGGCAGGGAAGGAAAGCTCACACACGTACAAAGGTAGCAGGGACTCACAAGTTTATTTCCTTGTGTAATGCAGATGTTATTGCTTTGTCTAATGCTGATAGTAGAAAGCGCTAGCAGCATCAGGAGTTTGGTACAGGATATTTTGTGTTTACTCTTAAAATGGAAGCTACATCCATTTTAGACTTTATCCAGAATGGCTCCGTGGCTACTGATTACCCTTAACATGCAAGTTTCCCTGATTTTATGCAGAGTCTGCCTAAAACACAAAACCAGGCTGTATATATATATAAGAAAAGAGTTTTATTTGAAGATAGAAGCAGCACAGCAACACCTTCGGAAAAAAACTCCTGTCACAAATTAAGTCTGTATAAAGTGCTCTCTCTTCAGTTTCCTTGGCTAAAGACTACTTCCTGCCTGGCCATGAAATATTTGGAGGCTGAATCACTTTCTTAACCAGCACACTGCTGCTTTTGTAACACTTTCTCAATTGGAGAAATGCATGAGGATGAACTCTGAGCATCTGCACTTTCCCTTGTTCCCCCAAAGGTAGTGACAAAGGTATTCTCAGGCTAAATGTATGTCTCCCTTTTTTAGGTGAGCAGACTTCATGTAGGCTCTTCCCTTCTCTTTCTATGTTAGTAGTAAGCTCCTTGCTCATTTGGCAGGTATTCAGACCCCAGAGATTATGTGAACAGGGACTTCATTAGCTTCACAAAACAGGGAGACTTCAGCACTAGAGATGCCTTTCTGCTCCCAGAGGAAGAGCTGCCTGCCTCTGCAGGGCGTGGGGAGGAGCCATGAAGGGGATGGGCAAAGGTCACACCCGGAGAGGCAAAGGGTACATTCCTTTTGTGGATGTGATGTGCTCCTAGTCAAAGGGCAAATACTTTCCAATAAACTGAAAGCTTCCACTTTGTGGTTTTGCTTGTGTTTTGACTACCAAGACATATAGTATTCAAAGACTGCACTGGTCTTGCAGGCGGTGCTCAGGTGAGATGTTTGTGCTGCAAAAGTCACTTGGTAGTGCAACAGCCAGGGTGACTGACTAGCCAAGGATGCTGCTGCACTGTGCAGCAGCCTCTGAAACACCCTGCTCTGTCCCCGTGAGAAACATACCTCTGTGAATGATCACCAGGATACCTTCCCTTCATTGCTGCTGAGTG
The DNA here is from genome assembly GCF_024509145.1 of Vidua macroura. NCBI lineage: Eukaryota > Metazoa > Chordata > Aves > Passeriformes > Viduidae > Vidua > Vidua macroura. The sequence continues at coordinate 68,616,646 of NC_071573.1, read as the reverse complement.
TGTGCAGACAAGCTGACCCTGCCACCACACCAAATAGCCTGAGAGGACTTCAGCCACAGCAGCAAGGGCTCAGTCCTGGCTCTGTGGCAGCCAGATGTCAGACATCCTGGTCTCTGATACCGAGGGGTGTGTATGCACAGGTGTGGAACAAAATAGGTTCTGTTCTTGAATGTCTCAAAAGCTCTCTATTTAGTACTTGAAAAGAAATTTAGTGCATTGTTTTTTAGTAACTTATTATTACTTGGGAAGCTTTCTGGAAAGTACAAACTAAGCTTAAGTACAATGATACTACTGAGGAATAGCCCTTACTCTGTATATGAGCATTCTGAGGCAGTTGGAAACAGTTAATTCTGAACTGGTGGTGTTGTCATAATTGGTCAGCATTTCTAGTCTACTGATCTGCAAGGGGAATCCAAGACTTAGAAAAGCTCTAAGAGATACTCTAGCTGACTTGTTTGTTCTTCAGACTTCCCTCCTTCATTATATATTTTGTTATAAACTAGAAAGCAGCTTTGGGAACTTTATGTTTTAACATTCTGTTGAGGAAAGTGAGTGCTCAATGGATCAGACAATATCAAAGCTGCAATGAAATGAATACTATGAAGCATTTTGTGTGCCCTTCAACTCTAAAATTTGCAGTACTTGGTTAGTGATGATAATTTAAGTTGCATAGAAGTCAAAAGCTATAAAGAGATTGATTTTATACACAAAAAGAGGAATGGAAATAGGATCTGCATTAAGCTGGGAGCATTACAAGTTGTAATTTGAGTTCAACTTGTCCAGGTTTGGAGGTAGATATGAGAGGAGGTTTTTAGTTTTATTATTTCTGGTGAAAAAGATCAAAGAATATTAGCAAGAAAAAAAAAAGGCATAATCTCCTTGACTTTTCTATCAGCATATACAACCATTTTGTCTGATAAACAAAAGTGATGAAATAGAGAAGAGGCACTTCTCTGCTTGGTGGAAGAGAAGTGAAAGGATTTGAGAGGAAAGATGGTGATGTTGTTAGTACAACCATACTGGTTCTGTTTTTGTCCTTTCTGGTTTTGTGTGGCTTCAGATGAGTTATATCAGTTGTGTCTTTTGTCCTTTTTGGTGCAGTAACATTTCTTTGATTATTGCAAGTATAAGCAGATTGAAATGAATTATGCCTTAGGCTGGGAAAGCTGTATGGCTCTTTCCTTGGGAATAGCAGGGTCCTTCCCTGGCAGAACTGATAACTTAGCAAAATCTTCCTCAATTTTATTTCCTTCTTGTGTTTAGCATGGCTAGTACACATGCAAGCAGCAAATCCACAGGCCCACACACTGGATTTTCCTGTCTATTCCCAAGCTTGCACAGATGACCAGGTGGCAACTTGAGCCTCTAAAGGAAGTATCAGGGTAAGTTTTAAGTCCTCTACAAGGTGATGACATTTTTCTATTTTCCAATGTATTGCAAAAAAATATGCTCACCTTGCTAGTAGTATATTGATAGTAACTTAGTCTGTTTTTGTTTCGTTTGATATTGTTCTCTTAAACCAGACAGTCACACGTGCTACAAAATAGCCTATTGCCATCCTCAGCTTCTAAAAAGTGTTGGAGGTATAAGCACTGAAAAGTGTCAGCTTTTTAATATGAATTTGGTCAGATCCCACTGCCAAAACCTCTGGATTCTGGGAAGCGGGTCCTTCCTGCATAGATCTGATGACCTCTAAGCTCCTTCCTCAGCTAGGAAATCTTTTTATCAGTTTTTCCCATGGACTTCCATCTTTCCCTGTAAACTAGTGAGATCTACAGAGTAAGACATTTTTCTGGCTTCTCCTGTGATATTGTTTATGGTGCAGGAAGAAAAGAAACACATCTTTCAGCTTGACCCTGCTCCCCAAGCCTGTCACTCAAACCTTCATCAGCATCGGCTGAGCTCCTCAGGGGGCTGCAAGGAGATGGGATTGGAGCTTATTGTCTGGAAAGCAGCTTAGCAGTGGAAGACCTTGGGGTTCTGATATACAAAATGTTGATCATGAGTCAGTCTTTGCAGCAATGAAGGCTGTCTGAATTTTGGGCTTCAGATGCTTACATCCACACCTTTGTGGTGCAGAAATAACTTGATTTATTTTTGAAATGCAGTGAGTAATGTGTAAAAATAGGATTACATGAACCTTTCACAGGAAGACAAAATTTCATAAAGTGATGGCAACATGATGTGTTTCCACAAGCTTGACATAATTCAGAAATTAAGAAGATGGTCAAGATAACTTCTAAAAATGTCAGAGAGGCAATTTGCTGAAGCTTTATAAAAAATGATGACATTTGTTCTTTCAGAATCAAACTGCTACTGCTAGCTACCTTAAATTGTACTTTGTTCTCAACCCTGAAAAAGCTTTTGCCTGGACTCAGCTTAATGACTATTGATTTCAATAGCACTATTGAAAACAAAGAAGTAAGGTAAGGATATGTATTTAAGCTCTGCAGGATCCAGGTCTTATTTTGCTGAATTTTTATTGCTCCAGGTGAAATATAGGAGAGATAGGGACACCATGAGACACAATTTGATTATACCTTTTTAGAGATTTATCGTTTAGTAAATTGTTAATTTGTAAAAGAAACAAACATCATCTGCTTTTTGTTTCTTTATGCTGATGATTTAGTGCAACAATGACAAATTAAAACCTTATTTAAAGAAATTAAACCTTGCCCCTAAAAAAAAGTCAAAATGACTATTTTCTCTCCACAGTTCTGTTTACAATATTTTACAGCAGGAAAGTATTCCGCTGACATTATCTCTTCAATTAGGCAAGCCTGCTCTGCTGTTGGTAATTGTGAAGTAGATTATTGTAGCAACACAAAGAAAGCTTTTCTCTAACATGTATGAAAGCATGGAAGGTGGGGGAATTATGCCTTCAGTTTGTGTCTTCAGAGTTTATTCATGCTATATTTCAGAAGTAATGGGTTATTTAGTCTATGTTCAAGTGCCAGGATAAGCTGAAGAAGAATGACTACAGGACTCATAAGCAGAGCTACAACATACTCCATTTTAGGAATCCAGTCTGGTTTCTAATGTGGGCAGAAAATTAAATGGTTGCCTGACGCTGTCTGGTCATAATGTACAGCATTGGGCTCTAGCAGCAATAAATATTCACTGTCCTAGATAGTAAAAGTGTGGCATTAACATATTTATATTGGACCAGTAACCACTACATAATATATAGCATATATCATAATGAGAATGAATGATCCAGCTCCAGAGGCTGGGTCCATGCCCTGTTTGTTTTACTGGTACAGATGAGTCCCTGGGGATTTGTGTACTTGGACTTAGACTTGTCTTTGTGCCAGCTCTGTGTGCACTAATCCATGCTGCCTGCTCTGGGAAGGAGCACTTGTCAAATCCCTTTGCATTCAAGCTCAACATTGCACAATTCAATGCAAATGTTGTGCCTGCAGGACATTTGAAATTAAGCCACTCTCTGTATGTGCCCAGGCTCCCTGGTAAGTGATTTTATCTTTATATCAGATCCAAGCTTAAATCTTTCCTGTGCCTGATGGAATTCATATCTGAAAGTCTCATTTTGTGGGAGAATGCCTTAATTATCAGATGGTGCACAGAGTTTAGTGCCTTTTAGGTCAAGTGTTGTCTCCATCCCAAATCCACTGGTCAAGGCCTATATCTAGCAAAAAAATAAAAAAAAGACAAAAAAAAAGAAGATATTTATATTCATGGATTTATCTTTTCTCATTTTAAATAAGAAGATGGCATAAACCCTAGTTGAAATAAGTTTATATCTGTCACCGTTGAGTCAGGAATGACACAAACTCTAGGTCAGAAGGCTAAGAGACTTGAAGCCCTGGCTTGTAACCCCTTCTTTTATACCCTGGTTGACACAGGTGGACCTGATTGGTCATTTAATCCACACATTTCACATGACTGGCTAATTAAGAAGACACCCTTTGGGGTAAATATCTTATGAGAAAAACAACTTATTACAAACACCACCTGCAGATAGTTTACAATTCTTTCTCTCTAGCTCCCTAAAGCTTCCCAGACCAATTAATGGGAAAACTTATCTAGCTTTCTCTGTCTCTGACCATACTGTCATATCCACATATATCTTGTGCTATTCTCCAAACCACAGCATGAAGAGCCAAAACTGGGCCATGAACTATGATAATAATTTAAGAAAATGAATGATCATGCTAGAGAGGCTGGGAACGTGCCCTATGTGCTTTACTGGTACATATGAGTCCTTAGGGGATGGTGTTCCCAGCTGAAGAGGCCTGGCTTCTTGCCTTTGTCCCAAAGCCCCTTACATGAAACAGTTGCTGGCTATAACATGAGAAGGTGAGACTTCCTACTGGTGGAGAAAGGGGTGTCTCAGTCAGTCCTTTCAGGAGGAAATCGTGTGGAAGATACTGGGCTGGGTTATGTGTTATTTCAAAATCTGACCTGGAAGGAGTGAGTGTACCCATGTATTTGAACTCCAGGCAAAATGTTTCTGTCAGTATAAACCTACATGGAGCTGCCATGCAGGACCCTAGGAGAGAAGGGGAAATTGGGCAGAGGTGGGATACTTCTTTTGCCTTGCAGGACTTACTGTGGTTTCTGAACTTTTGTCTTTCAGAGGAAAATTGAAACAGATACTGTTCAGAGGTTTTCAAAAGTTAGAAGAAATCAACTCTTCCCAAGCCCCTTTCCACAAAACCTCCCTCCTAGATCAACCCAAGGCAACAACAATTTGTTGGTCAGGACACTCATCTGGAACATCAAAATGCCAGGTTTAGAACCTTTCTAGCTTTCCCTTTGCGATAAGGTGCTGTGGTGTGGTTTTTGCTTTAAGTTTGTGTTTGCCCACTATTCTCCTCCCTAATCTCCTCCCCTCCTGAGTTACCCATCTCCCCAAGCCCTTCCCTAACTTCCTCCCTCCCAAACTGTCAATCCTCCCTATCCCTACTAATTTTTCCAGAGTGTTCCTTGTCTATCTTATAGTATTCGATACCCCATTTGTTACTTTGTATTATCCCCCTCCCCTGCTCTCCCTGATAGGTTTATAGAATGTTAGTCCTGCCCTAGATTCCTCCCCTGCCATGCCCTCATTGGTTGGTTGCCCTATACCACTCCCCCTATAAAAACCTCTGTAGACGCCCTGGGCTTTGTCTTGGGGTCCCAGGTCTTGGACCTAATAAATTCATCCAGTTTTACCCCAAGTCCCGTGTCGTCGTTATCTGTTCCTGCGCTGGACCAAGCGATAACTGGGAACAGCAGAGCTCACGGGGGGAAAGTCGCGCCTCTGCTGTCACTGCCCAGCACGATACAGCGCACTGCGACAATAAGGAAATAGGACTTGCTATGGGTTCTCCAAGTTGGGACCAGCAAGCTGTAAAGTCTGTTTGCCTCCTCAGCCTCATGCTTATTTAATGATTTCTACAATATGGAGCTGCTGTATGGAGAGAAGGATTCGCAGGCAGTAGTCACATCCAAGGTCTTACCCAAGCTGTGGGATCCTTCATGTTTACTCCTTACTGTCCTTTCCTCACTCCCAGGAGAGTATTATTCTAGAATGGAGACTTCTCATACCTAAAATCCCATTATGAGTCTTAGAAACCTTTTCTGACTTACCTTTTTTGAAAGCAAATTCTTAGATCAACTTGTTTTTGATGAGACGTTTCTCAGCAATGAAAGAAAAACCATTGACTCATTAGAAAATCCCTTCAGGTCAGACTTTTATTGCATTGTACTTACAAATCTGTAGGGAGTGGAGAACTAAGTGTAGAAAATTCTGCTGATGTTCTTGTTTTCCAAAGGCTCTTAAAATGTATGACAAAGAAAGGCAAAAGTACTTTTCCTAAGTAAATATGCTATAGAGTGGAACAGGAGATATAGCATCAGAATCATCTTTCCTTAAACACAAGGTGACACACTGACATTCCAAGAAAATGGCAACAGATCCCTCTGCCAGTATGTGGTGTTGGATTCTTATTGTAAATGCAAGTGAACCCAGTGGGAAGAAATGATGATGTCTGACTCCAGTTCAGAAGGCTGAATGATTTCTTTATTATAACTATACTATAATACATTCATATACTACTTAAAGGAGATATTAAAACCACAAACTACTTTTTCTAACTATCATATCTAACTCACTCACAACTCGTGACCCTCTCGTGAGAGTCCAGACACAGGTGGCTCTGATTGGCCATCAGGCTCAAACAATCCTCACCAGAATCCAACCAAGCAATCACCCCAGGTAAACAATTCTCCAAACACATTCCACATAGGAAAAACAAGGAGCAGAAATAGAAATTGTTTTCTCTTTCTTTCCTCTGTGCTCCTCTATGAAAAAATCCTGAGAGAGAGAGAATGTGCCTGCTACAGATTCTCAATTCTTTGTGTGATTCATTATGATAGTTAGATGTCAAATCTTTGCTGCATATCAGGTAAGAAATAAAATATAATAATATGAAAAATCTAGTGACTTCTGAGAGGAAAAATCTGAGATAAACATGACCTACCTAAAAGAAGCTGCATATATTAACTCCATAAATTTTATGTTATTAGGAGTACTGAATAGATGTGTCAGGTTGCATGAAAAGTGCAAAGATTTAATGAGTACCTTTTCTTATTTCACTGTCCAGTTATGTGATCAAAAGCTACTGCATTTTCATGGGACTTTGTAGGAAGCCAAAGGCCAATATTTTCAAGATCAGAGGTGTCACTGAGAGAACTGAGCTCTGAAAGCCAAAGTCTCTTAACCACATGCACCACTTAGCCCAAGACCTTATCAACCAGAAATATTTGATTGCCTCTTCGAATTCCAGTGAGATCTTAAAATACACCATCCACCTTCTGACAAACATATTGCTACTGGGTATCCTAAAAACATCCTAATAGTTGATAAAGCTCTATGGAGACATGGGGAGTCTCAGGCCAAAGTCAGAACTGTGTTTAGCCAGGTTTGGTTTAACAGCAGAGATAGGAGCAGCTGTGCCAGACCAGGACCAATAATCCATCTCCCCCTACATCCTGTCTCTGGCATTGGCCAAGAGCAGGCTTGCTGGAAAGCATACAGGAACAAGAGTGTCACATAGTAATACTTCTCTGTGGTATTTATCTTGACTCCAAAAATTAGTGCTGAACAGTCTTCTGAGCCAGTGTTGTCATCTTTATATCATATAATCCTCAATGGATTTTTTTTCCCTTGTGTTTTTCTGGTCAAATTTTGAACTTGTCTCAATTATTTTCTTCCCCAGTGCCCTGTTCCAAAGGACTGCTGCCACCAGCCAGGGACATTTGACACCTCCTGATTCTGAGGGTGTTTCTTCCTTAAGTATTTATTCATACAACTACTTTCCAATCACAAGTGTTGCAAAATCAGTGTGCACTGCTGCTGTGGATATCTCTCTGTTTCAGATTCCTGTTTGTAAAATGCAGCCACGTTCTCACAACATGTAAGGATGCCACTTATGAATCACTCAGATGCTGTGCCAAGCCTGTGGAAAAACCCATTGGGAAAATGAACAACTGAACAGCATGCTGTACATGAGTCTGAGGCCCAGAGAGTGAATGATGAGAAGAAAACAAATTATCAGTGGGATGCTCATTAAATGAACACCATCCTCTAGTGTACTGGATGAGCACAGAAAAGCTTGTTATCCATTTCTGTAATTAGAAGCAGTGTCCTAATTGATGTGCAGAAATGTGCCAAATTCAAGTGACTCACGTTTGACTTTGCTGTCTTAAAGGATTGTTTCAGTGTAGCTTGTGCATCTTCATGTCCCATTTCTGAGATAACATCTTTTACTTAAAGTGATACAGCTATTCATTACAAATGAGTATTATATTTTTTCTTTTCTTTTTTTTTTTTTTTTTTTTTTTTAAGTTCTAAAACACACAAGAGATTCAGTTTTGAGAGCAGCAGCTCAGTTGTTTTTTCCTGAGGATTTAATTTCCCAACCTACCCATTGCATTATGGGTAGGCCAGTGCAAATATAATTTCTGTAAATGAAAAATACTAGTGGTGACTACTGTGACCTGTAGAGATCATATGTGCTAGGTTTAATTGGAGTGTTAATCAGGCTTATCTTGGTAATGAAAACCAGTTGCTTTTCAGTTACACCAAGTTGTTCATAGCCTATCAGCTCCCATATACAACTAAATTGTGTTTTATACAAGGAAACATGTTTGCAAGATGTCCAGGCTGGTAAATACAAAAGGAAGGGATTTAGAAACATCTCTGAAAGCATCATCCTCTGACTTTTATGTATCTATTTGTAAATACTGGGGAAAGAGTCAAATACTGATGCCAGCTGTCCAGCAGCCTTAGCAAAGAACTAGAAGTGAACAGATCCAGGAGAGATCTAAGTAGATTTCTAAAGTAAACACTCCTTGCTCTGTCAGCTGTTTTATCTCTGGTTTAGAATTGACATAAGCCTCCTGGTAAGGTTTGAACAATTGCCTTTTTCTTCCCCAAATCTTGCTTTCCTGTGGTTATAGCAGGGTATTCCTGTCTCACCGGTGTCCAGAGGACCTGGCAAAAGAGTAGTAGTGGGAGTTAATACTAGTGAAGGTGGAATCTAAATACGTAAGCAGGTGAAAATTTAATAATCCTGTGTCTTATAATTCATATCCTGTGGCATCTAGGAAATATTCCATCATGGTCTGCCGTGATGCTGAAAAAGTTATGGGAAACAACCATTTCTGAATTTAAAATAAAAAAAATCCAAGGAATTATAAAGATAAAAAGTGAATGGGTGAAGCAAGCTTAAGTAAATATAAACTGTGATAAAATTAAATAGTTTCAAGTTTTCTGGATATAAAACTATTTATGGACATTACTTCCCAGCACAGGCATAGAAAGATGTGCCAGCCTTATGTCTGGAATGGCAGAACTGAAGAATAGACAATATCACAGCCAAAGTAATTACAGTGGTTACTCTGAGGCCACAACCTGGAGCTGAAAATGTGATATAGCTAATTTCTGACAGCAGCTGACCTTCTCAGGGGAACACACTGAGGAAAACCCAATATGAGCCAAAGCAAAGTCTCATGAGTTTGTTTTTTTAGCTGTTAATACAAATAGCCATTACCCCGTAGCCTCTTTCTTGCAGGAGGTGCAATCTTCTGCTCATGCTGAGGGAGGCAGAAGTGAAGTGCAGCACAAGTGGTGAGGTCCTCTATCCATACTGTGGCAATTCTGATGTGTGGCCTTTTTGGTACATGGCATTCCAGAGCTGAGCTGTACATCTGATGCTCTGCATTGCAGAAGGAAAGAGTGGGTGCATGACGCCAAAAGGAGAAATCCCTGGCAGTGTATAACTTTGGGGGCCCAGTGGGAAAGGAAGTCTGCTGTCTGGTTTTTATGTGGTCATATCTTCTCCTTCCCCTCGTCTCTTTGTTAACCTACAATGAGACAATAGAATGCAAACTACAGTCCTTGGGTAGGCATCCTCTCCAGCCAGGGGTAGGTAGGTGCTTGGGGTTGCCCTTCTGAGATGCCCAATTCTGAGAGGTGGCAGAAAAAGGAGACTACATTCCCAATCCTAGTTATTACTCACTTGAATTTTGGCACCAAAATATGTAGAGTGTTGCCTCCCTCAGCAGTTTCCACTGCTTGGCTTTGATGGCAGGAGTCTGTGAGGATTTGGTTTTGGCAGTGCTTTAGTACTAATTTTTCTGTGGGTATTTGGAGGTGGAGGAATGTTGCATCCTGGGCTGGTTCAGTTAGGGGTTTTAATAATGTTAGTTAGTTCGTTCTATGTACCCCCATTCCCCCCTGTGATGGTTCACTCCGAGTCACTTACCATTGAGGCATTCCCTTGTCAGTCTTGTGACCACCCCCTGTTCATTCCTGAGAGTTCTGTGTCAGTTACCCCATCCCTGTATCCCTATTCATCCCGGAACCCTGTGACTACCCCGTTATGTTCCCGTTGGCTGCCGTGGTCCGCGTCACTCCGCCGTAGCCTGTCCCCATTGGGCGAGGGGGGCTCCCACCCCTTTCTGCCCGCCCCCTATTTAACCCCATGCTCCCTTTGTCTCGGCGCCATCTTGTCCACGCAGGTGCTAGGAGCGGATGCCGCTCTCCACCGCGGCGGCCACGCGAGAATAAAAGCTCTCCGGCCACGCGGGACAGTGTGTGCCTTCCATCGCCTCTTTACCTCCTCTCAGCGCCCGTTACAGAATGTGGCTAGCCCACACCGGAGGCTCAACCACAGAGCTCCGCAAACACATGGCAACCCCGGTCTGGCCAAAAGGCAGCGCCATTAGCCGGGCTCCCCGGACTGGGGCGAGAAGAAGGCAATGCCACAGAGGAAGGCTGAGGGCTGATGGCAGCTGCAGAACTTGGAATCACCAGTGACTGGTGGCTTCTTCAAATGAGACTATAAAACCCTCTAAGGCTCGCCTGGGGGTGCACAGCCATGGCTTATACCAATGGTCTGGCTTCCTGCAGCATGTGAGAGTGAAGCCATGAAGCCAGCACAGGCTGCTGACCCTCAAATCCAACCTGCAGGAACAGTCCATTATCCTGCTCCCCCATGGACAGGAAATGCTTCCTTTTTCACCTGCAGCTTGCTTCTGATTGCAATGGTGAGTGTTCTTGTCATGAGAGATCTTTCTTGACATTGAGACAGAAAATGTCAAAGATGGGTGGTAAGAATAATATGAAAAGAAATTATTGAGGACTCTGTTGTTGTCCCAGCATGATACTGTAGGACCAGCTTTTGGTAGCTGAGCTTTGGGCATATTTGGGTTGCTAGAAATTGCTCAGAAGGGGCATTCTTAGACACAAGGTCGCATGTTGCACTGTGGGGGTCCTTGGCAGCATGGTCACATGTGGGAGAGGTTCCCGCTCTCCCCTGGGAGGCGGCAACAGTTTAGAAAATCTATCAACCACTTGTTGCTACCCGCCCAGTTAAGCTGTCAGTCAATGTTCAGCATACTCCCCAGTTCTAGAAAGTTCATTGTTTCTGTTACCCCCATTGGTCCCTGTTAGAAAACCACTCCTCCTCTGTACCCCCATTGGTTTGTTGTATATCACCCCATCCTAGCTCCTCCCTTTTGCCTGCTCCCCATTGGTTGATTTGTACCCCAGCCACTCCTACTCCCTTTCCCTTGTATACCCAGTGCCGCCTTCCCTCGGGGCTCTGGAAGCCTGCTCCCTCCTCGAGAGCTTGTGTTCCCTGTCTCCTTTACCCGCTCCTTCGTCTTCCCTCAATAAAGCCTCGTGGATCACAGCTGCCCAGGAGACCTCTCGTCTTCTTTGGTGGAGTTATCCGGGTTCCATCGTCTCCTCCCCGCGGACCGGTCAGCTGAGGATCTTTCCCCGGACCGGCTGGGCACCCGGGCGAGCCCCGGAGGGATTTATATTATTACAGTCACATACCTGACTGAGGGGGGAATCAAACCTCTAGCAAACAGGCACTAACTCACAACAGAGATTTGTTTTAATTACCTAAGGTTTCATCTGCTCTTCAATCATTGCAGTAATCCCATTTTACCACACACTGTGCAGAAAGGTATTTCGTACCTAGCAGTTATTTTCATTCATTTTTGGCTACTCATTTATATTTAGTGTTAGATTGCTGAGAAAATAACAAGAAATGAAAAAAAGTTCTAGAGGTGCTTTACCACTGTATTATCTGGTTTTACAACCCATGTGGGTATATGTGATTAACTTTTAGGTTTAAACAGCTTGAAAATAATTTAACGTTTCCCTAATCTTTCAACTGTTTCTCCTCCTCTCCCTTCCCAAAATACTGAGTACTTCAAAGAGTGATCTACTTAAAAATGATAGCATATTTACTTGCTTTACAAGGCCTGTGTTACTTCTTAACATTGAGGGAGAAGCTGCTGTATGATAAAAGACTTTATTTCATCATTCTTTTTATTCAGATAGGGAAAAGAAAGGAAGAAATGTTATCTTCTTTATTTCCAGGAAACGTTAAAAATTCCTTATCCTACTCTGCAGTGCATTTTGTTTTGTTTTATTTTGTTAATAATCTGTATTCTGATTGCTGCTTGGTAAAGAAAAAAGAGGATTCTTTAATCATGGGAATGCAGAGATGTTTATTTCCACTTTGGGAGTATAACATCTGTTAACTCTGTTTTCAGAGTTAGTTGCTGAAGCACCTGGTATCTCACGCTCCACCCAAGATTGTAAAAATATTTGAAACTCCAGGAAGGCAATACAGCTGTGCAAGCTTATATGGGATCTTGTTGATTTAATTAAGTTCAGAAAAAGCAGCCATACCAATAAACGCAAAGTTACTTGAAAGAGAGAGGTGCTATTTGATAAAATAAAGCTTCCCCCCTTAATTATCGGGGGTTTAGTTAAACATTATAGTCTCCCATCATTCTTCTGGCACAATTAAATTCTGTTCTTGTTGAACTCCTGCACCAGATGATTATTTTTTAAGGGTGAAAATGACATAGCAAGGAGAAATTCCGATCCAGCTGTTGCTGCTGATGTCTGTGGCTTTTTAACCTGGTTAAAAAGAAAAAAAAAACAAAACAAAAAGAAGCCAAGTTAAATTCTCTGCCTTTGTGTGGGATCCTCCTTGTCGACAAATATAGTCTATTGAATGAAGAAGACCTTCATGCCTTGATTTGTGAGGCAGTTATATAGTTACAGGAGAGAGCCTTGGCTGGAGGATGCCATACATATAGAACAAAGAGCAGCAAAAGTTTCAGAGGATGGAATTCAATTCCCGGAAGGGTGCATGCCTCACCTCCGCTTGGTCCAGCTCTGGGAAAACTCCAGCAGTCACCCTGGAAACAGGAAAAGTGACACCACATTAAGTGAGGGAGGTGCTAGAATGATGTTTAACATTCAGGAATAAATAAGGATACAGAAAATGGTATTGTGCAGAAATGTGTCACTGCTAGACAATATTGAAATCCAAAAGAAAAGCTACTTCTTGCAAATGAAATTTATGGAAAAAATTGGGAATTTTTCAACTTTCTCCAGATTCAAGAATCCCAAACTACTTGGGAGAATAGATACTAATATATATGGGAAGCTGTTTGTAATTTCCTTTGTAATTTCTGAACATATGTGGCAAAGTTCCAAGATTTAAGTGTAGCAACCACAAATCACTGTGTGATTACTTGGCAGAGCATGCACTGGTATAGGGGTGGTAAGTCACTGCTAAAGGCATGGCATATGGAGCAAAGGTCAGAACTTCACTCACTGGTCCTTAGCTTCTCGCTGGAAAACCAGTGGATCGTTTGGTTAAATAAAACACTGATAGACAGGAGATTGTTTTCAGGTATTTGCTCTGCATCCTGTTTGAAGTGTTCCTGGCTAAACTCACTGGCAATGCTCTCATGTGGTAATTTTGTATTTGCATATTGTCAGGGGAGGACTAAAACTTGAGAAATCTTCTAAATGGGGTTTTAATATAAGAGCAGAGTGACAGAATTTTTGGAAACAGAAAATAAAAGTGACTAAAAAAAATGACAGTGCTTAGCATATGCAAACTGAGTGGAAAGATGGAGTATCATTACATATTTTTGCTTACTGGAGATGCAGTTATACTGGAGATGTGCTGAATTAAACCTCATTTGACTGGGTAATCAATCAGGCTGGTGCTTCAGAGAGACAACTCATTTCAACTCCTATGCTGGAAAGCACACACTGTGGGTGAATGTAAAACACTCTGCAGACTTAGGCATGGTAGATGGGATTGTTGAGAACGTCACAGACGCTTTTTCTAAAAGCTTTGTAATGCCACTCCAACTCTTAACATGCGTTCTCTCTCTGTCTACAGTGATATGAAACAAAAAGAAAGCTAAACTGATTTGTAACTATTTCATATTCCTATTTGGTACACAAAAGCACCTTTTCTAAAGTTGGCTTCCTGAGTTTGTTTGACTATTAAAAGCTGCTGCAAAGTTTGATGTAATCATTGCCTGTGATTCAGAAGTGTGTCATCATAGAACCTGTGCCTGAAAACAAATTCATATGTGAAACTGTACTTTTCAGGACTGAGCCTGCATAATTTCCTAAGTAGGCATAAATTTGTCTGAATGGACTGGGACAGTGTTTTCTCAGGGAATCAGGATGATGAGCAGTTTATAAATTGACATATGGATACCTCTAGCTGGGAGGGGGGACCTCACCCACAGAACTGAGCATAATGCAGCTCTACACCTACTTAGCCCTTGAGAGCACCACCATAATAGAAGTCACTTCACGCAATCCTACACCATTGAAGTGCATGCTGTAGATTTATGAAGCATTTTATTTCTCCAGGGCTTTCTGTAACACTCATTACTCAAGAATCTCGGTTTTTCAGAGTTAGTGACTGTGTTTTTGTAACAACTTGGCTAGATGAACCAGCTCTGTAAATGCGAAACAACTACAGAGGCTGAGCTGGAAATGTCAGTGATTCTGAGTGGCTGGTCAGACAGGGATAGTGCCAATCTCTCTTTGCATCATGGAGTTAAGCATTTTCTTCTGCTCTATGTAGACCCAGTAGGAGTACCAATGAAAACATATAGAAATATGCCTCTCAGGTGAGGCTCCTGGACCAACCCTAGAGCAGCTCAATAGTGCAGTTTTATGCCTCACTGTGTGGTCTTCAGATTCTTCAGCTGCTAAGGTAAACATGGCTTCTGTTGAACATGCACAGACTGTACTTTTGAAGGTTCTGTAACTTGACTGAATTTGGTCAGATTTTCACAGGGTAGGAAAAACAATTACTAACAGATAAGCTGCACTGTCACTGCCATCTATGACATGTGTGCTCTAAACTTCCAGATTTTGAAGAAAATGTTGCCAGAATTTACCAGAACGGAGTATTATTTGTTTCTTCTCTTGAGCTGGTAAAGGCTGGGAGGGATAAATCCTAAAGTGTGTAAAATTTGAACCTCAAATGGTGATGGCTTGGGAATGCCATAAAATGAAATGCAGTCTGCAGAACTTGAAGCTTAGGCTGGGAGCAGTCTGGGCTTCCAGCCTGCTGACGTAGTTTTGTTACACACTTATACTAAGTTATTTTCATGTATTTGCTGTACTTTGCTACTCTTAGATGCTTTTATGCCAGGAATGTATTTATCAATATATAATTTTCCACAAAAAAAGTGATCTATCTGCAATGCAGACAGATGGAATACAATCTAGTTTATGTAGTATCAACAAACCCATGCTCTTCTTTTTTGCCTTTACATTTAAGTTAAATTGCATTTTGAATGCCACCATCTGCACAGTAGTATGCCTCAGCAAGACCTACTGTTCCTAAAAGCTATTAATTGAAAAACTCTGCCTAATCTGAAACAAAACCACTCTACTTACCCCTTTTCTCAAGTACTCAAGGAAAAAAAAAAAAAAAAAAAAACCCAAAAAAAAAACCAACCACAAAAAAAAAACCTAATAGGCATCATGAGGCATTTTGGTGTTATTTTAGATAAACATAGCTGTGAAATCTAAAGATGTAACTTCTCTATATCCACCCTGTTAATTAATAAAATTGCTTGAATATAAGTTAATCACCCATGTAAATGTTTTCTTAATAGGTTTCAGGATGGGCTCACGAGCATGTCTGGAGAGCAGTCCTTCCCCAGCGCTGCCAAGTTCCAGCTCAGACTGCTGTGGAGATGTGTGAGCTGGAGACAGCTCTACAGGTCCCATATTCTATTCAGTCCAAAGGAGATGGATTTAATTACAAATGGCATAATTTGAAAAGATTTTGTAGTTCAGAAAAGCTCTTAAAAATCCTTGTTGGCAAAATAAATAAAGAAACCTTTATTGCATCTCTTCATCTTTGTATGGCTGCAGGCTGTTTAACAAGGACCTCTGCTGTTCGTTTAATTTATTACACCCCCTTACACTTCACATTTTTTTCCAATTTTTTAATGAGTTCTCGTTTTGTTGGGCTTTCACAACATTTTTCCATGTCCTCTGTGTGCTTACATGCACCAACTATATGTTATATAAAAAAATTGCAAATCCTTCAATACCAGCTGCTGTAGTTAATAAAGTTGTAACTTTACCCTTGTTGAACTATGTCAAATCCCTGTAACAGCTGGTGTGTTTAAATTTCTATGCTATTGAGGGCTGAATTTTTATTTAAAACTCCCAAATATGGACCCGTCAAAAATTTCTTTGCACTGTAGCTTCTTTAAACCCCTTAAACTGCTTCTGTAACTGTGAAGAATTTCAATTGACAACTACCAAATATTTATGGATTTTTTATTTGTTTAATTTGTTATATGGGTTTTTTAAAAAAATATTTTCTGTTTTGTTTTCTGATCCAGTGAGTAACTCAACCAAGTGAATAATGGAATACCATTTTTTTCCTGCTGACCTGATCTTTCTGTCTGTGTTTCTTAATCTATACCTACAGATTTTCCTTGAAAGAGGAGATGGGCAGTTCTGAACAAGGGGAATGTGCAAGTGATGATGGTTAAGTTAGAAAAACAGCTTTGTCTCTCTTTCTGTGCCATGTGAGATTTTTGTAGCATGACTATTCTTAAGATTTTTATTAACTCTCAATTTGTGCCTTTTTCTATTTAGTGGTGTTCTTCTTATTACAACTGGATTTCAGTAGTTCTTTCCCAGGTCAGAATTAATCCTCCAGAGTTTTTTTGCTTGTATCCCATTTAGTCCCAAACTCCTGCCCTACCACCTGCTCTCTCACCCTTACATCTGCTTCCCTATTTTTAAACAAAAATCCTGTAGAGGGAGGTTTACTGGAGTGTGTCAAAGGGTTAATACATTTCTCTCTCTCACTGCAATTTAATGAATCGTCTTTGATATTAGCTCATTTGAGACTGCCCCAAATGATATATCATCTGTTCAGGCACTTTCAGGCAAGCCATATCATTAGCAATGCTTCCACAGCATCCTCTCAGCTGTGTGAAAAAGCAATTTGAAAGACAAGTTAAAACATTTTATTGGTTTCACAAAAGGGATGAACGAGTGGAGAGACAAAACAGAACAATGCTCAGCTGAGGCCTTGCTGTCACCACCTCTTCTCCTTGGTTCAAGGTTATGGGGCTGCACACTGGCTCATATATGAGGTCTGACACATATCCTTCTCTTTTGGATAGATAGATATAACAGTATTAATATGAAAATAAATAACTTTACATGGGGGACTTGGTGGAAACCCTTTTCTAGAAATGGGTATGACTCTTAACAGCTTTAGAAAGAAATAAAGCAACCGGTCCAACAACATGCTGGAAAGAGCCATTAGAGAAGAGCCATTAGAGAAGTTGTTAGTCTGTGCAAACTGGAAAACCTGCTGAAAATAATAATTTGTGTGCTTCTCCCATTCTAGACGGAGCAAAGGCTCTGTCTGCATTGCCCTGTATGCTGGATTAGGTTATGTTCCTCTCCTTAAACTCTGAAGCAAGGACACAGCGGTCTACAAATATAGTTGCTTACTAAAATACCTATAAATCAAAAATTAACAGCATCCTTTGTTTATTTTCTATGGTGCAATGAAACATGGTCTTTTCCTTGACAGTCATGTCAATTGTCAGAGGTACCAGGGTACTTTGGTAAGGCAGTGGGCCTGGAGAGAATAACTTATAAAGCCAAACTCCCATTGCTGACATACAGATATGTTCCAGCTGTAGGAAGGACCAAGAAATGAGATTGTTGTGAAAAAGGGTGGAAAGGGAATAAAACCACTCACAGTTTCTAATTGGAATTTGAATTTAGCAAAATAATCCTTTTCACCATGCTGAGTGCTAGCGCTCCAGGGTAAATTATCAGGTAGCTACTAGAGATAACCAGTAACAACAGGGCAGAACAATTGCCCTTCCACATAGAAAACTTCGAGTCAGTTCTCTGACTGTTTTACATCAGTCATAAAACTAACATTACATAACTCCTAATGCAAATGGCATAATTTCACTCTAATGCATTTATAATTACCTTATTAACACTAATTAAAAATTTGGAAATCACTATTATGGTTCAGAATTTGCTACTTGCTTTCTCCATGTGTTACTTTCTGTCTGCACACAATGAAGTCTGAATTAGGAATAAAACATTGACCTCCCAAACCTACAAGCTCCACCCACTGTGTTTGGTGTCTTTATGACTCTCAGATCATGCATATCTCTTAGGGACAATAAAGACTGATGATGAGCTTTGACAGACACCCTGAACATTCAGTTTATCAATCCAAAGCCAACGAAGCCTGACAATGGCTGAGCAGTCTATGACTTGAAGAGGGCATCCCATTTCATTGAATAGTTTTCACTCCAATTCAGAATTTTCTTTTATTTTGGTTGTATTCCATTTCATTATAATTCCTCTTCCCTGTGTTCATTTCACTTGATTACCTGATTTCGAGATTTCGTCTTCTTTAGTGAATATTCATTTAATGAAAGAAAATGAAATCTTGCAATTTCAATGAATATAATTTCAGCAAATTTCCATTTTGGCAGTCCATTTCACTGCACTTCCTGTCATCCCATTCCATGTAATGGAATTCACTTTTTTAATTTTGAATTTTCTTTTTTTTGTCTTTAATAGTTGCATTTCTTTCATCATATGTCTTCTCCTGCCCGTTTGTTTCAATTCTTTCCCAGATTTCAAGATTTCAATGAGTCTTATTTTGGCATGCTTTGGTCCTTTTCACTGAACCTCATGTCATCCCATTGCAATTAATTGTATGCACTCCATTTTCAATTTTTCTTTATTTGTTTCAATTTCATTTTATTTCAGCACATGTCATGTCTAGTCTGTTAATTTCACTTCATTCCCTGATTTTGAGATTTCATTTCATGGTTTCATGATGGGAAATGAAATCTTGTGGTTTCAGTTAGTAGCATTACTACGTTTTTCACTGCTCTCTTTACACAAAGGGGTCACAAGGATCAGATCCATTCCTTTTGCCAGTTTCATATTGAGAATTCATGTTCTGTTATTTTTCACAATTTGGGCTTGAAAGAATTTTTATCAGCTTGATGATTATCTCCCTATTGTCTCAAAAATCTTGTTTATATTTTCCAGGATTTATCTTTGCATGACACTTAGGTCAGTCATTCTAGAATTTCTTTTTTTGCATCCTTTCTCCATTCTCAAATGTGGGCACTATAATGGGTTTTGCATTGTTCTGGTATTTCTCTTTTTCACCACAAATTTTGAAAGGTGTAAAGATTAGTTCATTCAGGTCCCTGAGTTTGTTAGAGATGGTGGAAGTGGGACTAAGTGTTTGTGTCTCATAGGTAAATAATCTCCAGCTTGTCTTTGTTCTAGCCTGAACTGTTACCACTTTATCACTGATGTTAATTGTGTCAGCCACCTGAGCCCAGTTTACTTTCTTAATGAAGATAGAAGCAGAAAGATAGAAGAAAAAAATAAGGTACTAAATGAATTGCCCTTGCAAAAGCCATCTGCTACCAGCTTTTTTTTTTTCATTTCGCAAAGGACCAGGTCATTCAGTTTGTTCTGATTTGTCATATGTAATCCATTGTAACCCTTCCCTTCTTCCCTTCTCTGCCTCAAATATTTTCCAAATGTGCCATTTTTACAGTATCGTTTTCTCTGTGTTGGGCTATCTTTTCCTCATTGTGAGGAGCTGCTCATACAGTTCTCATTTCTGGGTGAAATTCCTTTCTTTTCTTTCAGCAGCATAGAGTTTTTTTCAGGGAATTATGGTTTATGGACATTCTTCACAGGTAAACTACCCGCAACAGTGCTTTGGGAGTGCAGTCAAGTGTCAACCATGCGGTACAAAATGGTCTCATATTATTTTAATCTGATATTAAATATTCTTTCTTTATTTGCATCTCATGAAATGCCCTCAAACTTTTATAATCAAATTACTTCCTCACAAATGGAAACCCTTAATGACCTTTTATAAATGTCTGGATATACCAGCATCTCAATTTTCCTGCAAAACTTACACAAATTCACAAATGTGATTGTTGTCCTTCAGAAAGTCTTAATAAAATTTGTTAGAAAGTGACCTCTTAGAGTCAGCTCTGCCGACTCAGTACATCTCAGTGCTGCAGCTATCAGCTAATCTGGACAATCAATGTCAGTGCTAACCTATTGTGCAGGTGGCTGGCTGGCAATGAGACACCTGGTAGATAACGAGCTGTGTGGAAAATACCATGGAGAGACAGAGCTGTTAATCAAAATCCCTTCTGCAAAAGAGTCATTAGAGCTTTGCTTGACACATGTCAGTACTGTGTCAACAGGAGTGCTCAGGGGAAATAATGGTCCACAGCACCTGCTGTGTGATGTGGGCATGTCTGAAGTGACTGCTCAAACTCTGGAAGTGCCCTGCAGGTTGGACTGCAGGAAAGAGAAGAGGGGTCACCAACACTGAAAATCTTTTGGGACTCAAGTACAAAACACAGCAACAGTGAGAGCCAAGCATGTATCCTCCATGAAAAAAACTTCAGGGTAGGTGTTGAATAGGAATTGTTTTGAGAAGGCAGTTTCAGTATCTTGATGGTTATGCAGTATCTAAGTGTAGCTAGGAATTCTTGGTTATGGACAACTAAAACATCATTAG
This sequence comes from Vidua macroura, assembly GCF_024509145.1. Classification (NCBI taxonomy): domain Eukaryota; kingdom Metazoa; phylum Chordata; class Aves; order Passeriformes; family Viduidae; genus Vidua; species Vidua macroura. The sequence continues at coordinate 68,596,193 of NC_071573.1, read as the reverse complement.
GATTTTAATCTGTCTTGTGCATCCTGCCTTAGATCAGGACAAATAACATGCACAGTTTGCACAGAACACAGGAATATAGATCTCTAAACATGGCAAATGCTCTTGTACTTTGACCAGTTCTGAAATACCTATTAGAAAGTTCTGTTTTTTTCACACAGCTCAGAATGATTTTAGCAAGGGTTTAGTCCCTTTGAAAAGAATCTCCAGATACTTAGCCTTTTTTCCTCAAGAAAAAAGGAAAGATAAATAAATTGATACATTTTACAAAATTTTGTTGATTCATTAGCTTCAGCAGGGTGCCAGATCGAACATCTACATGGAAACAACATTCCGTGGCTCTGACCTGCATTGTAAATTGTCTGTAATTTAACAGTGAGTGAAGCTTAGGGGGAGCAATTACTTCAAATGTTTGCTGCCATTAGCTTAAGGGAGAGGAAATGAGAGAAATCCAGAAGTTTTCATATCCAAGTGAAGCATGTCAGACAGCACAGCACAAGATCTTTTAAAATTGCAATATGGCATCATATTAAACAGAACTCATCTGTGTTTCCTTTGGCTTTCCATCAGTTTATATTTTCTTAGATGTAGTAGTAGCAAATGTCAGAGCCTTTTCACCATTTCCCATAATGCAAAATTAATATGTTACTATCTGTAGGTCTATAGCTCTCACTGACCCATTGCTGCAAACTCTGAGCTGTTCATCTCAGAAGTATCAGTGGTGAACTTTAATGGAGACATGGTGTAAAATGACTTGTGTCAAAGTGTTTTACTGATGTTAATGAAATAAGAGAATAGTAATTAATGTGAAATGATGCCTGAAAATGAGTCGCAAGCACTAGCAGGTACTGATGGCTAGATGGTGATACAGGCCACTAGCACAGCATGTGGATAGACCTGGGTTCCAGCAGGGTGTTTGGGCTGTACCTCTGCACTGTCACCAGCACAAGGGAGGAGGCTGGAGCTGGGCTGCCTGAGCAGGGTTAGGGGATGCCAGGGCTGAGCTTGGGGTGGAAGGCTGAGGCAGCAGGGCCTTGAGGTCTGATCCTGCCTTTCTGGGGGAAAACGAGAGGTAGGTGGTGCCTGCTGAGCTGGTGGCTGGGTAGGGGGCTTGAGGAAAAGAAGGGATCTTGCTGGGAACAGAATTAATCATCAGATGAGAAATGTCCTGTGATTTCAATTGCTGATTCCCAGGCATAAGTGGTTTCTTACTCTTGGGAGTGAGGATGTGAACATTTATATTAAAAGAGCAGGGGGTTTGTGACACTGGGGATGAGAGATTGATACGCTGCTGCAAGGGCATCCAGGCATGAGGCCATGCATGCCTGAAAGTGAGCTCCTCCTGTGCAGCCTGAGCCTGAAAGTGCTGCCATCTCCCTGAGGGCTGACAGCTTTTGGGGCTGGCAGGGAAACTGTAGTGAGATGGATTGTCAAAGCTGCCTGCAAGGAAATCACCAGAATGCCCACTCTCCCTCTGAACTTGACGCTGTGGGCAGCTAGCACAGAGACATGACTTCTGCAAATATGATATTTTGATGATTCCTGCAAATTAAAGGACTGCCCATTGAGTTGGCTGTGGAGTTGGCCTTTGTTTTGAAGAGCTTCGCTGCTAGGGAGCGGGGAGGTGTGTTGCATCCTGGGTTTGGGTTCAGATTAGGGGTTCTGGTCTTTGTTAGTTTACCGGTTCTGTGCACCTTCATGCATCCCCCATGTTTCCCCCCCCCACCACGGTAGCTAGCTCCAGGTTGCCTGCCATTGGAGTTTCCCCCTGTCACTCTTGTAACCACTCCCTGCCAACTCCTGAGGATTCTGTGCCCGTCACCCCATTCCCGCGGTCCCACTCGCCCCAAAGCCCTGTGTCTGCCCCTGCCATGTTCCCGTTGGTCGCTGTGGCACACATCACCACCACGGTGTCTGCATTCATTGGGCGGGGAGGGCTCCCGTTCTCCCTGTCCCACCCCTATATCATCCCGCTCCCCCCCAGCCCCGCTGCCATATTCGTCCAAGTGAGGCTGGAAGCGGCTGCGGCTTCTCCATCGCAACTCCTGTGGCCAGTAAAGCATCCAGCTGCCACGCGGACTGATTTGGATGAATTCCTGCCTCTTCATTTCCTCCCTCGCGCTGACGGCAAAACGCAGCCAGCAGCTCACCCCGGAGCGTGGCAGCAGAAGCACCCGGGAATCGCGGCAAACCCCGGCCCTGACGAGAAGCCAAGACCCCCAAGCTGGGCACTCGAGAGCTGACCGGGACTGAGAAAAGTAACGCACTGCCGCTGAGGCAGGATGCTTTTGATAGCCAGGGATGGCATGGTTAGAGATGATTCCACTTCTGTTGTTCCTTTGTCAAGCTTAGATTCTGTCTGGCAGTGAGAGAAACAGGGGAAGGTGTTTGTGATGTGTCAAGCGCTATTTGCATGTCAAACAGTGGTGTTCTGGCTGGGGTGGTTCAAGGGTTCTTAGGATCCTCCACCAGCTCACAGGGAGCTGCATTCCTGCAAGAGAATAAGTGCAAGTTTTCAGGTGTACCAAGTAGGATTTATCTTGTTGAACTGCAGTGAGTCATCTCATCCTAAGGCTAGCATGTAAATTGATTCAGGTGAGTTCCTCTCTGGCAGACACACAGGTATTTTTCAGGGTGTGAATCTTATTGAGCACCTCTGTCATTGATGTTGGTATACTCTGTGTTCAGAGGGAGGGGACCTGCCTCCCACCCACCTGTAGAAATGACCTGTTGAGTCTGTCTGCATCCTGCTGCTGTAGCTATTTCAGATATGCCAGTGAAATACTCTGTTTTATGAGACTTTTCTCCTCTGTTGATTCTAAGTCTATAGTTAATCAGGCATAGACACCAAAGTGGTACCTCTCAGCATCTTAAAAAACAACATGAAGTTTGTTGCAGTTTACCCAGCCTGCTACTGCTCTATCTAGGCAAAGACAGAGAAAGACAGGATCACTGAGCTGTGTGGCACTTGCTTCTAGAGCAAAACAAATGTGAAAAGTGGGAATTCAGGAAAGACTCATCAGTGATTCTGAAAAAATCAAGCTAAAAGCATGAGGAGCACTTAATGAATTTCCAAAATTCAAAAGTCACCTACAACAGTACTTATATGTAAGTCTTCATTTTGCTCTTGTGGAAGCTGTGGAACATCAAAAGACGGAAGAGAAGTACAGATTTTTTTTAGCTTTTTGTTTGTTTGTTTTTTGTTTAATAAACTTTCAAGAGATTTGCTCTTCTTAATTAATCTTCTGTGTCACCTTCTGATCCTTCTGGTTTGTTATTACACATACTTGTGACAATCATGCACTTTGCACTGATTACAATAAGTGTGTTCAATGAGATCAGGCTGTTTTTAGGTATGAATGTAAAAAAACTGAGATAGATCAGAAGCTAGTAGGAAAATTTCACCTGGTCTTTTAAATAACAGTTTTAACTTAGCTATCTAATATAATGTCTGTCTTTTGAAGCAACTTAAATTCCTTTTTCCCAAAATGTTAAGGCCCCTAAAAGCAAAGTAGGAGCATTAACTGGACAGTCATGAGAATAGTCAATGTATCAATTTTCTAAAACTTGGTTTTGAAAGCTTTTCTATTTTCTTGTTCTGTTTCCGTGTCTTGAAGTTTTCTGAAAGTGTAAAGTCCAGTGCAGCCTGAAGAGATGTAATGCAGGGTTAAGAAAAAATGGCTGTGGTGCTTCCCAAAATCTGCTCAGTGATGTCATGCGATGCAGATTAATGCCTCTCCTCTAGCTGGCAAACTCCTATGGAACTCACTGACACACTCACATGTTCATACACCTACTCATGCTTTTTCCCTGTTTGTGGCCTTAAAAAAACACCCCAAACCAGAACCCCCAAGAGAGTCTGTTTTTGCTCCCAGAACTAGCAGATCCTGGCCTGCTCTGCTGAAATATGATTAATGAAGTATAAATGGGTAGTTTTCTTACCAAAGGGCTACTGACAGATTAAAGGCTGATTAATGTTGACTGTTGTTTATACACAAAAGGAGGCAACTACTTGATTGCTGGTGGGCAGCAGTCACTATGGAAGTTTGTTTGCTTTTGAAGGAGATGAAGGATAGACAGAAGGATTCCTGGAAGAGTAAAAATTTTTCTCTAGGATGGAGCAGCCAAATGCTTTGTTTGCAGTATGTTCCAGTTTTTATATATTAAAATGTATATAAATACACTGAGAGTAAGGAGGGGTGGAGAACTCTTGTGGAAACACTCAATAAATCCTGCATCAGGTAACAAACTCACAGATATCACTCATCTACTCCTTAGAGATAAGCTCTTATGCAATTTGATACTTACCAAAGTACCCATGAGTCTGCAAAATTTAGTTGGGAGATCTTCTGAGCAAAGGCTGTGACAAGCCATTTGTGAAAACAGCATGATATATTTCACAGCTGTCAAAGCACTAGAGCAGATTTCCTTGCAGTATCTTAGAACACTTGAATTTCTTGCTGAAGCTTGAGAAACTAGGGAAAAGAATTAATGCTAGCTCAGACATATGCAAAATATCTTTATTTTTGATTAAAAAAAAAAAAAGAAGAAGGTTTGGCCACCAGGAAGCCTGTGAGCTATGTCTCATGTTGCTTCTTCAATGCTAACAATACACAATGCTCCACCCTAAAATCTACCGCTGTGTGCCATGACAGTAGAGGTTTCAGCAGTTGCATCAAGTTTTCATGGTGTGCATCCTGCCTGGCAGCTGCAGGGGACATGGTCCAGCTTCATTCAAGACAAGTCTTATTTGCAGCTTCCCCCACCTTGCTCTGGAACCTCTGTTTGAGCTGGTCCTCGCCTGTGTTGGATTAAACTTGTGCCTGCACCTGGTCTTGCACCTTGTTGACCCACACTCATAGGCTAATGCCTTGACTTGAGCAAGTTTGGTGCCTGTCCAGCTGTGCTCTCTGTCCGTGGCTTGCCTTTGTCTGCTTCCATTGCAGACCAACTATCAGATGTTTCCCTCTGGTGATGAGCATGTACAAGGAAAATCAGTTGCAAATTATTGCCCTTACTCTTAGAAAACACTCACCTAAAAGAGGACCAGTCTCTCTTAGTGTATTTTGTGGTCACATTTAATTTTCTTTTCTAGGAGCTGTCTTACTTTGTTCTGATCTTACTGCTCATGATAAACGTGTGCTGGCTGATAATAATCAACAACCATAATTTCAGCAACAAAAAGTTTGAAAAGTTTTGAAAGTTATTTGCAAACATGTCAAGTGGATTTTTTTAATGCATGCTTTGATATTTTCCTTTCATTTTTCCTGATGGTGTCTCCATAATTTCAGCTTCCCTGCAGTAAACATCACAGTATTTACAGCATACAGAGACATGAACAGTGTTGAAAAATAGGCTATTCAGGGTTTGTTTTATTAGTTCAACATCACCAAACAAGTTTAGGTAAGTTGGAAGCAACTTTTTTACCTCAGAGAGGTAAACAGCCAGGTTACTGTGTCCATGCTGAGGATGTTTGAAATTTGGCCAGTGGCAAAACTGTGAGTTGTAGCTCCTGCCTATTGTCAGAGTCCAGCACCACAACCTCATGCAACAGCCTGCCCTGACATGGCAGGATGCAGGAGAGCAGCTGGCCCTGCTCTCTGAGCAAAGGACCAGCACTGCTGGGAGCCACCCTGTGGGGATCATTCCTCACTAATGAGCTTAAGTGGAACCAGGTGGAGTGCAGAGGCAACATGAGGAGAGATTTTGTAGAAAGCCCTGGTGTCAGTGTGACTACATAAATAAATGGAGGTTTTCTTATTCAGATATGAAACAACTGGACAGCTGAAGAAGGATGCTGATAACCCAGAGGGAAACATTTTGCTTTGCATTTTGTTTTGAATCTATAGCAATATCTGGCTGTATCTTTTGTGGGTGCATGGAAGGTTGCTTTACTTATGTTAACCAAAATATGTTTTTCTCATTTTCCCTGTCACGAATTTACAGTCTTAAAGAATTAATCTGCTTCCTTCAGGTTCCATTAAAACCTAGGTGAGAGTTTGGCTTTTGCAAGAGTCTGCATTAACTGAGGTGTGAACCTCCACCCTCTTTAAAGGCTGCTCCACATGTTGTAGATAGCCCTGTTGGCTGCATTTATTCTCTCCACCTCTAGGCACTGAATTCAACTGTTAGAGGGGGAGCTTAGTGTCTTTCTTAGATCTTTCTATACTTGACCTAGGAAAATTCACATCTTCATCCCATTTGGAAAAAAGTGTTCATGTTTTGTTGCCTTTCTCCTTCCATCCCCATTAAGCAACTCTGTGGTGACTGTGTACTTGTTTCTGGTAAGAGAGACAAATCTAGGCAAAAACAAGTGAGGGCTAGGATGGTATTTGATGTTGACTTGTTAAAAACAAAAGGGATCTTTATACAGAGGAATTTGCCCTGTATGCTTGGGGATTTTCTTATTTAACCAAATTCTGTTACATTATTTGGTATGCTTATTGGGATTCCAGATGGTTTTTTTAGCATGCATAATACATGAAACCACTGAAAGGCAATCTCTGTGGAATCCCTTTGGATTTCTTACAAATATTTAGCTTCCACTCCAGCTTTCTAGATATCTTGTTGTTTCTGTCCTATAATAAGATCCTTTAATATAGTTCCCAGAGGTGTAGTATAGAACCTAACACCTTATAAAAAGGAAATTTGCAATGGATGTAAGGAAATTATATCAGAAATATCCCTGCAAACAGCTTGCCAGTGAGTTAGAGATAGTGTCAAAGCTGGCATTATGCCAGCACTGGGCGACCACTGCTCTTAGATATTTTTCTAAAGTTTATTATTTTCTAAAGTTTAATTTTTTACATATGTTCACTCCCCAGCCCCCAAAGAAATATTTTTGCAATGATCTTAAAAAAAACACCAACAACAAAAAATCAATGCCAGTCACTGGGTTCTTAAAGAGACTTTTAACAACTGTGTGTGTAGCGCACACACAATAGAACTAATACCCTAACTATAAGAAACAGATTTCTTTAAAGATAAAGGTTATGATAAGCAATAAACAAGACAAAATAGAGCTTTTACCCTGGGGAAAAAAAAAAAGGGAAAGTAATGGAAAACCCAGTGTGGTGAATTCTTTCTAGGGCTATGTCCTACAGATAAGTGTAGAAGTTCCATTACTGCTAAGTTTGATTACAAACTGAGGTAGAAACAAAGGAGTATTTAATGTGCATTGCAGTCAGCACTTTCAATAAAACTCCTCTCTGGGGGGTGTCTGCTGCTGGTGTTTGCATAGATTTCACTCTGTGCAATTTGGTATAAATCTCTATTGCAAATACGTCTGCGTGGGAAGGGACTTGTTCTTGCCACCAGAGACTTTTTTCAGCAGTCAAAATCCAAACAGACCTCTACCCTGCAAAACCAAACAAAACTAAACATTCCCAACCTGAAAACTCAAAGATGTGGAGCCCTTCCTCCCAATGCCTTAGAATCATATAATAGTTTGGGTTGGAAGTGACATAAAAGATGATCTAATTCCAGCCCCCCTGCTATGAGATGAGGCCCCAGTTGTTCAGAGCCCCATCCAACCTGGCCTTGAACACTTCCAGGGATGGTGCATCCACAACCTCTCTGGGTGACCTGTTCCAATGTTCAGCATCCTCACTGTAAAGAATTTTTGCTGTATACTGAACCTGAATTTCCTCTATTTCAGTTTGAACTCATTGCTCCTTGTCTTATCACTACAGTTGCTGATAAAGTGTTCCTTTCTGGTTCTCTTTCTCTTCCTTGTACCCCTTAAGGTATTGGAAGGTTTCTATGAGGTCTCACAACCTTCTCTTCTCCAGGCTGAATATCCCTTACTTTCTCAGCATGTCTTCACAGTAGAGGTGTTCCTATCCTACAAGATTTTCAAGTTGCTAGGACTGCAGGCTGAATCACACCTCATTCAATCAGGTTTTGCCAATCCTCAAAGACAGCAATTTTTATAGTTTTGCTGAGCATCTGTTGTAGTGTTCTCATGTTCCTTTTGACTCTTTTCTGCTATGGATGAACAGGTCAAATATCATCTTTTCTTCTTCAGGTTATGTTCCAGACCTCATGCAATCATCAATCTTCTGGGGACTTGCCCAGCAGTTGGAAGTTTTCTTTATGAGCATCCCTCAGTGCAGCTCCCCAGCTGAAGTCTGGCCAGTGCTGTGTAGGATGAAGAGATGATCCTGCCAGTGCTGCAGACTAATTTTCTATTTTTTCACCTCAGTGTGATGTTTCTCTTTTTTTGTAGTAGCATGATGTTGTTGACTCATGTTCAGCTTGTGATCCATAGTAACTGTCAGCTCCTTTTTTTCAGAGCTGATTAGTCATCTGCCATCCAGCACCTGAGCAGCTGACAGTCCTTATCTAACTACAGTAAATTCTGCAAGCCTCCTTTGAATATTTTATTTATGTTGGGCTGTGCTTCTGATTTATCATGATAATTTTGAGTTCTATATCAGCCCTTCAATATGTTTCCATATCTGGAAATGTGATAATCCCAGAGCAGTCATGACAATACTGTGTTGCGATAGCTCCACCCTGATAAAAGCTGCACATAACTCCCCTGGTATGGTTTGCCAGGCCATTCTATACCCTTGGATAACAGTTTCTTGTAGTTCATATATATTTAGGTTAAGTGTGATAATGCCATGTCCCACAAACTGAAAACAATACCAACATCATGGCAGCTGTTATTGTCCACACAGAGTCACTGCTGTTTGACTGAGGAAACAAACCCACCTGTGTAAACCCTGGTAAAAATGGCAACTAATTTCAGACTGCAGAAGATTTCAGGCATTGAGGTACCAAGGCATAACGAGGAAATATTAGAAAGAATAATGAAAATAAGATAGCTTTAAAATATCACTTGTTCTTAGTACATGCTGACTGAACTTTCATCACTTAACCTCCACTGCTCTGATGCAAAAGTAAGATTGAAATCTGGCAGAACCAAGCAGAGTGGCTGGTTCTACTAGACTTCAATCTTATTTTTGTGTAAGGTAAGTAGGAAAGCAAAGGTGTAGGTAAGGAAATTTTCCTTTTCCAATAGGAATTCTCCTGCTTTGTATATCATTACAATGTTCAGTTAGAGAAAAATACAATGAAGATGATAAGATAAACAGGTGGGACTACAAAATATGTTATGGGATAGATCCATGGTAGTATGTATGGAGAGGTTACAGGACCTGGATAGAAAGCAGGAATAGGTTTTAAATGAACAAATGTTATACCTTTTTTGGGAAAAAGGAGAGTTACAGTGTAATGCACCAAGGTACCACGGGATTATACCCATTTCACAAAGAGAAGAATGTGATGCCATGACTTGTCCTATTGAAGTTGGCAAAAGTGTGGTATGGGTGCGAATATTCCCAGCCTTTCCATGACGAAACTCCTGTTTTCTTCACAAAGTCCTGCACTGTCCTGAGTCTTTGTCTTTTCTCACTTTGCAATTGCCATGTAACACTTTGTGGTCTGCTCTTAGCACTTCAAAAGGCCAGCTGCTCCCTCAGACTATCAACTAGCTTTTTATCTATAAATAGAGTGTAGCTACTGTCCTGGGGAGATTCTGAGCTGGAATATATGCAAATATATTTGGCAGTTTTTCTGAGCCTCACTCTTGGGGGTTAACATAAATTTTCAGATAGGATAAAAGGCAGCAGCACATCCAAATATTCTTAAAGCATCTTAAAACACTGATGATTGTTCTAGTTTATATATGCTTTCACTCATTAATGTGCTAGTACACATCAAATGCCTATTTTCAAAAAGGAAGAATCTGGACAGTCTCCTTTGCTATGCAAAACTTGAGACCTTTGGAGGACATATATGCCTTTTGTATCCATTAGTGCATTGCATCCATACCCTTATGCAACCCCTTCTTGAAACTCAATGAGAATGACATGCAGTGATAGTTTTGTTTCAAGCTCCATATCTTCCAGGCTTGAGTTTCATGTGGTAGTGTGAGAAGAGACACAGCAGATGGCAGTGCATGACATCAATTATCTCTGCTGCACGCTCCTGTTCCCAGTGGTAATGGTCCAGAGCCGGTGAGATTACACTGGAGGGCACCCCCCACTACTGGCTCCATGTGGAGGAGAGGAGGACACTTCTGTGAACCAGTGCACTCTGAGGCATCACTTTTGCTAGGTGGATCAAGACTGCTGAATCAGCCTGCCCCCAGATTTAATCAGCTTTAGCACTAGTAAGAGATTCCAAAGGCCTCCTACATACAGATTGCAGCTTTCAGCAGAAGCCAGTCCTAGGCTATTTCTGTTTTCACCCATGTTTTTATCTTCCACAACATGATTCATGTTCTTAATTGTTTTTCTGCGTCAAAATCTAGGCAATTTGCATGTCAAGTTAATTTTTTTCCATATATCCTCGTAGTTACGTTTTTGGGTGAATGTTAGAGGGCTTGTTCTTGGTGCTTTGTGACATTTGAACTAATATTTGGCACAGAAATGATGGCATTAAATGAAAATTTCCTTACCAAGTTGTGACGTGTTTCATCAGTTTGATCTGATGTAAGGGACAATCTGATATAGGAGAAAAAGGAAGACGGAGGGGAAAGGAAGGAAACAGAATTTTCTTGAATGCCAACACAAGACTGCTTTGGTAACAACGAGTGGGAAAATAAGGAAGAAAGTCTGCAAAATATAATTTTAAGACGAAAACATTGTTTTTAACCAAAATGTTTAATTATAGAGCTTTTAAGGAGAGCCCAGTGGAGTGTCACTAAGATGATGGAGGAGTTGGATCACATGTCCTGTGAGAAGAGATTGAGAGATCTGGGACTGTTCAGCCTGGAGAGGACTCAGGGAAACATTTCCAATGTATATAAATACCTAAAGGAATGGTACAAAGAGGATGGAGCCAGCCTTTTTTCAGTGATGCCCAGAGGAAATGGTCCAGGCAATGGGCACAAATGGAAACATGGGAGATTCTCTCAGAACATCAGGAAATAATTTTTCAGTGGAGGGTGAGTGAGCGCTGGTACAAGTTGAGAAGTCTCCATCCCTAGAGATCTTCAAAATCTGTCTGAACATAGTCCTTGGTAACCAGCTCTAGGTGGCCCTGCTTGAGCAGGGTGGTTGGACCAGATGACTTCCAGAGGTCCCTTCTAACTCAACCATTTTGTGATGCTGTGAACCCAAAGAGATGCCAGCTCCTGAACTGTATTCTTATACAGTCATGGTATTTTCCAATGTCTCATTGAAAATTGCTTGGAGCATTATTAGAAAAAAACCAATATTTGAAGTTGCAGTTGGAAAACTAGTGTTAGGCAATGCCCAAACATGGTCTCAATATTCAAATTCCAGGGGATTTCCTGAATCTGCTAAGTTACTACCCTAGTGCTACTTTCCAAAGTACCTCAGCAAATATGCCTTGTGCTATTTGTTTCAGAATGGCATATTTGAAATGGATCATGAAGTGACAGAAATGGTGGGATAGTACAAGAGGTTGTCTCTGCTGTTTATTACTAATTTTGCACCTGGGTGAGTCACAGGTAACATCAGCCTTGCATCATTTGGAATTCAAATGAAGGAATGATCTTGTTATCTTTGTTTGGATTGAACATTCTCTCCCTTCAAATAAAATACAGACATTTTGTTAATATGGCACTTCTAAGTACCAAAAATGGAAAATTCTAAAATATGGAAAAAAATCTAATTGCCATATCTGTGAAAAAACTAATCTTTCTTTTCAATAAACTGAGATGCTGACAGAATCTATTTAAGAAAATAAAAAAATCTGCAAGTGTCTTATTAATCTTCTTGAAAGAATCACTTTTTTTCAAGTAATGTCATGATCAATATGTAAAAAGTTGTGTGTGGAATCATCCAGTAGTAGCAATTTTTTTGTTGGTTCTTTTATTTAGCATGGATTGTTTGCCCTCTATCCTGAATAATTTTGGACAAGAAGTAAAAAATATTTTGGTTCTTTCTATTACAAGGCAAGAATATTGCTTTAGGATCTTTCAGTTAAAGACAAGAAGATTCATTTAAGACCTGCTTCTTTAAGCATATGCTCTCTTTTGGGTATTTCTCTGAAATAGGAGAAAAGTCTGTTTTCAAATAGGTCTGTTCAGGGAGTGCTGATTGGGAATTGGATGCGGAATCACTCCAGAAAGAGATGCATGCATCAAAGGCTTACCCTGTGCTCTTCCAGGTGTTGTTGAGACAATGTTCCCGGGGTACGAACGTCCATGTCATGGCCATCCACTTAGAGAGAGGCTCTGACTTTTGTCTCTGAAAGGACAAAAGATTAATGAGCAAAAAGACTGAATTTTTTATTTTTCCCTAGATGCCTTTCCTCCAGAAGAGGCTTGGATGCTTGGAAATGTCAAAAGCACTGTGGGGACACTTGCACATCTGTGAACTGGTGAAGCAGCTCATCAGTCAGAGTAGCTGATTTAGGAAACAAGGATACTGCAGCTAATGCCTATTCCAAATTCTCTATAAAGAGTTAGCTTAGGATTTTGTAATGTATAGCATTAGCACTCAGAGACCCTCATCCTTTTTTTAGAAACTAAGGGTAAATTTTGACAGCAATCTTTCTACAACTTGTCTCAGAAGAAAAGCAGCTATTAAAGAAAACATCTAACTTTCAGTAGTCCTCATATCACCACTAGTCACCACCATTCTGAATTTTCCAGAACTAGATCACTAGATCTTACGCTGAAGAAACAAAACACTATCAGTGAGAGATTTCTGCAAAGTCACAAGACTATCCCACTTGGAATTTCAACAAGGCTGGACTTTGTCTGACATATTTTAATACCCCTGACACTGCATGTACAAGCTTTGAAAGGGGATGTACTTCCTTTGCCAGTAAGATAGGCTGCTTTCTTAGGCTCCTTTGGAAACAGGGTGACCAGTAGAAAAGACCTGGACTGATAGTGCCACAAAACAGGTTATCTTACAGCGAGAGAAACTGAGCTCCTGAGAGCCTGAAACATTGCAATACAGCTAAGGAACAGTAGAAAATGCAAATTTTTCTCCCACTTAGCTAAGCTGCTACATTTTCTTTCCTGCCCTGTTTCTCTTCTGATTCAGTTCGCTCTGAGTGTGTTGCTCTGTGACCTTCAGGCCAGATAAATTCTTTCAGTCTCATTTTTCCAGAATCTCATTTTTCCTCACAGAAAGCTGTGATTTTTCCTTCCAAACTGAGCCAAAGAATATGTGAAATTTCTCTGTTTTTCCTGGAACATGCTGCTATTGGTTGCTATTTGTCTACTAATGGTAGACACTAATGCTCCTAGACTTTGTCACTGGTTAATTTTTATAATGAATGGTTATTCTGGAGACAAGCAAATAAACCGGGGAAGTAAAGCTCCCACCTCTGTTGATTTACTGTTAAGCCAGGACAGTAGATCTGCTAGCCTGCTTTTGTTGCTTCTCCAAGAAAGTCTTGCCATGTCCTACTGCATAGAAATTGAATAGGTTTAGAAAATTAAAGGCGGGGGGTGGGGGTAATTTTGCACCAAAAGGGACCTGAATTGGCAAGTTTGAGCCCTCCATTCATTACAGTTGCTTCTTACACTGACCTATTTTCAAGCACCTTCTCTTTTTTTTTTTTTTTTTTTTTTTTTTTTTTAATTTTTATTTTTATTTATACTTTTACCTTGCTTTTGCCTTTGGCAGAGTTTAGAAGGTCCACTCAGGGGAGAATAGGGGTTGTCAACTATTCACCTGTTTATAGATCAGATTTGACTTTTTTTTTTTTTTAGACTAAGTAATTGCAACTTAAATATATAGTAGTGTGTGTTTGGAGGTTTTCAGTCTTGACTATATCTTTCTTGAGCAAGGGCATCCAAAACTGAACAGATGTTTCTCCCACAATCAAATTAGTTCATAACAGGCATTCAGAGAGTATTGCTGAAATATTCATGAGCCTTAAGAGATAAGAATGCATGAATACTAATGAATAGTAAGTTGTATGGTGCTTTAAACAATGACACAATAAAGCAAGTCCAAACGAAACCATTACACAATTAAACATTTCCTTAACTGCATAGTCTAGGTGAATATTTCACATGCATTTTTCCTCTAATATTCACAATAAACAAAGAAAAAGGCACTGCAGAAAAGTGCATTTCAGTTTACAAGAACACATTACAAATGTATTTAATCCATCTTGAATCAAGGAATCCATCAGACAGTGTTTACTAGCTTCACTACAGCTATTCCTAAGTGGATATCTGTGGAATGTATTTAAGGCTAATTAGAAATTTTTCAGTTTATTTCTTAATTTTAATTGAAGACAATTTATCCTGCATGTATACAATCACTACCAGCTAGGACTGGAAACTCTGGTTTTGGCTGGGAAATTTCAAATATTAATTTTCATTTTCAGTCCTGACATTTTTATCAAAGCCAGAACTTTTAGATGATATTTCCCCCCTTACTAATTTGATGTCTAACAAACAATGACTATTTTGACCATCTCAGTTAGCAAGCTGTTGAACATGAAAACAGACAACGAATACTTTCACAATTTGCAAACAGTAGGTTTGTGATGGGCTCAGGTTCTACTGTTGTTGAAACTGGCCATTGTGATGGAACTAAAATCCCTTCAGATTTGCAGTCCATCCTCACTGGACACCTCCAGAAGTGGAATGCAGTGAACTAAAAGTGGAGTTGAGGGAATTGACAGCCCAACTCACTGGCCACCACCGTGTGCTTTTTGGGGTCTCTGTGGACTTGTGGCTTTGCCCTGATGACAGGACAATCTGGCACCACTCCAACACAGAGTAGTGCCACCACTGAGGATGTTTCTGTCTTCTACTTTCAAGTCTTTCTGGTGCCATTTCGCTTTCAGTTGAGAATGGCTGCATTATGCAAATGCTGCATTTTCAGCCCTGGGTGTTCTGCATTCCCCTGTGCTAACACAGGAGCTGCTTTAGCCCCATGCACTGAGATGAAAATATTTCCTCAAATACTCTACAACTTGTCCCATTTTACACAGTTTTTAAATCACAAATTATGTTATTCCACCTCCCTGTTGCCAGTGTTTAAAGTCTCATTACCACAGAATTTCAGATGAAATAGAAATAATGATACTGAGAGACATTTACCAACAGCCTCGGTGACTGATGAGTTCCACTGCTTATCAAGACAACTTGTCTCACAAATGTGATCAAATGCTGAAAGTACTGGCATTTCACAAGCAAGTGTCAGCAGGAAATGAGAAACCTCCAATTTTTTTAGGGAGGGCTCAGGTAGTCAAAATATCAGAAATTATAAAATCTGTGATTTATAGCACAATGGCTAATTCAGAACAATGACTTGCCATGTTTTTATCAGGGAAATCACATAACATCATGTAAGGAAAGATGTAGTGCAAAAAGCAAATGGAAGGTAATTATAAAAGTAGATGTTGCCTGTCATTCTGGTAATAGTGTCTGTTATCAATCTGTCTAATTGTCACATGAGATTGCTGGTGGGAGAGCACATGCACCTGACAAGAAGAGTGGTAGAGCTCCCACAGGCTCTTTTAGCCCCTGGAAGTTCTCTGTGCTTTACTGTCAGCCAGGGACAAGTCTTGCAGGGGTGGTACCCATGTAACCAGCCTTAGTGGTAATCTGCAGAGAAGAAATTGTCATGACAGAATTGTGAGCACAAGCTCTACAAATATGATGTATTTGGGTTTATTTTTTTGTCCTTTGTGGTGAAGTCCTAGAATGTGGACAAAACAACAAGTGCTTCTGTTGTTATCTATGTTTTCTGAAACATTTACTTTTGTCATCAGATATTTATCATTCACTGGAGTACTAAAAAGGAAGACTTATTCCGAATGAATCAAAATAATAACAATTACTTTCAAATATTTTTTGCTTCCATATGTTCAGTCAAAGGAATTCATAATGTGATGTTTATTATCTTTACAGCTATACCAGGGTCTGACTAAATATTTGTAAGATTGTATTTGTTTTTATGAAAATAATTTTGTATATAACTTAGAGAATCTTATAGCTGTAGGGAATTTTATTTACCAGGACAGCCTTCAAAAGCTTGACAGAAAAAGATCTGTAGTTGTATATGTTACAAATTAGACTGCAGTAAACCATAATAGAAGCATTAATAAGGTTTGAACTTAGTTCTTACCATGTATTTCCAAGATTTTTATGTCTCTTGATTTATGACAACTTCCACATTTCATTGCCTTTCCCTCAATATTTCATGGCTTCACTTCTACATTTTAATAGAGGTGTCTTCTAGAAGTGAAATTTATTGAAAGAGCTTGATTTCATTTTTCCTGTGGCTCTGAAGTGTCTAGGTGTGTTTTTCATTTCTGTCACCTGTCCTGATGAAATGTATAATCTGCTTGAACCAGTCTGGGACACTTCAGAAGGTGGAAAGAAAGCAAAAAGCAGATAAAAAAATCAAAACCTTAAAAATATTATTTTATCTTTAAAAATCTGCAGTCTCCTTTTCCTCAGTATGAACATTAGCCCTTAGAGCTATATTTTAATTTATAAATGTAGAGCCAGGCAGGACATGATTTTTTGCAGTGTGTGGTTCATAGATTTTCACTCAAAATATTACTTGGGAACAAGAGCAAGAGCTGCCCATTCAGGAAAACACATGTTCCTGAGTTAAGCAGTTGAAGGGCTGGAAAATTTATCACATTCTCTTCAAGGTAGTTAAAACAGTTGCTTGACTTTGATGTTAGTGCTCCCAAAAATGCAAGCTACTGCCCTCACTGACTTTCATTTTGAGGACGGGACTGGTGGCTTGTTTATCTGAAATATAGTAGTCATTTTCTGGTGATTGAGAGGTGGCCAGGAGATTGCACCTAGACTGCAATCTAGGTTACAGCCTCCTCAGCTCACCCTGCTGTCCTGGTGCTCTGAACTGGGAGTACAGCTGGGATATGCCATAATTTCTTTCTAATCCAGGTGTCCAAGCTCCTGCTATGGTAGCAGTTTAGGAAGATAGCAAATGGAAAAAAGATTGATCTCTGCCTGGATCATTCCTGTTCCTATGGTCATAATGTGGTTAAGGTATACATCTCAGTCTGGATCCTTCTCCATCCTGCAGATTTTGTTACAGCATCAGAGAGAATGTCTTTCTAGACAACTGGCTCAGCTGCACTCCCCTTCCTTGGATATATACCAGTTAACATCTGGTGCAGAATTGTTAACTTACAGAACTCCATTTATTGGTCTGTCTTTGAATATTGGCCTGTCCACACATATATACTTTGAAGTCTGCAGGCAGGACAGGGGCTGGTTAACAACCCCCGAGATGAATAGAATAGGAGGGCCTCCACAGCAGATTCTTTGCCTCAGAAGACTGGTTTGGCAGAGTGAGAAGCTTTGGTTAGATGAGAAACTGCAGTGCAGGGTGGCCACACATGGTGATCCAACAGGGCTGATATGACTAGAACTGTCAGAATTTTATTATTTTTGTAAGTCGTATAGTGATGTGTTTCAAGATTATAAAATACCAATACATTGCCTTATTTCCTTTCAGTTGCACTCATTTGGAGAGTAGCATGTAACCCCACCAGACATCAAGTTAGAGAAATGCATAAATGCTGTGCTACTTTACATAGAATTAGGTTAACACTGTTTACATGTACATGACCTAGCTGCTCCACTGGCCCTATTAGGTAGGAGCTGGCAGCTGGGAGAGAATGAAGAGCAGCCTGATTAAATGCTGCTGGAAGCTTTAGCAGCCCAAAACAAGAGTTTCCACCCTGTCCAGGTTCTCAGGGTCCTTTACAGGTACCTCAAAAATATTGCTCAATCACCTAAAGAAGCTGTTTGACATCCAGAGCTTGGATTTGCCCCCTTGTGTCCTTAGGCTTGCTTTTGACAACAGACAGAGCCCAAACTGTGCATTTGAGCCATATAACTAATCCTCCAAAGTTATGGAGGATTAATCAAACTCAGGTAATGCTGCAGCTGAGTGCTGTGATGATTTCAGAGCAGAAATTAGGTGGGGGGTATAGCCCAGCTCTACTGTGACCCATGGAGAGGATCCTACATCATGACATGGTGTAAATCCTCTAAAAACACATGGGAAAGAGGGGGAGGGAAAGTATATATTTTCTCTCATGTTCATTAGAGGAACAACAGAAGAACTTGATGCTAATAGGTTTTATGAAAACAGTGAAAAGAGCTAATGATGCTGGCAACTAATATATTGGCTTTCCCAGGCAACAGATGCATCTCAGATAATACCAGAAATGTTTCAAAGTGATCATAATGTCCATTTTAGGAAATAATGAATCATCTGTCCTCTTATTTGGGCAAAAATATTTATTCAGTATTGTTATACTGAATAACTCTGAACTTTATTACTTTCTTCTCTAGCTGAAAAGAACAGTTTTGCTGAGATAATGTGAACTATATATTTATTTCCTCTTAAATCCATAATCAAATTAAATATATCAGAATGAATTAGATTGTTCACACTCGTAGCCTCATTGCAGTCTTGAAATGTGCTCCAGATGCTGAACACACAGACTTAAAAATTAACACTTTTATACTTTTGTTGAATATCTTCTCAGTGAGTAAACTAAAATGAGATATTTTCCTTTCCATCAAGCCAGCAGTTCAATTATTTTTTCAGATAAGATACAAATATTTCTTATGAGATTTTATAAATTATTACTTTTAACTTTCAATAAAAATTTTAATTTTTTTTTTATTACAGGCAGCGCAAAACTGCTATTTGGATTGTGCTATAGGGGAAGCACGATCATTATGGCAGGATGCAGAAGGACAGCAACTAGTAGTAAGCAAGTAGCAATATCTGTATATAGCCTCAAGCCAAAGCAGCTCCCCTATAAGTTACAGTTTCAGATAAAAATTGTAAAAAGACACAAATTCTCCATTGCACTTTAGAGTCTGAGTAGGGGTTCCTATTCCATTAAATGGTCTAGAATTTTAATATTACATTAAAAATCAAAATATCTTTAAGTATCACTGATCTAAGTAAATGGAATATGTTTTTACTGTTATTTTCAAAGAAGAAGTGTATATGGAACTCAGCTCCCAGAGAGGTTCTCTCCTATTCATACTATTTCAGTCTTAAAAGAATTCATTAAACATTTACAAGTTTTTATATTGTTGACCAAATGTATTTGCTGATATCCATCTGAAAAGGAATAAAGTTTAACAAGGATGTCAAAAAACTCTTAGGTAGCCCCATGATTGTAATGCTCAAGATCCCACAATTGGTTTGCTAAAAATATTTCTAAAATTGTTGGATTTTTTTTTCTTTTTGAATGATGTCTGTAACTTGGTTTAGCTGAATTAGAAATTCAGTGTAGACAATCTCTGCCTTCCCATAGTAAACATTTATATTAGTATTAATTAGATAGATTTATGCATATATTGATAGGGAAAAAGCAAACACACCATAGAGAAGTTAACAATGACATGAATGATTAATAATGTTCAAGTAGAAATTTTATGCAAAGATGTGGGTGGATAGATAATTTAGCTGCTGTGCTTGCCCTTGATTTCTAGCAAACTTAGTGTCTTTCCTTTCAAAGACTGTTCCTAGAAAATTTATCTGATTAGCTGTTGGTAGCAAAAGAAATGTTTATGTCTTTCTTCTCTTTGTTGAAGATAAACTGCTTTCACTCTACCAGGACCTCTCCTTGTGTTGCATGTGAGCTGTAACTATTTCTGTATTTCAGTGATCTTATTTCTGAAGGACTGGCTGTTGAAAAAGCATGGCCTGAGAGAAGTAATTTGATTAGGCTGTAAATGCAGTATATGTGTAAAAGAAGAAATGTCACCAGCATTTGGGTGTGATTTCCCTTTATCCATTTATAAAGAGGTTTTGTTCAAGGAATGGCATATCCAAAGCATAAGCATGTGCTAACTATTTTACTATTCAGTGAAAATATATCCAGCTGCATCTTGAAGTCAAATTGCTATGTAGATGCTGTAGAAATTTGAACTTCTAGGCCAACAGACCCTGGTCACCAGCAGACCAGCACAAATCTCTGAGAAGGGCTTTAGAAGCAGAAAAAGTTTGGGCTAAGTTAGGACTTGCTTGCTTTTGTGTAAAGCTCTGGGGTCCTCTATGTAAGAAAGATATTCACTCACTTGTAAGTACAGGTTCGGGCGAGTGCAACAAAAATGATAAGAGGTCTGGGGCACCCTTACCAGGAAGAGAGAATTGAGGTTATTCAGCCTCAGAAGAGAAGGCTCCAGGGTGCCCTAATAAACCTCCAGTACCTACAGGGAGCCTACAAGAGAGGTGGAGAGGGACATTCTACAAAGGCATGTAGTGATAGGACAAGGGGGGATGGCTTTAAACTGAAAGAGGATAGGTTTGGATCAGATATTAGAAAGAGATACTTTACTGTGAAGTTGGTGAGACACTGGACCAGGTTGCCCAGAGAAATTTTGGATGCCCTGCCACTGGCAGTGTCCAAGGCCATGTTAAGGGGGCTTTGAGCAAACTGGTCTAGTGGATCCCATCTCTGCATGGCATGGAGTTGGAAATAGATGACCCTTAAGGTCCCTTCCAACCCAAATAATTTTATGATTCAATGAAATGAATTTATTTTTTTGCCAATCCAATCAAGAATAGGGTAATATAGAAAAAACCCCATACCTTAAAAACACTTTATCCCACCCCTCCCTTCTTCATGGGCCTAACTTTAATCCTAACTTCTCTACCTCATTCCCCCCAGTAGTGCAGGGGTATGGGAATGGGGTCTGTTTATCACATGCTGTCTCTGCTACTCATTCCTCTTCAGGGGCAGGACTACTCACACTCTTCTTCACCACTATGAGGTCCCTCCCATGGGAAACCATCCTTCATTAACTTCTCTAGCCTGTGTCCTTCCCACAGGCTGCAGATCTAAACAAACTGCTCCAGTGTGTGTCCCTTTCATGGGGTGCAGTCCTATAGGAACAGGCTGTTCCAGCATGGGTCCCCTGCGGAGTCACAAATCCTGCCAGCAAACCTGCTCCAGCATGGGCTCCTCTCTCCAGGTGATCACAACATCCTTTGGGTGCATCCACCTGGTCTGGCATGGGGTCCTCCAGAGACTTTAGGGAAATGTCTGCTCTGACACCTGGAGCACCTCCTTCCTTTCCTTCTTCATTGATCTTGGTGTTCAGAGTGTTTTTTCTTTCACATATTCTCATTCCTCTCTTCTGGCAGCTGCTGATGTTTTGCAGAGTTTAACTTCCCCCTTCTTAAATATGTTATCCCAGAAGCACTACCACAGTCACTGATGGGCTCTGCCTCGGCCAGTGACAGGTCAGTCTCAGAGTCATTGATCCTGCTGGACACAGGGGAAGCTTCCAGCAGCTTCTTATAGATTTCACTCCTGTACCTTCCTCCTCCAAAACCTTGACATGGAAACCCAGTACAAATGTTGTCAAAGAGAAAATCTTGTTCTCTTAATTGGCAGGTAGTGAAGCTTATGGGTCCACAGTAAAGCCTGGAGCCCCTGGCATTGCTAGGAGTTGTGGGATGTTTCCCTGGCATGCAGGGAAAACATTTCTACATGCTCCCACTGGGGCTCCTGTTTTCACTTCAGAGCAGTAATTAAGGATGGATGACAGCAATGACAGAGAAGGTGTCACAGAGTTATATTCAGTGTTACCACGTAAAAAAGAAAAAAACTGACCCAGATTAGAGATGGTTGTTCATATTGCATTTGTCCTAATTTTTGCTGTTTGACCATAGGAATTACAGAGTATTATGCGGCCAGCGAAAAGCTCAGATTATTTTTCTGGGTATAGTATTGCAAAGAAAGATATATTGCTAAAGATAGCAAAGTAGCAGTGTTCACTTAATCAAATACCATGGAGGTGCTGCTCCAATTTATTGTGATTCCTGTCTGACCCACCTCAGCTGTGTCTTCCATCATTCAAAAATGTCATGTGTATGTTGAATTATATGCCTTTATCAGTGTCCAAGCAACAAGCGGAACAAACTTTTTATGCGTACATTAACTGTACAAGGTTAAGAGCGGTTTTAAATAACGGAACCTTGATTTCTTTTTTTTGGGGGGGAGGAAGGTTGAAATAAAATATAAATCACTCTTCAAGGTAACTTCAGTGTACAGTGGAAACAACCATTTTAACAATATTTTCATCTTCTGACTGATGTTCCACTGTGTGTGCATGGGAGCGCCAACAGAATCTACATTTTAATCTCACTCAAGAAAAAGAGCTGCACATTATAATTTTGTAACCTCCATCTAAAAGTACCAAATTACTCATTTTGCTTGCATCTTATAAACTGCAGCTTCTCCTCAGAGACAAGGGCTGTAGTCAGGCTAAGATCTTGGGTGGGTGTGCCTTCACCATGCTGCTGTGTCTCACCCACTCAAGCCTTGGACCTGTGGCTCTACTCAGTCTCCATCCTAAAAAAAACCTTTACAGAGATTTTGTTTGTTGTGCTGTGATAAAGCATGAGCCTTTGTGGGAGAACTGAAGATATCTGTCAAGCTTGAACAGGAGGACTGGCAGGAGAGTAGTAACCACAGCTCTTTTGCTCCTCTGTTCCACCTGTACCTACTAGAAGGAGCTCTTCTCTCATCTTGGAGCAACTTGGGGATACTCAGTGCATGCATGAATATGGCCCTAAGAGAAAAGAAAGGGCTGGCTGTACACCTGCCTGCTCACTTGGGTTATGGTGAGATGGGTGCCTTCCTCTCTGAAGTCTGGGCTATGGTTACCCAGAATGGGGAACGTGATGCCAATCTTTTTTCACCCAAATGAAAGAGTTGCCAGTGGCTTCAAGAGCAGATCCCAACAGCCCTCTGCAACAGCATGGTGCTAGTTCAGGGGGTGTGATTTCCTCAATGCTCTTGGGCAGTGCTGCTGTTTCACTAGAATAACTTCTCTGTAATAACTAAGTTCTTGGTACAAGTGCTTTTAATTTTTAGAAAATGTGGAAATATTTTCCTTTTGGCCTGGAATTATTACTTTTGTCATCCTGTATGCCCTGTAATGTGATTAAATGCTTGCCTGGTTGTGCTGTCATAACTTTGAGCTACTGTCACAACTTATTGTTATGCTGTCATAGCTATTACAAAAGTGCCATCTGTATTCAACAGCTGTGAGCAGTGTGCCTTAGTGATTCTTATGTAGCAAACTGCTGTTGTTTTGACCAGATGTTCCTTTTCTTCAAATGCATCAAGTAAGTCCCATATCTTATAAAAAAGACTTGAGGACACTCTGAGATTAGTAAAACTGATGACAACATCCTATTTCTCAAGCATGTCTTACAAAATCCTTCTTTCATTTACATTATGATACTCTGCTGTAACTTGTGCTATCTTACACGTGTGGAATGAGACAGGTGCTTCAGCTTCTTCATTAAAAACAACCTGGTCTCTTCAACCTTTCTGTCTCCCTGACTGTTCCCCGTAAGGGCGCACCAGATACCGCAGTCTGCAGAGGCAGGAATGTTAAAACAAACTTGGACAAGTTAGTGGTTTCATTCTCTTAGGCATTGAAAATTCAGAAATTTATACAGGGTCCAGTTTTCAGCAGTAGTTAGGTGCCCAGAAATGCAAAAAGGTCTGGGTGGCATTTGCTAAATCCTAAACGGATTATGTACTTAACTCCTACTGACCTCCTTTCAAACGGTTTTGATTCTTTTGTCTGCAAATCAAGCTGAAAAACCTGAAACAATCTGTTTCTGAAAATGGAAAAGTTCTTGATTTGGGTCAATACAGAACTAGCACATGAAAAACCCACCCATGAAATGCAAACACTTCTGTATGTAATGTTACAGAAGCCAGGAGTTGCAAAAGGAAGGGAAGAGTGAAGTGACCTTTCATTTCAATTCTCTCTCCTGCTTTCCCCTCTTTCATCCATGTCACTACCAGTTACAAAGACAAGACATCAGCAGAGAAATGTTGAGTTTTTTTCCAGAGGCCTATTTCTTGTCTGCACTGGCTGGGAAAGCCAGACAAGATCTTTTTCATTATTCTTCTCAGCCATTGGCATGGAACTTGGTCTCAGACAGGTGGATAATAGAAAAACTGCTATTCAAAAGTTTCAATAAAGAAGAGAAAGCATTGCACTTGACACCTATCTCCTCTTGTTTGCATTTATTTATTTTAAATTCGAGGTAGCCAAGGCAAAGCAACATAAATTCAACTTGCTGGATGCCTTCCCACTCCATCCTATTGACAGACAGTAGTGTCTACATTAAAAAATTCCAGGAAAAGAAAATTTAACTATTAAGCAGATGAAAGTGTGAATCATAAAAAATGGATGAAATGTACTTGCTGTGTTTCTACTCTTGAGACTTTCCTTGAGATGAAGGTGGTGTGTGAGGAAGAAAACAAATCTCCTGGGACAGCTGGAGCCTTTATCCAGTACCTTGCCTTAGCCTTTATCTGCTTACCTCCTGTGGTGCAGAGCTTGTTCTGGGTAGGAGAGAAACAAAGCACACAGGAAAACAGGCAGGAAAGAAGGCATTTTAAATATGGTCTAATGCACTCAACTCTTTCAGGCTGAGGGCAGCACACGCTGGTGAGAAATGTGAATCACACTGAGAAAGTGCCAGAAGCCTGAGGTTTGCTCCTACCTAATTGGCTTGTTAAGCTGTTAAAACTGAAAGCACCAAATCCTTGGATATTTCTTGCCTGCATTTTTTTTTTTTTTTTTTGCATTCACAGATGTGAAAAGAAATGTGCATGCCTAAGATCTGATACAAAACTGGCTTTGCTATGTTTCACCTCCTGTATGATGTCTTAATTCCCTATATTCTGTGGTTGTGCAGCACTCAGTGCAGTGGGGTCTTGGGCTGTGCCTGGGGTTTCTGGTAATGAGCACATCACCACTATCACGTGTGAAACGTCTACAACATTATGATGTGTATCTGCTTAGCTATTCTCTTTGGCAAGTAATGTTGTTGTCATTACCACATCATTTCTGTGTCTTGTCTGCCAGCTATTGTTTTTTAGATTTTGATAGTACTAACAATGACCCATACACAATAGGTCTAAGCAATTTAAAGTAGAGATAATCCTTTATCAGTAAGTACCCACACAATGTATTGACATAATGCCTTTACCTCATTCTCTCTTTGCTTGTCACCTAAAATTGTGTAAAATCTTGGAGTCATAGAACACCTTCCATCTGCAAAAATGCCAGATGAGCTTAGAAGTAAGTCTTTGTCAGAGTTATAACCAGCCTATAACTCCAAATCTCTCTCCACAGGTCTCCTGTGTGTTATAAATTGAGGCGAATAATTTGTTCAGCCTTTCAAGAGTCAATCAGAAATTTATTGATTACAGCAAGCGATGGCAAGCAAACAGTGCTGGGTGCAGCCGGGGAGTCCCTGCTCCGCAAACGGCTCACAGTGTTTCCCCCTTCCCGCAGTCTTTTTATACTCTTTTTCTTCCGTGTCTATGGTATCTCTGGGTGTACTCTGCGCTTGCGCCCTCTGTTGCTAGGGGGTCTTCTTCCACTCTCTGGTGGTCGTTTGAGGAAGGCTCCTCTCTTCTTCTTTGGTGAAAGTCCACAGCCCTGTAATGGTCTTTTCCATATAAGGTTATATGTTGTATGCATCTAAGTTCTAATTACACAACCAGCTTAAGTAATCAACATACTAGCTAGTTTCTGTCTGGCGGTTTTCTGTTATCTACACAAGGCTTCTCCTTTCTGTCTCGATGAACAAAGAGTCTTTTCTAACTTATCACACTGTGTATTTGCAGAAATGCCCAATTCTGAATTATGGACCAAAGTTGTATAATTTTCACTTTTACTTTAGTTGACATTCATGACCGTTTGGCTGCTATAGATCATATGCTATGGACACCATGTCTCTAATTGACCCAGGTCAGAGGATGAAACAAATTAAGAGCAGCAGGATTTTATGTGAAAGCTAAAATACAGTTGTTCAAGTTAAAGTGACTTTCTTTCTCTATTTTCCAGGGATTTTGATAGGTGTATGCTTATTTCCATACTTGGGTCTCTCACTGACTGAAAGCTGACTTTTAAGCCACTTATGGTGTCTTGAATCAAAACAGCTATGTGTGTTCTGTGTAGTTCCACAATCTTCATTTGTTCGTGGATTTTGTACCTTAACAACCACCATTCCATGTTGTATTAAGGAAAAAAGAATGCCTAATTCTGTAATAAATACAGTGACATTCAGTGTGGTGTTGTCCACAGGATGGGGTCTCTGAGAATGTTCAAAGAGACAAAAAATGAGAGAAAATATAGAGCTGGAAAACATTTTTGAGGTGTTACCTTTGTTTTTAAGTTTTTTTAAGATTTTTAAAAATTATTATTATTATTATTTCAGAAGCACTTACATCTTATGGACTTGTCAAATGATTTATCATCCTCTTTCTGAAGCTGTCCCTGATGCTGTTCTTCAGCATCTGATTTTTATGAATCTTATTGCTGGTTTCTAGGTCACTGAGCCCAGAGGCAGCTCACAATTGGTTGTTGCCTCAGATGCATGCAGAGTGGGGGATATTTTCCTCTTTATCTATTAATGTGCAGTTAATGCAAACAAGTGATAAAAGAAATCTGTAGCCTTCATTTTTTAATAAGTATATGTAATGTGTGAAGGCAGTTAAGCATGAATACAGAACAGGAAATAAGATCAAGCCAAGCCAGAGAGGAATCAATAAGTGATACTGCTTTATAAGCAAAGTATTTGATTATTCCTTGCAGCGATTTGCCGGAGAGGCAGAGTTCTTGTTTTCTCAGTAGGGATTGAATTAACAAGTACAGAACAGCAGTAAATTTCTGATATACACATTTAAGAATTAGCAGTGTATCTTGCAGTCAAATATTGTATTGTTTCAATCCCCAAACCAAGGTTCAGGAACCTAAAGATTTCCAGTTTAATGAATGAGAATTTGAGTACAACCTAATGTCTTGGGGAAGCTGCTATCTCTATAAGGACTAAGTAGTTAACAAGGTCTGTAAAGGTAAGAGCTGACAATTTTTATTTAAGTTCATTAAGCTTGACTCTGCAATGTGTGCTTGCAGCCCAGAAAGTGAACCATATCCTGGGCTGCATCAAGAGAAGCATGGCCAGCAGAGTGAGGGACACGATCCTCCCCCTCTGCTCTGCCCTCAGAACGCCCCATCGGGAGTGCTGTGTCCAGCTCTAGGATCCCAAACACAGGAAGGATGTGGACCTGCTAAAGTGAGTCCAGAGGAGGCCATGAAGATGGTCAGAGGGCTGGAGCACCTCTCCTGTGGAGACAGACTGGGAGAGCTGGGGCTGTTCAGCCTGCACAAGAGAAGGCTCTGGGAAAACCTTGCAGCACCTTTTGGTACCTACAGGGAGCATACAAGAGAGCTGGAGAGAGACTTTTTACAAGGGCATGTGGTGATAGGACAAGGGATGATATCTTTAAACTCAGACAGGGTTAGGTTTATGCAGGATATCAGGGAGAAATTCTTTATTGTGAGGTGGGTGAGGAACTGGAACAGGTCACCCAGAGAAGTTGTGGATGCCCCATCCCTGCCAGTGTTCAAGACAGTTGGATGGGGCTCTGAGCAGCCTGGTCTAGTGGAAGGTGTCCCTGTCCATGGCAAGGGGGTTGGAACTAGGTGATCTTTAGGGTCCCTTCCAACCCAATCCATTCTATGATTACCATACATGTTAGTGTTTTCTTTCAGCTTTGCAAGACCTACGGAAGAATTTTTGTGCTCACACAAACTCTCATTTTACAGGCTCATGAAAGTATAATATATAAGGCATATTTATGGTCAAAAGGAAATTCAATTAAAGTGTGTTTAATTCTAGTAATTTATATTCATACTATCATGGAAGTTCTAACACAAAGCCTTTCTGCCAATATTTGTTTGCAAGTAAATGAGAGTTTGTAGGGCCTTTTTCTCCACTCATTTAATATTTGCTGCTTTCAAGCATTTTGTGACTGAATTTTGTGAGCATGAATGATCATAGAAAGCAAGTTTTATGCTCCTATGACTATAGGGAAAATGCGACTTATGTGACTTGGGGAAAATGAGCTTATTTATTAAATGCAATGTTTCCAAAAACCTAGAGATAAATACATTTCCCTTTGAACTAGAGAGCCCAGCAAGACAATGAAGCAGTGATTTCACCTTTATAGTGTCAGGTATTGGGCACAAAATAAACCATTCAAGGTAACAAATACAGTGGAGAAAATGGAGATCTGTATGGAGAAGCTACGTGGAAAGAGAAATTAAAGTCATCAGACATGATTCACTGTGGACCTTTCTGAACTGTGCTTTACCATAACAGAACTTAATGTGAGTGATGATGCCTCATTAAGAGATTTTCCTTAATGCTTATTTGTCTAAGCCAAATGTTTACACTGTCCTCACTCCTTGGGCATTTGCCCAACAATCCACCTGAAGGTCCAGAATATGCCATTTCCCTAGGTGACTAGTGGCTGGGGGTGTTTTGGCTTGAAAAATACAAAGGGAGACACTTTTCTGGTAACTCAAGTGCATCTTGTGAATGCTTACGTCTGGAAACAGGTTGTGCAGCTTCATGTTTAAGCCCATATTGGAAATGTGGATCCCTGCATACAATCCCAAGAATTCTGGCACTGGCAGCCAGCACTACATCTGTCCTTCAGAGTACCTAACTCATGAAGTTTAATTAATGTAAGAAAATACAAAACCAATTCCTAAATCTTATACCACCTCTTATGACTACAGTGAGCCTATTTAGCTGCAGAGAGTGCATCACTCTCCGATTTTACAGAACTGTACTCAAAATAACCTCTTTCACCCTTGCAGAAAAATCCCAACTCTGTTAAAAGTTGGCTGCTGGATAGTTTTTCTACAAATCCCCTTAAATAACCATGCTATACTGACTGTTGTCACCCTGCTGCTACAAAATGTAACCAACCTTAGTGCCTGGCAGGATACAAAACCTCAAAGACATTGGACTTTTCCTGAGACAGAGGCTGGCTGCCTGCTGATGTGAACTGCTACAGATTATTTATTCCCAGAAGAAAGCTGGGCTGACTTGACATGGAAGTCAGGAGTAACTACAGAGATATATTATTTGGGACATTAAGGCTACCTCAGAACTAAATGGATCCAAATGACCAGCTGTTGTCATGACCATTGTCACATCACAAATGTAGCTCCAGGTTTCTTCAAAATGTGGGCAAAGAGGCCGTGGGGAGGAGGCAGGGAAACTGCCCCTGCTGAGGCTCAGGGGTTTTCTGCTTGTTTCACACTGCTTTATTTCTTGTGCAGGAGTGCTGGCTGGGGACAGACCAAGCCAGCTCCCTGGGGCTCAGGCACTGGCAGGAATAAGCACCTCTTATGCTGCTCTTTCACCACTCCCAGCCCAAACTTGCCCCAGCCCTTAGAGGAACATTTCCTCTGCTTGCAGGACTAAATCAACTCACTTCAAGCTTTGGTTTGAGCAAAATCACACTCTTTCACACCAGGAAATCTGCACTTGGGATTCTGTTGCAGTGATAGTCTATTAATCAGCATTTCTCTCAATATGCATGATTCTAGAGGCAGTTGTAGCTGTAAATTATTAATCAGAATTAAGTAAATGGAAAGAAGCAAAAAACATATTCTGGTCAAACTCAAAATGTGCAGAAACTTTTGACCTTAGTGAAAGTTTACATACTAGGTTAAACACTTTGAATGCACATGATTTTACATGGCAACAAAGCAGAAGTTTACATCTTGAAATCTCCATCAATTTTTTTTTCCAGACCTCCCATTCTGCCTGGATTGGACTGGGGAACAATGGCATTAAGAAAAATTTCCAGGTTTTTGTTGTCAGTAGGCAGCTCCGCACATTCGTTCACTGCTCGTGAATGTGTGGGATGTACCCACTTGTTTCAGTACAGCAAGGCACAGGCCAAAATGTTTATCCCCTCAGCAAATTCATACTAAGAATATATGTTCAGCTCACTGAAGTTGGGTGGGTTTTTTTTAAGGCAGCTAGACTGTAAGACAGACAGAATATAAATTTATTCATGGAACATTTCAAATCTTAGCATGCACATGAGCTTGATTTACTGGCATACATCATGACAGTTATGAATATATTTTAAATAGAGATACAGTCTGTCTCTGAAAGATATGCCTTGTCAATTGTGGCTGCAAACTCTATGTAATTTTTGAGTGCTTTCTTTTTTTATATATTGATATTGTGGTGATATCAGTGGTAACAAATTAGATGCAGAATTCTCTGAAATATTAGCTGAAAGCAAATATATGTTATTTTTTGTGTCATACCTATAAAAATCCTTGAATGTAATTTTAACTTTATATTCCATTCAGATACAGGCACAATGATTAGTTGAAATATGCCAGAGCAAATGCAATCAAAGTAAAGTACACAGACAGAAAGAAGGTGACTAAAAGGGTTTGGCATTTTTGAACAAGACTTAAACTTTGATATCTGCACATCAATATTTTGTGGTGCTGTGGCTTGTAAAGAGCATGTGTTTGTTTATTTAATTAACAGTGCTCATGACACATTATCTTAAATATGAGCAGGTTGGTCATTGTGCAGTATCTCTGATAATAGTGAGCGCCTATGTTTTCATTTTGTACAATGTAATACTCAGTGGGCACAGAATAGCACAGAAGAGCAAACCACTGCACATACCTGACCACACTGCAGCTGCATGTAGCTGTGGTCATGTGAAAATCTTCCTGCCATTTAGCATGTGTCAATCTCAAATGCTAACTCAGCTTATTAAAACTTGTTCAAGTGAAAATAATTCTACAGTCTTGTAAGGATGTGGTTTCTCCTGGACTAGGTATGTTGTCTATTTCTGGCCCCATCTATGGATAGAAATTCCTTGCAAGTAATTTCTGTCATTTTTCAGAGAGACTATGTTTGAATAATCAATGGAAATTTTACTACTTAAGGCTCTGAACCTTGTAAATTAGCCAATTATTCTGGAGCTCCATGTTGCTACAGTGTTGGCTAGTACAGAGCATAACAATCAGACTAACCCATAAATGGCATTGCATTGCTACGGCTTAGATGTGATTCAGATTTTCTGAATGAAATAGCAGCTTTTTTTTTTTTTTTTTTTTTTTTTTGCCACTGTTTTCCTCACAGAAGATGGGGAAATTGAACTGTGAGTTTTGGGTAGTGGGACAATGGTGAGGCTGATAGAGCACCGAAACTTCCAAAAAACATCTTCTCAATTTCAAGTGGTTGGTGAGCTCTGTACTGAAACTAAGACCTAAGTTTGGGACTGTGAGCTGGTCCACAGACATTTCTACTCATTGTGAGAGTGCATAATATTTCCTGAAACCCCCCCAAGTGTAATTTCTGACTCTGCAAGGCTTGAGAGGGTTTTTCTGTGGACCTTTGCCCTCCGTTTCTAAGAAAGGTACAAATTTGTAAGACTACCCAGCAGGGAAAATTGCATCATTATTTCAATGTGATAATAATAGGAGAGAGAAAGGGTGAGATGTGAGGCAAGGTTCCTCATTGGTCTGTGCCTGCCTCAAGGGGCATGGGATTTGGACAAAATTAATCTTTGCAAAGACAGAAAAATTTGCTGGGTTAGAGTCAAACATATAATTCAAAAATTTTCATGTTAACCTATCATCTGATGAAATGTAACAAACTGCTTTATTGGAGGCATTAAGCGTTGTTCAAATGCATGGGAAACAGACACCATCTTCTGAAAAAGACTTTGGTACTACAGGATGGAAAAACAAAATATACAGGTGAGTAGAAAGGTCTGTGCAGTTGTGTGGCCTTTCCCACTGATGGCTGTGAGAAGATAAAAACACTTGCAGAATATGGGGGCTGTCACCCATTGCTCACCACAGCAATTATAAATGGAGTGTTGGGGATGGCCATGGCTTGAAAATACAAGATTCTTTTGCTTTTATTAAAAAGATATGGACTATTATCAAGTCTTTAAATCCACACAATGAAGGAGTTAATGAAGGAGTATCCAAGTTAGTTTCAGAAAATTTACTTCCTTTTTCTGAGCACAGAGATTTTAAAATTCTTTTTCCAGTACAAAATAAAAAAAAAAAGGAAAAGATAACACCGCTTGCTTCACTTTATCTCTCCTTTTTAATACTTTTCCCACAGGGAATACGAGATGTATATTTTCTACTATCTAGCAATGGTTTTTAAGCGGTTCATTTTTAATTTCAAAATTTTTATTTGACTTTGATGAAAAAAATCTGCTAAAATGAGAAAGGAATTCCTATTTTAGACTGGAAGGGCTGAAAAAGCTTTTGTAGGAACAGAAGAGTTATACTAGGTACAAGCAAAATATTTCACACAGTCATGTCAGAAAGCAAAAAGAATTGTGTGGAGGCAAATTACATGTTTGAAGCTGGTTGCAAAGTGGAAAGGAAACGGTAGCTGATGGGAAAATGAGTAGGCAGAGAAAGAGCTTTCTTTGTGAGGTATTGAAAGTATACTGTTGTGGTGAACTTGATATTTTTTAAGGACTGGAAAGATAAAGATATTTTCAGCATTATGACTCATGTCGTGGAAGACCTAAAGAAAATAGTTCCACCTGAATATGAGGAAGAACTTTACTGTGCAGGTGACCTGTGGAACAGGTTGCCCAGGGATGATATGGAGTCTCCCTCACTGGAGATATTGAAGACTTGCCTGGGCACAATCCTGGGTTTTGTGCTCTGAGATGACCCTGCTGGAACAGGGAGATTGGACCAGATCATCTTCTGTGGTCCCTTCCAACTTGACCCATTCTGTGACCCAAACACAAAGATGAAGGAAATGAATACTCAAAGGTCAGAGGGAATTAAAGATATTACCATAACCCAAGGTGGGTCACTCTCTTTGTAGAAAATTGTCTTTTCAGAGAGACACAACTTGTGAGAACTTGCACTGGCATAGACTGATAGAGAGAAAATGAGACTATAGTGGAAAGAGACATTGGTTAACCTCCAAACCAGCATGCTGTACCAATCTTTGACTTCAAATCTAGTTAGTTAATGATCTTTTAGATCTTATTTTTTTCTGCTGATTTACAGATTTTATCTTTTCAATTCACTTGTATGAGTGAAAAAATGAACCCTGGAAGCATGTCAGGGAAGAGGTTTGCTTTCACAACACATTTTAGGCTGGTATGTGAAACTGAGATAGAAAACCCTCTTTTCCATGGCAGTATCTGAGGAAAAGCACATAGCAATGACAAGCTCAGTAAGAAACAGTTACTTTGCAGTAGCACAGCATTTTACACTGCATTATCAATATGCTGAGGCAGATGGCTTCTAAAGACATTGTTTCTGACACTGTCTGACTTTCAGTTACATTACCTGTTAGGAGACACTCCAATGAGATCCTTAGAAAAAAGCTGTGTCAGTGCATGAGTGTGGCAAGCACATTTCTCTCTCTCAGGATTTTTCATAGAGGTGCACAGAGAGAAAGAAAGAGAAAATAATTTCTATTTCTGCTCCTTGTTTTTCCTATGTGGAATGTGTTTCGAGAATTGTTTACCTGGGGTGATTGCTTGGTTGGATTCTGGTGAGGATTGTTTGAGCCTGATGGCCAATCAGATCCACCTGTGTCTGGACTCTCACAAACAGGGTCACAAGTTGTTAGAGTTAGATATGGTAGTTAGAAAAGTAGGTATGTAGTTTTAGTATCTTCCTTTATATAGTATATCAATGTATTATAGCATAGTTATAATAAAGAAATCATTCTGCCTTCTGAACTGGAGTCAGACATCATCATTTCTTCCCACTGGGTTCGCCTGCATTTTACAATACATGAATAGTAAATTGGCTGCTTTTTATGTTCTATGTGCCATTCCAAGTTTTCACAGTCTTCCCCAGCCTCAGTCAGGCCTCTACTTTTTTCACTTTTCACTAAAAATGTCTGACCTTCCCATGTAATAGCCTAGGTATGCCAATTGCATTGTGCTCTGGCCCCAGAAAATAACCATTAAAAATAAGTTACTACACTAGCCC
This sequence comes from Vidua macroura, assembly GCF_024509145.1. Taxonomy (NCBI): domain Eukaryota; kingdom Metazoa; phylum Chordata; class Aves; order Passeriformes; family Viduidae; genus Vidua; species Vidua macroura. Next base: position 68,562,346 of record NC_071573.1, on the reverse strand, counting down.
TTTTACAACAAAGTGGGCATAGGATGGATAGCTGTTGGCTAAAGTAGTTTGTTTACCCTCCTGGATTTTGAAAATTGAGACTATCTTCTATGGAAATGCATGTGGAGCCAACACTTACTACTGTTTGCACAATGTGTGGTGGTGTCAAACCATGACAGGTGGTTATTTAGATACCTGAAGGCAAGTAACCTTATGAATAAACTGTGCTGACTGTCTACATGCCAGTCCTCCTAGATCTGCTGTGTCGTGATCTCATTAAAGTATCATTTAGCTTTCATTAAGGCCGAAAGAAAATACAGGAGTGGCTGTCAATCTAAATCTATTTTGCAATTCTGGGGCCAAATCCCTTTCACCTCGCTGGAACAAATTATTCCACTGAAACCACTGAAGTATTTCTGTTAAGATTTGCTCTTGATCAAAGTAGAATGACCTGATACTGCTACTAATTGAGCTCCTCTCTACTGAACCTCAGCAAAGTTCAGCAGATGTGAAGCTGTCTTCTTGTAGAGTGGTAAGTGCATCCTCCTCACTGCAGAACTCCTCAGGCCTCAGGTGGGTGAGTCTAAAATGATGGCTGACCCTATTGATCTAGTTTGCTTTAAAAGGAACAAGGGATGATTCCTGAAGTCATACTTTGTGATCTCTTGCTCTCCCATCTGTCCCCACAGAAATTCACTCTGGTACACAGCCTGACACCCAAGCCCTGCTGGCAGCCAGCTGAGGTGTCGAGTGGAAATCATAAGTAATGGCAAGTTATTTTACACTGAGGCTTAATATTGCAGAGGAAAACAAATATATTAAGTAGACCTCTAGTGAAAAACGAGAGCTGACAGTTGCAAAGCATTACAAGAAGAAGCAAGTAAAGCATTAAGCATTATCAGATCTAGAACTGTTATTTCCTTTTGCTTGTTGGTTCTGACAATTAAAGTGCTTAATTATATCAAAGAATAATTTGAATGGAGGAAAAGTCTAGTGACATCAGACACATAACTGAAAAACATTCAGGCCATTTGTGTAACAAGCTGGTCACTATGCTGCAAAGGGTCTAATTTGTGGGGCATTTGGATAAAATGAAACTCAATACATCATACATTATACATCCATGTGCATTTGTGATTTGGACTGGGGAATTGCAATTGTTCCCCAAGAATGAGGAATACCCAGTAAGTATGTGGCATAAACTTGCTTTGATTAAGTCCCTGCTTTTAGAACACACTGCCCATGGCGACTGCCTATAGAATGGTGAGGTGCATTATGTGTTACCCTACTCATCTATTTAAACCAGCTTTTCTAAATGATTTCTTATGTGGTAATCAAGCCCTGATGAGGTCTGACAACCTTAATGCTGAGTGCTGTTCAGGAACAAATAAAGGTTTCTTATTCTGTACTACTTTCAGTCAAAGACTCATCCTGTTAGTTCATCTGTTGTGGTGCCTCCAGCATTCAAGCAAGACTCTAAAGACACTGCTGGCACACAACCCATGTCTAGGTAAAAAGCAGAAAAACAATGCAGTGAGTGACGTGAGAAAGGAGTCAATGATAAAAGCATGGACTGATGCATTGGAAACAAGAGAAATGTCATGGATGAAATTATAATTCTGTTGAAGTTAATGAAAGCATTGACACTGATTTAAATAGGTCAGAATTTCATCAGTCTCCACACTTCTTACCAAAGAATCTTGTTATTCCTAACTGGCAATTTCCTTTAAGCATTAGTATAAAAGTGGACATTGATGGGGCCAGAGTACAGATATTTTTGAAGAATGTGCTTTGACTGTCAAGGGTAATCCAGAAAAAAATGTAAGATATTTGTTAATATAAATGGAAAAAATATGGAACTCAAGCTTCCCAAAATGTATGTCTCTTTGGGTTGAACTTGGTGATTAATTTTGAAAAAAAAGATACTTGAAAATACTGATTTTGAAATTTTTCAAACAAAACACTTTAAACTAATAATCTCATGCTAAATTTTCCCTCCCATTTATCGCTTTTAAATGTGAATTGGTATGAGATCAAAACAGTACATTTAGTTTTACCAGCAACAAAATGTGTGTATATATATATATATATATATATATGTTCACATACACACACACACACACACACACACATATACATATATATATATACAAATAAAATCTTGAAAGCTATATACTCTGTTTTATTACTATTATAATCACATCCTTAAAGGCTTGAAGTAAGGGGCTTAGGGCATTACAAGAGCTGCTTACATCATAACATTATTATTTCTGGACATTTGGAGGAGATAAGAGAATACAGAGCCTGGCTCTGCCTTGGCTTTTCCTCTGACCTTAAAAGTTGTGTTGGGTAGGATGGGTTTGCCTGCCCTCTGAGCAGTGTTTCAAGTACTAAACATATAAAGGGTTTGGACTTCACTGTAAAAACCTCTTCTGATATGGACCAGGGGGTTTTTGATAGAGTGAGCATGTTGTGACTGCTCTCATGGCAAGAGAGGGTCATTTTGAGATCTTTTGACTCCCTCATATGTTCTTTTCTACAACAGTGTCTGACATTGCTTGCAAGGCTCTTTGTGGACATAAAGACCAGCTCACAGTTCCCATGGATTAATTCACTGGCATTAGCCCTAGTGCAGGCAACTACACCTTTGGAACAGCAAAAGAAATTTGGACATGTAAAGAATCTCCTTCCTGTTTTGCTTTTGTCAGCACACTGCTGCTCTGGGACACTGCAAATTTCTTCAGAAAGATTTGGCAATTATACATAATACCTTATAGTGTGACTTGACCATCCACTCTATTAGTTGAAGCAGTGCAACTTTGTAAATTAAATTTATTCAGAAGAGATTAATCTGCCTTTGAATTATACAGCACACACATATGATAATAATAAAAGCTGCAGGATAATTTATTCACTAGTGATGCAAATGGGAAATGAACTTTGCCTGTCTTACCCTTCCCTCCACTCTTCTGCCAAACAGGAAATACTAGTGAGTGGACAGAGCTGAAAGTTGTCACTAGTTTGAATAACTGTAATTTGGAGAGCTTGTGAAAAATTCTTCAGAACTGAGTTTGCTTCTTCGTCTCTAATCCCTGGGAGGACAAATTTCTCAGTATTTTCATGTGACTTCTCACAGAAATCCTCCAAAATGGGATTTGCTTGAAGGGCACTGTTCTCTTCAGGTCCAAAAAGCCAACATCTGCCTGGGTAGTGTGGCTGTGTCCCATGGAGCCAGATGTTTGAGATGTACCAGCAATTTGTGGAAACTCATGCTATTGCTATGCATGTCACATCCCTCTGCCCAGACTGCTTGTGAGCTCAGAGTGTTGGTTTCCAGGGCTGTCAATCAAGCAGCTTTCACCAGAACTAAAGTGACTTGAAAGAATCAAAAGAAAAATATTGCTAATTTTTCAAAAGAAATTATTTGCAGTCTGAAAGCTAATAATTTAAAATTCAGACATTATTCCAAACCTATAACCTTTAGCAAGAGCACAATTTACTTGTTCTTTATCACCTAAATGGATGCACATATAATTTTTTTTCAGTTCAAACACAGATGAAGTTCAGATGTTTAATTGGAGCGGGTAATTTCAAATTTAACCATGAAAAGCAGAAATATAATCTTCTAATTCAGACAGGTTGACCTTTTTTTTTTCCTTTAGTACTTGGAAAAACACTCTAGAGTAAGCTGTTTTTTTAAGTCTGGGTATTAGCTTTATAGGCTTCATCTCTCCCTTTAAGGCCTGTTTGACTGCTCAAACATTTATGAAGTTCAGTGAATAGCTGATGAAAATTAATCGTGCTTTGAATGGATGCTGTGTAATGGGTGAGTTTCACAATAATGTGGCGTGTTTCAATAATAGGCAGGTAATTCCTCCTTTAGCTTCCTTGTTTCTGGGTGAAAGCCCTACACATATATGTCCTCAAAAGCCTACCTTAGGCATAGAGAAGGTTAAGCCTGTCTGACAAAGCAAAGTGGGCATATCATGCAAAGATAGTATAGAAAAGCTCATGAAGGACTTATTGGCACAGACATCAGAAATGGGAGCAGTCTTCAGTTTGGGGCAGGTGTAGGGATGGGTATGTATCAATAAAGGCAAATCAGCTGCTGTCTGCTGAGGGAGAGGTAGAGGCCTTCCTTCCCAACTGAAAAACAAACAAACAAACAAAATAAACAAACAAATAAAAGCGAGTAGGCGGTGTTTATCTGCGCTGACCTCAAGGCCCCAGGGAGGAAAGCACTGCGAACGCTTTGGATCCCTTTGGAGGATCACATCCAGAGCAGCAGCAGCTCCCACAGCAGCGGCTGGTGCAGAGTCAAATGCCAGACTGACACATGCCTGTCAGGATGATAAACCCAAGAGGGGGGTTAAATGTCTCCCCCCACTATCAGCTTTTCAGAAGATAAAAATATGCCTGGAGGGACTATGACTAGCTTTAGAAATTCTTGGAAGTGAACGCTGAACCAGATAAGGGGCTTAAAAGCAGAGATTTGCTATCTGTGGGTTAATCTGGCAGGTGTGACAGGGCACATCCACTGCTGCTCGGTGCTGCTGGTACTGTAGCCCCGAGATAAGGCTGTGTGACACACGAGCAGCTCTGCTTGCAGTCCCACCGCCTTTCATGCAGCCCCTTAAACCAGAAAAACCTCTGCCTCCTTTTCTGACGCTTCTCCTGCCTTCTGGTCTGCATTCTCCACTCTCTCCTCATCCTGCAGGAAGGCCCCTTCCTCCAGATTTGTCACTGCTGGCAAACGCTGTGGGAAAAGCTCAAGGCAGTGCTTTTCCCAAGAAAGGCCATTAACCCTTTGTGTCCTCCTCCAGTTCTTCCTTTTAATACTGCTTAATTCTGGATGTTTAAAACATTATATAACCATGAATATTGTTTATTTTCTGGATGAAGCTGTAATTTTCTCCAGTCAAGGACGTGTAAATGCTAAAAAAAAGGAATGTTAAACCAGGTTCTATTTTTTACTCTTGCTTCTTAGAAACTGCTGCATTTAAGAGCGAAAAATTTTTGATTTCTTTTCTGTTTCTTGAAAAATTTTATTAATGAACTATATACCACGTGGGAAATCCTGTAGAAGAGGAAAAAAAAAAAAATCATTTGCTGAGCAGCCTGAAAAGTGAAAAGCAAGCATAAGCATATCCTGTACCAGATTTCCTCAGGGAAAATCAAATTTGGGAGAGGAAGTTAGAAATAAAAATAAGAACAGATTTACTAAACATCTTTAAACTGCTTTATCTCTTTGGCAGATAAACAACAAAACCAATTTTGCATTAATAGAGGTAGATATGAGCTGGAAATATGAGGTGGAAATATGAGAATGAGCTTTTCAGCCTTCTCCCCAAAGACTGGTGGCTTTGCAAGCCATGCTATCAGAGTTGGATCCGTCCCAATTGTCATCTGCAGAAACTACAAGTCACACAAAGTTCCATAAATAGTGCTGAGCAAGGTATAATCTAACACAGATTAAAGATTTAAGAAAGAAAATGTTAAGTGAAGCAATAGTACTTATCTTAAAAGATTTTATTTGACTTTGCTATCCAAAATAAGAAAAGTGTCCATTTAGGTCAATGAATTTTTCAGTGATCTTTGCTGAGGTAAAAACAAACCCTCAACAAACAAATAGACAAATTTTATGTAAAGGTAATCTAGCAATGTTTTAAAGAAAAGAACTTTAAAGAATTAGGCATTCTCCAAATTCACTACTTTTCAGGGATTCAGAAAAAACAAGAGAGGGGTAGAATTTGTAGAAGTTTATTTTCTCCATCACCAGGATGATAGGATGAGTGTATCTAGGAAAGGCCTAGAGTTGAGGTCTGCATTATCACAAGTACCAAAGAAAAGGAGAACACAGACTTATTTTTCTCTTTTTCAGAGTAAGAACTAATGAAAATCAAATTAAATAGCAAGAATCAGATTCAAAATCACTAGACGGTGTTTGTAATGTACTGTGAAGTAGAGCTCCTAGTATTTCTTGCCACAGTATGTTTTGGATGGCAGAAAAAAATATGCTGGTTCAGAAAGGCAACCAAACAATTCACAAAGAAAAGTATAAAGAGATCACCCTCTGCTTAGACATGCCTTGAAACATAATCTGTTTTTTTTTTTTTTTAACCAGTCTTTCCTAGGGTTCTCTCTTTGACCACTTTTATAGATGAAATGTGGCTGACTGTATTTTTTTGTTTTCAGTGCATGGAAGTACTGTCAGAATGTAGCTTTTCAGGTGTACTTCCCTAGTCTGATAAGGGGAAAATTGTATAAAATAGTCAAAATCATTGTCAAGATAATAAAAATTTAATGTCAAGATAAATCACATCTATTGTTCCTCCTTTATTTGCCAGATCTGCTGCCCTGTCGGAGAAAATACTGACATTGACTTGACAGAATGTGGTCCTGAAAAATCCATATATATTATTATTCATCACTTTGATTTCATTTATATGCTCGTAATGATTTATTCATTTAGCTGTTACAATCCTTCTCTTGAAAATGAAATGAAGTAGGTATGTATGTGGTTCCCTATGCATTTTTTTTCCTCTTCCTTGAAAACAGATGCCACATCTGCCCTCTTCAGACTTTTCACCTTTTCCCATGTCTTTTAAAATGTAACTGCTAATGACTTGGTGATTCAACAAAGCTGCTCTTTAAAATTATTTATGATGACAGTGTGTCAAGACTTGCCATTTTGAAAAAAAATCTTTCTGATTTTAGATATGACTTTAATACTTTCTTTGAGCAATATCTCAATACTTTTTATCTCAGTTGCCTTGTAGATGAATTTTTTCATTGCCTCTTTTCTATAAACATATTTATAAATTCAGCCACTAGTGGAAGATTATCTATGCCCCTACCTGCTACTCTTGGCACAACATGTTGTACTTTTAAGCTTGTCCTTAGTGATGTAAATAATCTATTTCTCCTGCCTGTATACTTTGCTGTGATGTTTAAGATACATGGATGCCTCATTTAGCAAAGGTAATTCCTTGCAAAGCTTCATATCTTTATTTCACAGTGGTGTAATTTATGTTGGTGCTCTTTTCCAGGAGACCCCTGCTTTTCAACCCCTTTTCTTCATTACCTATTCTGTCATAGACCTCACGAGACAGTTTTGTGAATTTTTTGTTGACTTTGGGTTTTTTCTGTATCATCATTCCCCTGCACCACTAATGTTTCTGCAGGATCTGTTGCTACAATGGTTGGTCCTTTATATTAATGAGAGCTGCGTCAGACTGATGGTAGAAAACCTTCATTTTTTTTCTGAGTAACAAGCAGAGTAACAATTTTTAATTCAAGGAAATATGAGTGCTCTTTCAGTCAGGCCAACCTAACTATGTACAGGAAGGGGGGTAACCTCAGTAGAGTTCGGTAGCTCTTATCCCTGAGAATCACCAATGATACTCAGGGACTAAAACTTAAAGCTGGAAAAAACAGATTCTCTTTACTTTTGATTTTCCACTTCTCTCTATTTTTACAGTTCCTTCTTTGCTCGAGTGTGCATTCCCTCACAACTTTTCTGCTGGGGTTGTACTTTTATGCCCATAATATATTCACTGTCTCAGTTACATCAGCGTGTGCCAGGGCAACATACCCGGAGAAACCCATGACAACAGCTATGGGATCTCAGATAGTCTTTGGTGAGCTTTTGTTAAATATTTTTTTTCAGTCTATTGGAATTGTTTAAAACGATGTTACGTTTCTTCAAGGCTGTCTACTTCAGAGGATGCACCAGCCTTTTCAGAGCTCTGAGCATTCCATAGCCAGATGTCTCAAACCAAAATGTTTTCTCAGGTGGGCGGGAAACCAGTGAAACTGCAGAAAGCAGTGGTGGGAGTAAACAGCTTCAATGATACACTTATATTCTGATTTCACGTGGGAGAATGGCACAAAATTCTGAAGTATGAATGCCCATCTTGCTGCTACTTTACCTTAATAAAATCCAGTTCAAGAAGAGCAAATGTAAGCTGACAAACATGGACTACACAGAGTGTTACAATATTTTATTCAGAAGTTATTACAGCTCATCCTGCTTCTAATCATACATTTGTATTACTTCAGGATAATAAATTCATTTTCACTCTCTCTCTCTATAAATATATATAATGATACTTATGAATGTCAAATTGTTGTTTCTACTGCAAGGAATTTATGAAACTGAGTTGCATCAGGTGTGAATAATGACAAAGAGTTTTAAAGTAACTGTGATTGGTTGTGAAAAGGTATTGAAAAAGGAAAAAAATTCATATTCATGTGAGGTGACTTCTGAGCTCATTGTCTATCTGATGCTGAATTTCCTGCCTCAAAAGATCACATGAATTAATATCACTTATCAGTACATTTACAGAAAATTGTGAGATGGAGATTGGAATTCTCTAAAAAAAAAATAGGTGAATGTTGCACAGAAACTTTGGTAATGAAATAGCACAAGTTTCTTCTCTAACTGATCCCCTGGTCTCTTTTAGAGGAGATGCCTCAGGACTGCAATTTGGGCAGTGGCAAGAAGGATAAAAGAAGCAAAACTTTCTACAAAGAAACATCTTACTTTTCTGGCTTTCTTTTTACTGCGTGTCATGTTTCCTGCAGCAGCATGACCTCCAATAGCAGCCTGGTGTTAAAGTGCATGAATGGAAGTGCTGAAGAAGCTGAATAGACTTAAAAGGACAAAGACTGCTTTTGGGGTAGTGAGAGAGTGTGGTCTAGCTTCTGTACTGGACTTGGCTAACCATTTTATACTGATCTTAAATGTACCATCCCATCCCATGGAAAGCATCCCATACAGAGAGGAAAACTCAACTTTTTCCCCAACTTTGAAAAGAGAAAAAATGCAAATGTTAATGGACTTGTAGACGTGACTCAGCTTTTCCCATTCAAAATCTGCCACATTGAAGATGACTTAATTTGTCTCAGTAAGACCTCAGAAATTAGCCTCGTCCTAAGCACATGTTTAGGAGTAGAAATCAATATTTTCAGTTCCTCTGTCTCCCAGAAAAAAAAAAAAAAAAAAACAACCAAAAAAAAAAAAATCAAAAAAAACAAACCCCCCAAAAAAACCAAACCAAAAAAAAAAAAAAAAAAACACCCAAAAAAACCCAAAAAGCAAAGCTAGCCATAGAATCAGTCATAGAATTGCAGAAACATTTAGGTTGGAAAGGGCCTCTAAGCTCATCAAGTCCAACTGCAAATTTATTTCCACTATTTTTTCAAAGTCTTACTTCTAATGTTTCTGCTCAGTGTTGGAAGCAGAAGCCTTGGCTATGAAGCACAGATAATCTATCACAGAAAGCTGTGATGTTTCATAGGAAATAACTGCATGCCTTAGCCTTTCTTGCAACAAAAACCTCTAAACATCTAAAGAAACATTTGTCTGGTATATATGATCATATTTGTCATGGCTACAGCCATTATGAGTAATGCTGCATTTATAGTTATGACCTCTCAGTAGCTGGCTGATATTAAAATTTTGTTAGGGGGAATGACATGATTTTACAAATACTTGTAGTTACTGACCAAAGCCATACACTGCCGTTGAAGAGAAGTCTTTTCCTAAAGATCATTTGAGAAAATATGTGTCCATAACTTCTGCTGGCTACAGAGACTGGAAAAACGCATTTACCAAAATATTTTTTCCTATGGATCAACACATTCTCTGCACACTGTTGTGATGGCACCCTAAAGGAAAGGCGCATAAAAATAGCACCCTTTTTGATGTCAAGTCTCCAGGCCTAGCTTACTTCACCTGAGGATCTTTCTGTGATCAAGTTCAGACTCACTTAACTTTTTAATTATTACTGACCAATACAAGGTACTACCTGGTACTGAATCCTGGGTACAGTTTTTTTTCTGTATGCACCTTCCTCTGCTAACTGTAGCAATATTTACATAGCTATTTCTAACCTGACATTTTTTACTTATCTGAATTCCATCTGTATGCTTGTTACTGATAGAGACAATTGTGTTCTATTCATTTATGTTTGTAGAGGTCTTGTGTAAGGTACTAATATTTTCTGATTTTGTAAGTAGGATTACAAAAGTGTCTGGGAGTACTGAGGATTTGGACATGATAGATCCATTCAGCTTTCCCAGTTTGGCTTCCCGGCCTTTTGGCCTCTCAGCACGTATTTTTGTTCTTTTTATTAAATGCTTTCCTTGAGGTTGGACTCAGAATATAATTTTGTCATCTCCTTCCTCTTTGTGTCAGTACAAATCCCTTTCATTACTTCTTCCTTTGGCACCAGTTAAGGTTGCTCTTGAGCTGGAAAGTCAGTTCCTGTGCATGCTGTAATCTTTTCCAAAGCCCTTGCCATCTTTCTCCTTCTACCTCCTGTCCTTTGGACACCACTTCCTGAGCAAGGCTTCTGGGAGCACTGGCTGCTGGTTCATGGACAGCTGGCAGCAAACTTCAATCAGGTTTGTTTCAGCATTTCCAGCTCCAAATTACCTTAGAAGAATTTAGGCTCTATGTACCTTGTTCCTTATGTTACTTTCCTTCACACTCATTGGTGCCATTGCCAAAGGGATGTTGTATGATCCCGTTTGGAAAAGACACTCACCAGCACTTTTCCAGTTGGAAATTAAATGGCATGGAGGTGGGAGCAACTGAGTGGATGGGGAAGAGGTGGGGAGGAGATGGAGGAGGGTGGGCCATTTCATGATAGAGATGGGAAAACGCACTTTTGGTCTTCTTGTGTTAAGAGGTCTGCTTGGGATACCTGTCCTGTCGTGTCCTGGAGTAGTTATGGTAGGGGAAAGAAACAAATGAGATGTGAGCCTTCAGTCCAAGCAAAGATGAGGAGCCAGTCCCTCAATATGGGAGCCTGGGATGTAGCTGTATGACTGTGAAGGCACAACTGCTTTAACTGTCCTGCACAGCTGAGCCTGGACTGAAGCCAGGAGCGGCCAGGCTGGGTACACCTCTGTGGAGTGGACTTTGTTTGCCCTTGTGTCTTCCAAGCTCCAGCACTGGGTATTTCATCCCTGTTTAGATTTTAGTAATGTAAGATAAAGAATAGCAGGAAATGGTTTTGACAGAAAGTTGAAACAGAAAAGGAAGATGAAACTACTCTTTTAGGTTATGCTTATTTTCTATAACAAAATTGCTTATTTTCAAGTTTACATGACTTTAAATAAGATGTATGTATATAAAAGGTGTTTAATAGGAATTTAATAAATTCAATCACTTTATCAATTCAAAATACATGCTTTAACCACATCTTATTTTTCATGTTTTGAAATGGATAAACTTTGTCCCTATTTTCCTCAGCTCTTGACAAGGCCCAGCCCAAACACAGTTCAACTGAAGCAGTGAGCTGAGGAAAATGACACTGGCTAAGCTTGGATACAAGTCATGGCCACCCATTTCCTATAGTGGTGCTATAACTCTTTCCTTCCTGCAGGCCAAAGTTTGGCATTTATTGTTTTTTATCTATGTGGACATCTACTGCATGTAAATATTTTTATCTTTTACCACTGAAGTTGGAAAATATGTTTTGTGTCTGTGATCCATTCTTTAGGCCAGCATAGATTGCTGCAGAGATTGGCAGCAAAGCAGTAACTGCATTAGCAAAGTTTACAATTTATACAAGTGTAGAGGTACCATGCCCAGCCTTTTCCCCTTTCCCAAGGGAAAACAGACTGTCCTTCATCTACTCAGATCAGGAAGGGATCTCTGCTGGACAAGGAGAAAATTATTTCTTCTTTGTGAGCCATGGAAGAGCAGCTGAGCTATTTCTGCCTCATTTGTCACCTCCTCCCCTCTCCAAACTGATGCCTAGGGTGCTTTCTCTGCAGGGAAGGAAAAAGCTTTTGAGCACATCTTCCAGCTGACTAGCATAGAAGGCTTTCCAAGGGGCCTCTAGCTGGGAGAGCAATGAGCAAGGTTTGGTAGGAAAGAGTAGTGAACATGGAGAAAGGGCTATAAAGATGTTGTCTTGTAATGTTGTGTTGTTTTGGTGCCTTCTTGCTCTGTCTCTCAAATGCCAGCTGTTGGTTCCTACAGGTTTGTGAAATCAGAAATGATGAGTATTTCCAATCTCTTCCAGTTCTCCCCACCAAAAAGCCTATTTAAAAATAAAGCAAGCAGGAAAACAAAAATTGCTTCATCAAAGGAGATTGTTTGAACAACATGTCACATTCCTGTCCTTGAGCAGATGGTGGTAATGTGTTCAGTGAGTATATGTGCTCCAGCTTATGGTAGGGAGAAGTCAGCAGGAGCAGGAGCTGGTTGCCAGTGTCCCTGTCACCCTGTATGGTGGTGGCTGGGAATAGAAGGGGTGCATTTCTTGCCCCTTTCTGCCATTGTGTGCAGACATGGTGGAGGTTGCAGGCAGCTTCAGAGCTCTCTTCCCCATTCTGTACTCCATCATGTGTATCCCCAACCCAGAGGAAAAAGATTTGCCTGCTGCCCGCTGTCACTCCTCTTTTTCCACAGGCCACAGCAGTGGCAGGAGAAGCCCCACTTGAGAAAGTGGGCTCCTGTTAGGTGGTCAGACAGGTCCTGTTGCCCTGTTGCCCAAATCTTGTAAGGAAATACAGGGAGGCAGAGCTGAAGTTGCCTGTGTGTTGGTGTGCCTTTAGATAGCTCTGGAATAATAATGTGATACTAATTATGTTAGCAAACCTATTAAAAAAAAAACCCAAACAAACAGAAAATTGTGAATTTATTTTTTTTCCTTTTATTTACATTTATTTTAAGAAACTTTTTACCAGAGATGGTGACCAAATACATTCCATTTAGAGGAAGCTTAATTTTTTTATTTGCTTTTCATGGACCTGTAATCTAACTGTTCTGAAGGGTATAAAACCAGCTTTTTGAAGACCACTGAGTCAAACCATACCTATTCCTTAGACAATAAAATGACCAGGTTTAGTTGGTTTTCACCCTACACTCAACGAGTGAAATCTCCCTGGAGCAGACAGAAAAATGTTGTTGGTCATTCTTGGAGGAGGAAACACTTCCACAGAAGAATGGAGTAGTTGAGCAAAATATTTCATTTTAAGAAGCCAGTGAATAGTGGTGACTATACCTCTGGTTTTATCTCAGCTGGCTCCTATTTTACTTAAGTGTCACCAGAAAGGCTTTTTACTCTGCTGAAGAGTCAAGACGTGCTCTCAAAAGCTGAGGAATATGTCCTGAGAATGTGCTCTGAAGTACTTAATTTTCTGCATTAGCCAACAATTTCTGTATCTCCTTCACAGCTGCACAGACTGTTATCTTTGTGGTGACCTGGGCACCAGATGAAAAGGTATCATGAAGCTTAGTATTTACTGAAAGTAACTTTGTTCATATCCATATAAGATTGCTAGGAAATACTGATATTTGACAACAAAATTATCATCATGGACCTATGAAATTTACAGTCCCAATAGCTGGACTATAGTACAATACCATTAGTTGCGTTGGGCAAAATTTGACTTACTCCATCTTCCCTTTGAAAACTCTCTTTGATGTTATATTATATCTTAATGGGACTCTTACAAGACCTTTAATATTAGTCAATACCTCTTCACTGTTGTGTTTTAATAAACCAGCTTTTCAGAAGCCAACAAACTATGGCAGGGTAGACAATTCCTTTCGCTAGCAAAGCTAAATGGAAAAATGTCTCATCATGCTGATTTCTGTGTTTTAATTTTTGAATCACCCAGCTAGTCTGAACTTTATCTTTCAATTCAGTGCTGTATTTGTCTTTGGTTCTTATGCTGACCTGCAAGAAAAGTGATACTGATTTAATTCTGTTGCTTTGACATGCAGCTAAAATATTCAGCTGATGCTTGCTGCTGTATCTATTCCTCTTTATCTGAAAGTACTTATGGGCTTTAATTGAAAGAGAAACATTTCAAGAGTACTCTTCAAATGCAGGATCAATGACCTGTTGTTTAAGTAACATGAACAAGGAAATCTAGCATCACTATACAGTAAAACACACAGAGCTCTAGTTGCAATGAGAGAGCTATAAAAAAATATTTTATTTCTGTAGCTGTTCCAATTGTAAATCTCATCAATTCCGCGTCTGATTGCTGAAAAATGCTTAGGGATGTGGTTTGTGTGCCCTAATCTACCACTACATCACCTCAGGCTCTCATATTGCAGCAAAGCTAATTATCATGTTTCCAGCAACACAGCATGATCTCATATTTGTTTATTGGAGGAAGTATAAATACGGCTTTTCAAACAAAAGCCTTACATATATATTATGTCATGAAAAGCCAGAGGTTTGGGGGAAGGGGTAAGGAAGAAAATGAGAAGTATTTCCTCTTTACAAGGTTTATAGTTCCTTCAATTTTGTTAGAAATGTTCAGATAATTTTATCCCCTGCTTTTGTGTGATATTTTACACCTAGCAAGAATGTGGCACTGCATGTGCAAAGCCAAAGTGAATCTTCTGCCGTAAGAAAATTACTGCAAAGGGATCTTTTTATGCTTGGTAGCTCTGTGTGTTATATGAGTCGGACCAAATTAAATTTGTGTAGGGCAAGTGTTTCTGCCCTGACTAAACTGCCTTGATTTTTCTACTACAAATGCTCATTTTCATGTGCAGGTGCACTGGTCCTCTCTCAATTAATGGCATCCAGAAATCTTTATTTGAGGTTCTCATCTTTATTTGTTTAATTTATTAGCAGGAAGAGAACCAATCAAAGTGGCAGCTTGGTTGTTTTTTCTAGTGTGTTCCTGAGAGGACAGAGCCTTGCAAATGCAGCTTTCATACAGTCACATACCTCCCTTGGAAGCTCCATCATTCACATGAATCTTGTGTTTAATATTTCCCACTAGAATTATATCAAACATGCTGTTCTCTGGGAGATAACACATTTATTAAAAAGCATACCAGATTATAAATATCTACTGGCACACAGAGGCTTCTTAGACAATGACAGAAAAATAATGACTCGGTCCCTGCAGCTCTCCCTGCATACAAAGCTGGACTTCTGTCAGCTCTCTGCAAGGAGAGATTTTCAATGGCAAATCACAGATGATGGGATTGAAAGGATCAAGGTACTACTCGGATCCAGCCCCTTGCATTGAGCAGGGGAGGACCCTGTGGTTCTTGATTCATTGTGTGCATCTGACCTCTCCTCAGGTCTGTGGACCTGTGTCATAACTCTCTCATAAGTCAAAATGTTCCACCAACTTTACTGACAAAGTTTTCCTAGGATGTGAGTGAGATTTTTATCTTTTTTTTTTTTCATTACTAGGGTGCAGTGTGTTACATTTGTGGAATCCAGCATGAGAAATCATTTTTCTCCCTGTACACATTTTCCTACCTCAGATAATCTGATGAGATCAGAACAGGGTGAATGATGGATGCTCAAGTCCAGCAGCACTGAACCCTATAAGTGGTCCCTATTTGATCCACTGAGGTGCAGTGGCTAAATGAGTTTCTTTGCCATTCCTCTCTCCCATTACTACATCACTTTTCCAGCTGAGGAACACAGAGCATTCCCCATGACTAAATAAGCACCACCACTCCTGCTGTGCTGCTGTCTGACAAACAACCACTCAAGCTACTCAGTGAACAGCCCTAGTGTATGGCTCCACATGCCTGAGTTAGAAATAAACTCTGAATGATTCATGAACTGGGAGGAAGTGTGGTTATCACCCTTCCTTTTCTTAATACTTTTAAGCTTTGCAATTTTAGCCCATTCTATTACTAATTTATATTTCCTAAAATGAATCTCACACATGCTTTTAGTATTTAAGTAATATTTAATCTATCTACAACCTGGAGTGATTAATCTATCCAGTAGAAACACATACAACAATACTTACATGAAATCAGTGCACCCTTTATAATCCTCATTCCCTTCCAATCACTCTTAAAATTACTAAGGAATGTGTGACATCTTTAAGTTTGGAAAGCAGGTTCCAGAATAGGACTTTAGAAGACAGAATGAAGAGAGGACAACATTTTGTAAGAGTACTGTACCAGCATCTACAAAACTTGGGATTCAATGTTTTCAGAAAAAGAGTAATTTCTCTTTCTGTACTGCTTATTTTCACTGAAGATTTTTTGGGACTTGAAGAAAGAGAAATGTTTTAGATAAAATTTTAGTTCTCTATACAAAAATAAGAGCATGAAAATCAGTTGTATTTGAAAAATTACACTGACATCTAAGTGTTTTTTGTAAATGAATTGGAGAAACTG